>NC_069082.1:11333228-11940526 GCF_025698485.1 Gossypium arboreum | reverse complement strand
TAGATTGACCCTCAACCGTTCATCGAGTAGAATGAAGTTACCGGTATCGTTAAGCTTCGCCACAGGATTCGAACGCTTAGCTCCACGCTGTGTCGACCAGTAAATTTTCCCTTTCTCATCGGATAACTTCAGTTGGTCATTTGCAATAGATAAAACTCCAGTCCTATCTAAAACTGGATTGTCTCTATTAGCAACCCAAACCACTATTTGTGGATTGGAAGCATACCATATCCCCACATATCTCTTCACATTAGAGCCTCTTGATGGACCAAAGAACCCCAATTCAAATCTATTTCCAGCTGAAAAAAGAGTTTGTCCATCTGCAAGCCCGCTTTTAATAGTAATATTATCCCTAGCAAAGCAGCCCTGAAGAGCAGAAAACAGTATGAAAATTGTGTAGCAAGATAAGATGGAAGAAAGGGTGTTAAGAACTAACCACCTACAACTTGTTCTCATCTTCTCTTGAACACTAATTTTCTCCAAACAGAAAGAAACTTTCTTCTTTATGGAAAATGAGTTTGCAGCTGGTAAATTCCATGTCAACTTTATTTTATTAAAAATAAAGTAAATATTCAGGAATCTTAAAGAGAATGGGTGGATTACAAGTTTATTCTTATCCCCTAATGCATGTGTTCTGGAAAATTAATAAAATATATGGTATGTAACGTCAAAGATGGTGTCTGCTTTTTTTAATCCCGCGGAAATTGATATGTCTTGTGTCCTTGAATTTTAATTATATATTTAGCTATAAAATCACTGACGAAAGGTAGTTGATTGATATAACTATTTAGCTATATTAAATGATGACTTTGATGAAAATTTTATGTAATAAATAATTAAAAATGATGTTAGTTGAAGTGGTAAAAGTTATAAATATGATGTTTTGAGTTCACTTTTAAATATTTTTAAATTTCATATTAAAAATAAAATTATTCTCAAAATAATATCTTATGGTTTTTATAAATTCTCCATTAAATTAGATTTTAATTGAAGGGTGATACCATAATAAATAATCATCAATATTAGTAAGTAGAAATTATTTGATTTATTCTTTTAATGAGAAATCCAACATCCATAAACTCATATTTATATATAGGTTTCAATTTACTAAAAAAAAATCAGTTTTTCCATTAAATTTGACTTGTTTTTATTTTTTCTTGTTTGACCCGGTTCTTCTAAAGGCCTGAATTTAAAGAAGAGTAGAGAATTTGATTGTATACAAACAGAAATTAGCAGACTCTACCAAGATATTTGGAAACCTAAGTGGTTGGTTGAGAATAATTGGATTTTAATTTTGGTTTAGTTAGCTTCAAACCAATCGATTCTGTAGTGGGAGACAAAATGATTAGGAATGAGTGATTCTATTAGTCTGTGGCAGCCGTGCTAATGGAGTATATATATAGGTGTGCGTGGAAACAAAATTCTTCTCAATTCTGTTTACCAGTTTTTCTCTCTATAGCATCGTCTTCTTTGATCACTTCGAAGAAGAAGAGGATATAGCTAAAAGAAGCTCTGCATGTTGCAGCCATCATGTGAATTGAAGTCTAGAAGTAGAGAATTAGAAAACTGGTAAACTTCCTTATCTCTCTATACTCGTGGATTGAAGGAAGAACTAGAGTAAAAACTCTTAAAAGTTTCTGTATAATTATGGATCTTAGGTTTTTAAAGTTTGAACACCTTTAAATTAACTGATAAATGGTTGTTATGCTTAATAACAGGACAAAGGAGTCTTTAATGTTGGACAAGCTATGTTGTCGAGGATTAAGAAAACAAGGTGAGTTTTTGTACTCTGCCCTTGGGTGATCGTTGATAATGTTTTTTTGAATGGTTTGTGTCTGAGTTACCTGGAATTGTGGTTGTGTATAGAAAAGGGTAAATGGGCATGCTGAATAATGAATGATACCATGAAAGTTTGTACACTGAATGCAAGAGTAAATGATTTTTCTAAGTAATCAATGGCGTATTGTGTGATATGGTGATAAGTGTAATGACTTGAGAGATATATTTCTATATAATTGATGACGTCACTAACTAACTAAAATACGACAAAGGCAGGCGCACCTATCGAATGGTAGTATAGCTATTGTGAGTCGGGAATATCGTATCCAAGAGGACTAAAAGTACTAGTAGTTATTATCTTTTTATTATCTAGCCAAATAAATTGAAGGGATTTATTTTAACCTAATCTTAACTAACCTAATTACTAAGATGAAACAGAGAATAAAGTAGGAAAATATTTGAAGAAAACTGATGTGAGAGACAATACCCAGTAAAGAATCCACCTAGACTTCACTTATTATTCTAAATCTGAATTAAACGATTTATTCACTTGTCTTGATCCGTAGAAATCCCTAACTTATGTTAATATCTCTTTCGGGAATAAAAACAACTGTCTCTAAGATGATTAATTAAAATCTCTTTCTAATTAAAACCCTTATTATCACATTAACTCGATCTATGGATTCCCCTATTAGATTTTACTCTAATCCAGTAGATTTATGTCATCCTATTTCTAGGATTGCATGCAACTCTACTCAATTATGCTAGATCTACTCTTAAACATGGACTTTTGCTCTACTAAATAAGCACATCAATCATGAATTAATATCCTGAAAACATTAAGACATGATATAAGAACACATAATTGAGATCAAGAACAAATATTTATCATGTAATTCAAAAAAATCAAATAATAAGATCCGTCTTAGGTTTCATCCTCCCTAAGTATCTAGGGAATTTAGTTCATACTTTGAAAGAAAAACATCTCAAAATTAGGAAAACAACAAAACATAAAAAAACCCAAAAACTTCGAGAGAAATTGAATGGAGATCTTCAGTCTTGAAGGAGATCATGCTTCTGAGTTGAATCCATTGGCTTCTTCGAGTCTTTTCTTCGTTCAGCTCTGTGTGTCCTTTTAGGTCCTCTTCTAGTGTGTATTTATAAACTTAGAATGCTCAGAAACCCTAAAAATTGACTTTTTTTTGCTTATTAGGGAAACAGGGATAAAAATCGACACAGGCTGGCACATGGGCATGTGCTCAGCTCGTATGGGAAAAGGTTTGGTCGTGTGGATCCTTAAAATAGCTCGTTTTGTCTAATTTTGGCCCGTTTTTCACTTCTTTTGTTCCCTTATGCTCTCCTAAGTATAAAGCATGAAATTAAAGGATTATAAGCATCAAATTCACTAAATTAAATAATAAATCATCCAAAAATATGCCAAGCATGGGATTAAAACATTTAGTGTGCGAGACTTTGATTATGGCACTTAGTGTGTGAGATATTGATCATGGCACTTAGTGTGCGAGACAATGATTATTGCACTTAGTGTGCGAGACATTGATTGTGGCACTTAGTGTGCGAGACATCAAGTATGCGACGGCATTCCGTGAATATATGGATTGGTACAAGTATGTATATATATGTTATAAGCTTGAAATCGATAAAATTGCAAAGTTGTATATAAGCTTATGAATAAGCATGTGAAAAGTTTGTTAGAAATCTTGAATTTCATGTCATATGTTTAATTTGATGAATGGTAACTGTAATTAGTTAAGTTTATATTATACAGACTTACTAAGCTTTAAAAGCTTACTTGGTGTATTCTTTCCTTGTTTTATAGATAATCGAAGCTAGCTCAGACTCGGGGATCGTTAGGAAATGTCATCACACTATTGATCACTTAGTGGTACTTTTGAAGCTTTGTAAATATGGTATATGACATGTATAGGCTAATGTCATTATGTTATATTTTGAGTTGTGGATTTAGCCATGTGAGTTGGCTTGAAACATGTTACTTTTATGGTTTATCAAATATCCACACACTTAAGCGGTTACTTGTCCTCAAGCAAAATTCTGAGCTCACAATTAAAATTAAACTTTCTCAATTCATAATTCTCATCAATAATGTTTTGTCATAATTCACAAATAATCATACATGGGTAATTCAACAAAAAGAGTACTAAAGATTCAAATAATCCAAGTCACACATTTTTAAAGCATGAAAACATAGGTATTTCCCCTTATCTAAGTAATTACCTTTAATTTAAAACTGACAAGAATTGACATCTTCACTAAAGACTCACTCAAATCACTCAAAGTGTTTAAGGTTAAAAAATTAAGCCTCAAAAGTCAAACATGAAAAAGTTATTACCATAGGCTTGCATGAAAATCAAACCTCCACCATTATAAAATGAGATGATACACAAATCAAAAGGTCTTTAAAGGGTTGTAATAGGAGTTGGGTTAAAGGTGTGAATGGAAGCTGAAAAAGAGGGTTAGAATCGAGATTGAATTGATAGATTACCTAACTAGAAAAATGAACTAATGCTGAATAATTACACCAATCGAGGTTATCAACAATAACACGAGCTTCTTCTAAAAATGTGAAATTAATCGTTTAAGCTCAAATATCATAGAACTAGTAATAATCAAAATAAATATACATTTTATATATATAATTTTTTTCTTCACTTTTTTTTTAGATCAATGGATAATAAGAGATAATTAAACAACTGAAACAAAATAACATAGTTAAGCAACTAACCAAATCAAATCTCGACCAACAAGGGAGTCAATAAAAATAAGGAAAATTCTCAATGAATCAAAAAGAATGAGTTATGGGTTAATATTAAGGGTAGATCAATAAACGGTTTATAAGGCTCAAAGGGGTTTATTAGGGGTTAATTATGAAGGTAGGCTTTTTGGGATAAGTGGGTTAAAACCTAGGTGCCTTTATCATCTCAGTATATCAAATCAAATGTGTGGTCTCAACATGTATAATCGAAGCAAGTTCTAGAATAACCAATCAGTATTGCCACACTCATAACCGATAATAAAGTGAGCAAGAAAACTGTATGCTCTAAAGGCTCAAAATCTCACAGAATTTATGGTTTTTGATATCAATATTGCAAATCTCAAACTTCAAGGTAATACTTCAATTTAGGGAAACAACCCATCAACTTTTTTTTTTATTCTGAAAATAGACTTCTCATGCTTGATTCTCCGATGTCTTAAAGTTTAAACAATCAATGCACAATTACCTATGAATTTAATCTAAAACATATCAATAAAAATCACAAACCGATAAGAATTTATTCTAATAGTAAAATGAAAAAATTACTTGAACACAAGACATAATTCAGGGATTTTCTAATAATCATATAAATAACCTCCCCACACTTAATATGTACATTGTCTTCAATGTACAAAAATAGATAATCACAGTAGAAACAAAAATATCATAAGAGAGGAAGAGAATTGAAACTGCCCTGAATATTGGATGAAATTCCCAGAATAGTGAAAAGCGAAATTGGAGATAAATGTAGATGTAAAGCATGATTCTGAGCAACTGATAAGAAAATAAACACAATGCTGAAGAAGATTAAAGGATTACTCGATTAGAAACAACCATAATAAATAAATAAAAATATATAATTCAAAATATAAAAACAAAAGAAGTCTAAAACATAACAATAAATATAAAAATAGAAATAAAACTAAAAATTAAAAATTAAAATTAAAATTAAATGATAAATAGACTCAATGGTCCTCATCATTAGATCTATCGGCATCGTGAGTCGGTGGTGCTGGAGGAGTAATATAGAAATGCTGACAAATCTACTGTAGTGTCGCATCAATATGGTCGAACCTCTGATCGCAGTACTGACGAAAACTAGTGAACTCCTCGGTGGATACTCCTCGAAAGCGAGCAGCAGAAGAAACAGGTCAGTGACTCGAATGTGGAGGCTGTTGTGGGTCCTTGTGATAGGGTGGAACATCATCAGCAAAGTTCTCGGGTTCTTTCTGAATGTTAGAATGAAACAATCTATACTGAGAAGGATCCACTCCACGATGTCGCTCGATCATCCTCATGTGTATCATGCTCGAGATGCCCTGAGGGGACATCTGGCCTACTAATGTGAGTGTAGAGGACTACTCCGGTGTGTCGAGGAGACAGAAGTGTCAAGTGAGGTAAGTCACCAAAAGGCCTAAGCAAATAGGGCTTCTGATGACGAAAGGCTAGAGCGATGAAGTATGCTAAGTCAAATATGTGCTCGTGCGCCATGCTCCATAAATAATAAGTGTCATGAGTGTTGACGACTCCAGTGCTCTCTCTCTGACCTGTAAAAGTATGAGTTAGGAGGGTATGAATGTATCGTAAGGCTGGAAAGAGAGAAGTCGCTTTCGAGCGACTCACGTCATATGGTGTCTGACTCCTTGTAAGCTCGGTCCAACACCGTGATGGTGAGTAATGGATGTGCCTATGAAGTCGAAAGAAGTCCTCGGCGTACATAAAGTCTTCTGTGTAAAGTTCCATAGCAACACCGAACTCTAGGACACTCATCTGTCGCACCAAATCACCAAGGCAGAAAATGATGGTACTTGGCTCGTCATGAACCGTCATAACCTGTTGCACCAGAAACATCGAGCAAAGCTCCAACGTTAGCTCCATGTAGGTGGGCTCAATGATGGCGAAGAATCAATCCTACGGAGCTGTGGTGCTAATAGCGCGAACGTCATCAACAAGGCGCACTTGCTCCAATGAGGCCCAATCGATACAGCGGCTTAAACTGAGCGGTCGTGCTCGAAGAAGCTGATATAAATCCTCTTGGGGGCCCGCTGAGAATTAGATATAGGGGTGACGAGTTTTGGCGGATGTGCTCGAAGAGGTCCCACCGAGGCCCTTCCGCTTTTTTGAAGCTGGGACAACGACTTTTAACTTGCCACGTGTGTTTGTCATACTAAATCTGAAATGAAGAAATCAATAAAAATTAAGATGGACGCACAAACATAATAGAGACATGCTAATAATACGGAAAAATAATTTAAGTGATGCCTATTAACTGGACTAAGAAGGAAAATAACTGTGAACATAGAAAACCAATTAACAGAATACTAAAACCATAAAAGAACAGAGTAAGACTAAATAAATCTAATAATGAACAAATGAATAACCAAGACTTGTATGAATAAAAATAAAATCAACTATGCAGAATACTACTAAAAGAAGAATAAAATCAATGTCAAAACAAGTAATTAGAATTTCCGGACTCAAGAACAATGAAATGTAGAATAAGTAAAGCGATAAGAATAACTAATAAACATAATATGATATAAAGGAATGAATAAATAAATAATATTAATAATAGAAATAATAATAAAATAATAATTATAATAAAAAAATAAAATGGGTAAAGAAAGTGTAACCGTCGGTGGTGGAAGTGGTGGCCGGCGTAAGGGGCGGGTGACGAGACTGAGGACGGCGCAAAAGTGTGGGTGTGGTTGGCTTAGGTCAGGTGAGAGGAAAGGGAATGATTTTGTAACACCCTACACCCGAGTCCTAAGTCGGAACGGAATATGAGGCGTTGCCGTACTTAAACACATACTTTTCAACGTTCTCGAGTCATCTAAACTTGATCAAATTTAAATCTTTAACTAAACTCCTTAACAAAGCCTACGAGGCCTCAAACGTCCATTGAGAACCACTCGGGATCGGCTTGAGTCCTTAACCGATTTTAGAAAAATAACCCTTGAAATAGGGCGCACGCCCGTGTGGAAGGGCAACACACCCGTGTGGAAGGGCAACATGCTCGTGTGTTCATTATAACACGGTCGTGCTGATGGCTCGTGTGACACATACGGCCTAAGCCTCTAGGGACACGCCTGTGTGAATTAAATCCTAAATTCAAACCTACAGGGGTTTATACACGGCCTGACATGCCCGTGTCCTAGCCCATGTCTAAAAATCTTGACATTCTGTTTCTGATATCAGCAATCCTTTAGGGTCACACGGCCAAGGCACATGCCTGTGTGCTAGGCCGTGCCCTTCACACGGCTGAGACACACGGTCGTGTCTCTGTCTGTGTGTTTACTACTATGCATACTGACTTGAAATTTTTACGTGCAGGGGACAAATGGCCGGACAACCCGCCCATGGGGCTAACCGTATATCACACACGGCCTAGACACACACCCGTGTGCCTATTCGTGTGAACAACATATAGCTATTTACGAAGCCTTTTGCCATCCTAAAACACAAAATAACAACATCCATCATGCTAAAGATCATCATAATATGATTCCTCAATCCAATAACTACATCTAAGTCATTTACACATTTCATATTTACTAAAACAACCAACAAATTACCCATTCATGAAATAACTTCTTGCATTCATATAACAACTTTCAACTTTAGCCATTTCCATGGCTTTATACAAAATGAATCAAAATGCTAAAGTAAGCTAACACATTTGGCCAATTAACAATGACACAAAATTCTAAAGTCAGGGTCATATACATGCCATAATCAAAATAAATAAATTTAACTATACCAAGTACTTCGATTGATAGTGTGATCGATGCCTCCGACGCCTGTTGATCCACGAGCTAATTAGGCGGCATTATAAGAAAATGGAAAGAAATAAAGTAAGCATAAAGCTTAGTAAGTTGTATGAAAATAAATATAACGACAACTTTACCTTCACCATCATGCTCATAACGCTAAAATAGGAGTAAGCACAACTTACTCATCACTATCCAATACAATTCACATAGCATATACTAAGCTCACATCTCATACATTTCATTTAGTTACTTGTATCACTCACAACATGGTTATACTTTTCTCGTTTAACTTAAACTATAACTCTCACCGTTGAACCATTTGAAATACTATCGGATAGTCACTAAACCTCAAACATAGGGTATAATGCCGATGCCATGTCCCAGACATGGTCTTACACTGTCACATCATGTAGCCGATGCATGTCCCAGACATATCTTACACTGGCTTATATCTCGAGGCCAATGCATGTCCCAAACATGTCTTACACTAGCTCTCATCTCAATGCCGATGCCATATCCCAGACATGGTCTTACACTGGCTCTCATAATATGGCTGATGCACGTCCCAGACATGTCTTACACCAGCACACAAATATTTTGAATGTTATGGCCTGAATATCCGATTTATTTCTTAAGGTTCAAACGGGAGTCCTACTATCTCAATATTCATTATACATGATTATTTCCACAAACAAGCAATTCATGCTATCTCAATTCAAGCACATATAATAACAATGTAGTTGTATTATTTACATACAATTTACCTCGGATTATAAAATGTAGACGACTAGTTCGACTTAGTCCACTTGCTTCGCTTTTCCCCGATCTAGGCCCGAATTTTGTAATTCTTAATCTAAAATGATAAAATTTCACAAATTTAATCATTTTATTAATCTAGATACTCAACAATTTAAAATTTGGCAAAATGACCATTTTGCCCCTAGACTTTTACAAAATAACCATTTTACCCCTAGGTCCAAAAATTGATTTTTATCGAATTTCTTCATATCTTAAGCCTAGTCAATTAATTTTTACACTAGAAGCAGTCCAAAATTCTCAATATTTCACACCGTCATCACCTATTTTAAACTTATGCAAAATGGTACTTTTTAGGGTTTTCATGAGAAATCTCTTCACAAAAGTTATTTATTTCACAATCATGGTTCATTTTCTTCCATAAAATTTCAGAAAACAACATGTCTACTATCATGGCAAAACCCTAAACTTTCAACCATTTTGCAAAATAGTTCCCTCATTTGAAAGCTCATGCTACAAGGGTTCTAAAAATGTAAAAATTTCCAAGAAAAACCATTAAAGTCACTTGCAAGAGTAGAGAGTGGCTGAAATTTTTGAAGATCAAAACCCCTTGCAATGGCTAAATTTTCGGTGGAGAAAATGGTAGAAAAAAGATGATATCTTTTCTCTTTATTTTATTTTTATTCTAGTCAAAATTAGGTCATCAAATTACCTAACCATTTGACCCATTGATTTCTTGTCCCTATGGCCGACCATGCCTCTTGGAGGGGGTCTAATTTCCCTTTAAAGACCTCCAATTATGACTCTCTAGCTATTTGGTATGTCTATCAAGTAAAATAGAACTTTTACCCTTTATGCGATTTAGTTTTTTTTCCCAATTAAGCATGCAATCATTAAAATTAATTCACCAAAATTTTCCTACTCTTATATAATCATGCCACAACACATAAAATAATATCAAAAAATTAATTTCTCCAACCACGATTTAGTGGTCCCGAAACTACTGTTCTGACTAGGCCCAAAATCGAGCTGTTACTGATTTAGTTCGGTCGGCGCTAGAGGGTTGTGCGAAAAAGAGGGCCGAGGATTCGGCCTAGAGGGTCCGTGCAGTTGCACAAGGGAAAAAGATGGTTGTGGCTTGGTGTTGGCCAGATTTTGTAAGGAGAGGATAAGGAAAAGGAAGGGTGGTGGTTGTGTGATGAGGGGAAAAAAAGGGAGACAGAAGGGGTAAGGGTGGTTCTTGGGAGCGGTAGGTGAAAGGAAAAATCGGGGAAGAAGGGGGTGAGGTGTCGTTGAGTTTTGCGATTAGGGGAACAGGGCTAGTAAGGGCATGCGGGGTTAGGGGGTTTGTGTGCATAGGTTCGGAGGGACAAGGATGAATAAAAGGTGAAGGGTAAGGGGACGGCGGTCTTAGTCGTCGGAGCAGCAGTCAGAAATAGGAGTATAGGAGTGGGAGCGGCGACTGAGGGGAAAGAAGTTTGAAGAAGAGGAGAAAGTAAAAATAATTTAGGGTTTTAGGGTTAAAAGGGTGACACAGTCGTGTGAGGCCTGTGTTCGGCCACACCGCCGTGTCACACACTTGTGTAATCTCTGATTCAGCTCATGTCTATAAAATTTTAAGCCTAGTCTTCACACGGCCTCAGACACGCCCATGTGTCCAGTCCTTATAGTTCACACGGCCGTGTCATATGACCGTGCACAATCTTGTTTGCTTCTCCTACACCCGTGTGTCCTTTCACACGCCCTTGTGCAATTAATAAAATAAACCCAATTTTCATACGTCCTTGGACACGTTCATATGTCCAGGTCATGTGGTTTACATAACCGTGTGTAGTCTCCTTCATTTCTCCCACGTCCGTGTGATCTCCCACACGCCCGTGTGACCGAACACATGACCGTGTGCCTTGCCCGTGTAACTCTCTGACTTGTTTTTAAATTGAAAATTTTAGCTCCAAGTTTCACACGGCCTAAGACACGCCCATGTGTCCAAGACATATAGTCTATACGGCCATGTCGCACTCCCATGTAGACTATATTTAGGCCGTGTCTCTGTCAATTTTTGGGAATTTAAACTCTAGAATCCATATAGGCAAGAATACGCCCATATGTCTAGGTCGTGTAGGTTACACTGCCATGTCGTTAGGCCAAATAACTCTCTGTCAATTTCCTTAAAATTTAAAAACTAAGTCTCAGGATCCACACGACCAAGGACACGCCCGTGTGTTTAGGCCGTGTGGGTTACATGGCCATGTCACCTGGCTGTGTAACTCATTTTCGCACCCCTATTAGTCCACACGGCCAAGGACACGCCTGTGTGTCCAGGACGTGTGTGTCAAAAACCTACATTTTTAATATTTAGTTAATTTTAAAGAAATATTATGAAATGAAAGTAATGAAATTAGCGGTGTTAACACTCGGGTTGCCTTCCGAGAAGTGCTTATTTAGAATCTAAGCTAGACTTTCCTTGTACGCATAATTACGAGGGTTTGTGAAGCTGAAACTCCTTTCTATCATTTTTAAAATCCTCACCATTATAAAGTTTAAGTCGATGACCGTTTACCTTGAATGTTCCATATTCTGGATGAGTTACCTCTATCGTACCGTAGGGAAAAATGGTTTGTAATACGAATGGACCTGACCATCTTGATTTCAGCTTTCTAGGAAACAACTTGAGCCTTGAATTATATAAAAAGACAAGATCTCCTGCTGCAAATTGTTTGGGTTGCTTCAAGTGAGCATCATGGCGTCACTTTGTCACTTCTTTATATAATCGTGAGTTCTCATAAACATTCGCTCGCCACTTGTCTAACTCGTTCAGCTGCATCAATCTTTTCTCACCTAAGTTTGAGATCATAGTTTAAGAACTTTATGGCCCAAAATGTTTTGTGCTCTAATTCAAATGGTAAATGACAACTTTTCCCATAAACAAGTTTCTAAGGAGATGTTTATATGGGTGTTTTAAAAGCAGTTCTATAGGCCCATAACGCGTCATCTACTTTCATCGCCCAATCTGTCCTATTTGATTCTACGATTTTCTCTAGTATGTGTTTAAGCTCTTAATTTGCAACTTCAACTTGTCCACTGGTTTGAGAGTGATAACGGGTAGCTGTCCTATGATGTACTCCATACTTCTTAAGAACTTTATCAAATTGAGTGTTACAAAAATGCATACCCCTATCACAAATAATTGCTCTAGGTGTTCCGAATCGAGAAAAGAGCTTTTTGAGAAATCTAACTACCACTCTAGAATCATTAGTAGGTAAAGGCTAAGCTTCTACCCATTTTGACATATAATCGATAGCTACTAGGATATATTTATTACCAAACGAACTAGGAGAAGGGCCCATAAAATCAATACCCCAAACATCAAATATTTCACATGAAAGCATATAGGTTTGAGGCATTTCATCACGTTTACAGAAATTACCTGTTCTCTGACATCTATCACAAGTAACATACTTGTTAGCGTCCTTGAACAGTGTGGGCCAATAAAAACTTGATTCAAGCGTTTTATGTGTTGTCTTAGTCCCACTGTAATGTCCTCATGTTGGTCCTAAGTGGCAGTGTTCCAAGATTTTACTCGCTTCTGATTTTGTAACTCATCTCCGAATCACTTAATCTGTATATACACGAAAAAGAAAAGATTTCTTCCAAAAATAATTTTTCACATCGACAAAGAATCGCTTCTTTTGATGATGTGTCAACCCTTTTTGTAGGACGTTAGCAGCTAAGTAATTCGCAATATCCGCAAACCAAGGAACTTCTGAGTCAGTTATAACCAAAATTTGTTCCTCAGGAAACGAGTCATTTATCTTATTCTTATCAAGCTCCTTGATATGTGAATTCTCTAACTTGGAAAGGTGATCTGCTGCAAGATTTTCAGCTCATTTCTTGTCCTGGATTTTTAAATCGAATTCCTACAATAATAAAATCCATCTTATAAGTCGAGATTTTGCATCTGATTTAGTGATGAGATAACGAAAACCAGAATGGTAAGTTTAAATGAAAACTTTAGATAAAATCAAATACGGCCTAAATTAATCGAATGCAAAAACCACAGCTAGCAATTCTTTTTCTGTAGTAGTATAATTTTCTTGTGTAGCTGTTAATGTCTTGCTGGTACAATAAATCGGTTGAAAATGCTTGTCTCTTCACTATCCAAGAACTGCACCTACAGCATAATCACTCGCATCACACATTAATTCAAAGGGTAAATTCCAATCAAGTGCAACTACAATCAGAGCATTAATTAGTTTATCTTTAAGAGTACTAAATGCTTCTAAACATTCCTGGCTAAAATCGAAAGGTACATCTTTTTCTAGCAAATTAGTTAAAGGCTTAGCTATTTTAGAAAAATCTTTGATAAATCTTCTATAGAACCCAACATGTCCTAAAAAACTTCGAATAGCCTTAACTGAACTAGGTGGAGGTAATTTTTCAATGGTTTCAATATTCGCTCTATCAACCTGTAACACCTCTTACCCGTACCTGAGACCGGGACAAGGTACAGGGCATTACCGTATACAAACATGACATTTCAGGAAAATCACAGGCTATAAAATTTCATTCCAAATTAAAACCAATCAAACATATTCATAGTGTCCCTATTATGGGCTTACGAGACCCAAAACATGCATTAAGAATGGTCCAAGACTAAACCGAGAGTTTAAGAAAATCTTAGGAAAATTTTTAGGTTTAAGCCTCACACGCCCGTGTGGAGGCAATGCACACGTCCGTGTGCGCTTGGGACACGTCCGTGTCCCTTACCTGTGTGGAATTAATTGAATTTATTTTCCATTTCAAACCTATAAGGGTTTTCATACGGCCGAGCAGACGCCCATGTCCCTAGCCCGTGTCCTTCATACGGCCTAAACACGCCTATGTCGTCGCTTGTGTCCAAAAACCTGAGCATTCTGTTTATGATGTCATCATGCATTTAGGGGCACACGGCCAAGACACACGCCTATGTGCTAGGCCGTGTCCTCCATACGGTTGAGACACACGGCCGTGTCTCTACCCGTGTGTTTACTACCATGCATACTGACCTAAAATTTTAGGTATAGGGGACACATGGCCGTGCCACACGCCCATGGAATTGACTGTGTGTCACACACGGCCTAGACACACACCCGTGTGTCTACCCGTATGGACCTTTTTTTAGGCTACAATCCAAGCCAATGGTCACCCTTAACATCCACACACATTTGTGAACTTCTATGGTATTTAACAGGGCCTAAATATGCCCAATAACTACCTTCAATGGTCTATTGCATGTTAACCTCATCTCATTGGTTTTATACATGCTAGATTATCCTCTTTGTATTAAGGATTACCATATTATCAAACACATTTAGACTTGGCTCATTTTATAACTCATTGACAATTATGACCTAGCCATCTCCAAGTCATTTGACCACATTCCACATGTCTATTCATGATACACCACATTTAACCATCTCATGAATATTTAAACACCAACATGCACAAATAGTAAGTTACAACCTACATCAAAATAAGCCATGTCTTATGGCCATATACAAAATGAATAGGTATATTATTCAAGCCCTTACATTGGCTAACTAATGACACATATAACAAAATAACCAAAAACCTATACATGTCATTGAAACAAAGTAAAGGTATCTATATACCAAAGCAAGATAAGCTGATAGTGTTGACAAAACTCCAACGATCTTCCAATCTTCACGAGTCCATGAGCTCTGTAAAACAGGGAAAGGAAAGGGGGTAAGCATTAACATGCTTAGTAAGTTCGGATAACAAGAAGGTAAACTTACCGGTTATTTAGCATACAACCATAAAAGATATTCATGCCAAATATGCATAGTATAAATTCTCTATCACATACACTCAATCATCAAGTTAGTTTCCTCTCAAGCAATATAACATTAATCTTAGGTGAGATCATCAATTCAAACATTTCCATTCTCGTTTCTCATAATAGTCCCATTGAGTTTCTCAGAAATCTCGATGAATATCCCGTTTACCGTCAAGTCATACTAGTGACCATTTTAAATATACACTCCCCTGAATCTCACTCTTAAGGAGGAATTACCAATCTAGGTTAAATCCCTCATAACATAAACTCAAGGAGTATTGTCGGGATTACCATTTTAGGTTAAATCTCTTATAATGACAATTACTCCGATACGCTCGGATCTGAAATGCCAATCCAGACTAATTTCAGTCCTTAATCGTATTACCCATCCGGGCTAAATCCACAATGCACATATATTCATCGGGAGGTTCGATCACTTAAGGAAAACTTGTCCAGGCTGGATTCTTACTATACTAAGATCATCGGATTACCCGTCTGGGCTAAAGCCCTTTCTGCAACACATGTAGGATCTCATATCATGCAAACAAGAATTTACCCATTGAATCTCCCTTTTTCATTCAACCGGGACAATTGTCATCTTTTTCATTTCATACTACCACATTTCATGGATTGTCATACAATCAATATCTAAATTAACATACATTTAAGAATATGCATTTTCAAGTATATTTAAAGTTTACTTTGAGTTACACAAACTTACCTGGTAATTACTTCGGTTTCGTATTTCAGTTATTCTAAAACCTTTTGTTTTCCACGGTCGACCTCCAGAATTGGTTTGTCGGGGTCTATATCAATAAAAATAAATTATTAATACCTCATACTATTCATTTCAGACTTAAATTTTACCCCCAAACAAAATGACCATTTTGCCCCTAACATTTTACATATTTACAAATTAATCCCTAGGCTCGTATAATGGAATGCATGAAATTCCTTGGTTACCCATGCCTAGCCAAAGTATCTTAAGCTTATACCAGCCCATATTTTCCTCTATTTCACATTTCTACCACATATTTTATACCTTTTACAAAATGGTCCTTTAAGCCATTTTTATGAAAACCTACTTAGTAAAAGTTTTTTACCATCCTTTAAACTCTCATATTCCTCCATAAATCATCACAACACAAGCATCTCATGCATGGTTAAATTTCCAAACATGAACCCTAGCTTGAGATATGAGTAGAAATGGATAGAGCATGTTACAAGGATCTCAAAATTACAAAGAACATTAAAAATGGGGCTAGGGAGCACTTACTATTGAGCTTGAAATTTTGAAAACCTTAGCTTATGGAGCTCTAGGAATTTCGGCAGCTATAGGGAAGAAGATGGCTGATTTTGGCTTTCTTTTTCCCTTTTTATTAAGTTTATTACCAAATGACCAAAATGCCCCTCCTTACAAAACTTCCAAATTTTTCTATGCATGCCCATTTTTTGTCTAAAAACTTAGAAATTGTGCAAATTTTTATTTAAGACCTTCTAATTTATAATTCAAAGTAATTTCATGCAAATTGATTTTAGAACCCAAGTTTTGCAATTTATTCAATTAGGTCCCTAATTTCCAATTGGACACCTTATACTTAGAATTTCTTCATGAAACTTTAACACATGCTTATTTTTCATATCCTAGAACTCATAATGATCATAAAATAAATATTTTAATGTCAAATTTGTGGTCCTGAAATCACTATTCTGACTAGGCCTGATGTGTCGTTGAAAGCACCAAAAATATCCTATTCCCTATAAAATAATAAAAATAACAGTAAAGGGGAAGTAGGGTCGAATCCTTAGGGACCGAATTGTACGAATGCTCGTTTCTTGAAATCTTGGACAATTTCTTGGCCAAGAAATTTGCGTTCCTGAAAAAATAAAAAAATAGAATTAGAATTTCGATTTGGAAAAATAAAAATAGAATTTAAAGTAAATTGAAATTGCGAAATTAAATAAATGACAGAAATTGAGAGGGAGAATATATAAAAATAATAAAGAGAGTTAAAGGAAAAGAAATTCTTATTGGTAGATTCTAGCCTCCAGTTGTCTCATTCCGCCTTGGGTTCAATCCTCGACTTTTAAATAACCCTTCTCAACTCAAGTAAGCCAGTTATAGTGGAAGAGGACTCCTACGACCACCAGCTCCAAAGATTAGACTTACGATTTTTAGGGAACCTGACTCTAGCCAGTAATCTATGCTAGATCAACGCTTCTCAATGGTGAATCCCACGTCATTTTGTCTCTTTGGCTCGCCAACCTCTAACTAGTAAGTTAGCGAACCGACTGTGTAATCCTTCCAAAATATACAAAGCGGCCGCCTTTGCATATGCTGAAAAGCTTACTTTTTAAGGGCCATAGACGGAAGCGTCAGCCCGTAGTGCGGAGAAACAATGAATACTTGGCGAGAAGGTTAAGTACGGATTCTAGGCCTCAAGAACCCTTTTTGGGGATAGATTCTAGGCCTCAAGAACCCTTTTTGTGGAATATTGACAGCTTTCGGCTAGATAGGTTTTAGTGGCTCATGATAATGGTGGAAAAGAAAATAAATATAAAAATGGAAAAAGGAATTTTATTGAAAGAAAATATGAAAAAACAAAAGCCTAGACTTTCAGGGGGAGAGTGTTTACAGAAAAAGATGAACACCAAATAGAGTCACTTCACCCCCTATTTATAGTGCTAGCGAGATAGTCTAATTTAACTTAAATTCTAAAAAGATAAATACATTTAATTAAAGATAAATAAAAATAATTAAAATAAAATCCTAAAATTAAATAATCCTAATAATTATCTTAATATTAATTATTCTAATATAACTAAAATAGAGTCTTATAAAATAAAATCTCTTCTTTTTGCGTTTTTAGTCCTTCTGTCTTCCATGCTCGCACTTTTGGCACAATCTTTTTCCTGTGTCACATGTCAACCCATTGTGTCTCCAAATTCGCACTTTTGTCCCTTAATTTTGCTTTTGCCTCCAAATCAGTCCCTAAAAGATAAAAAGACATAAATAGCTCAAATTAATAGGATCAAGCTCAGAATAAACACATGATTAATAAATAAAAATACGTTATTCTAGAGCATTATCAAGGCCCTATTTCAGGATGTTACACAACCTGAATCCCTTTACTAGAAATTTTATTACCTAGAACAATCCCTTCTCGAACCATGAAATGACATTTTTCCCAATTAAGTACAAGGTTCATTTCCTCACATCTCATTAAAAATCGTTTTAAATTTTTAAGAAAAAGATGGAAAGAATAACTGAATACCGAGAAGTCGTCCATAAATACCTCCATAATATCTTCTACGAGATCATCAAAAATAGCCAACATGCATCGCTGAAAAGTAGCAAGACATTTACCTAATCCAAAAGGCATTTTTCGGTAGGCAAATGTACCATATGGACATGTAAATGTCGTTTTTTCTTGATCCTCGGGAGCTATTGGGATTTGAAAGTAGCCAGAGAGTCCGTATAGGAAGCAATAATACATATGCCCAGATAATCTTTCTAACATTTGATCAATGAATGATAAAGGAAAGTGATATTTTCTTGTGGCATCGTTCAACTTCCTATAGTCAATGCAAACTCTCCATCCCGTGACTGTTCTTGTTGGAATCAACTCATTCTTTTCGTTTGCTACAACAGTCATGCCTCCCTTCTTAGGAACAACCTGCACAGGACTCACCCAAGTACTGTCAAAAATAGGATAATAACTCCAGCATCTAGAAGTTTAATTACCTCAACTTTAACGACTTCTTTCATGTTAAGATTCAGTCGTCTTTGAGCTTGTACACATGGTTTATACTCATCATCCATTAAGATTTTATGAGTGCAAAAAGAATGACTGATCCCTTTAATGTCAAAGATCTTCCAAGCTATGCCTCTTTTATGCTCCTTTAATACTTGTAGTAGCTCATCTTTCTCATTTAGCTACAAATTTGAAGCAATAATCACTAGTAATGTAGAATTATTTCCAAGAAATGCATATTCTAAGTGATTTGGTAATTTCTTCAATTCTAATTTAGGAGTTTCTTCAATAGAGGGTTTTAATTTTAATTCATCGTTTACTTCAATACCCTTATAACTCTGCTGTCTCAGTGACAACTCATTAGAATCTAAATCAACTTTTGTCTTACCTATCACAGCATCATCGTCATTTACCTCCTCTATTTGAATAAGACACAGTCCTTATGAACGATTTCCTGTAAAGAATCTTGAATAAAATGATCAATAGAATCAATAAAATAACAGGAATCATCTTGTTCTCTAAAGAATCCCATGGCATCATAGATTTTTAAAATAATTTCTTCATCACCTACTCTAAGCACAAGTTTACCATCACCCACATCAATAACAGCCCTAGCAGTGGCTAAAAATGGCGACTTAAAATTAAAGGTATTGCAACATCCTTATCCATGTCAAGCACAACAAAATCAATAAGGAATATGAATTTATCTACTTTTACAAGCACATCTTTAATAATACCCTTAGGATTAAGGGTGAGCGTTCGATCGAATTGAATCTAATCGAATGAAAAAATTTTGAGTTAATCGAGTTGACGAATCATATTTTATCATCCTAATTTGATTTGAAATTTTCTCGAATCGAGTCGAGTGAGATAGAATTCGAATCGAATCGAATCAAATATATTTGTTCGAGTTAAATTTTAAAAAATAATTTTGGGTCCTTATAACCACTGTCACCCATCGTAATAAAATTTGTTCACCGTAATCAATTATTTTTTTACCTTTCATCACCTCATAATTTATTTATTAATCTTTTATATACGAGTTAGCTTCTTTGCTTGCTTAGTTGTTTCAATTATCTTCATATTCTTGTCACTATGTATTTTGGAATTAAAAATATATTAAATGTAAAATGTGATTTTTTAATAAAAGTTATTTTAAAGATAAAATGTAAAATTGATACCAATATAAAATTTTAACACAAATATTTTATGGTATCATTAATAATTCAATTTTAATATAAATATTCAATATGACTAATTCAATAATATAAATAATATAAAATGTGAAATTTAATTTAATAATATAAATAGTAGATATAAATAAAATTATTACTATTTATGTTTAGGGTTTTTTTGGATAATTTTGATTTTTATTTGAGAGTAAAGAGTGAGAAGCAAAAGTTTAGGGAGAAAATAAAAAGTTTTGAAGAGTAAATGTTTGAGGGAAAGTAAATAGGGGGAGAAAAATTTTGGAGGGAAAATATTAAAAAAAAATAGGGGGATGGGTTTGGGGTAGATGGGGGTGGGATGCGAAGGAAGTAAAAGTTTTGGAGGAAAAGTGGGAGGAAGTAAAAGTTTAGGGGGAAAATAAAAAGTTTTAAGCGTTTTTTCGAACTCGATTCGAAGTCAAAATTCGAAAAAAATTTGAGTTGACTCAAATAACTCGATTCGTTTAACTCAAAATTCGAATTTTTTTCGATTTTTTCGAGTCGAATCGAATTTTGCTCACCCCTACCTAGGATATTTAACAGATCTATCAGCTAATTGAATACTCATCCTAGTGGGTTTTGGTTCCCCAAGACCAAGCTGCTTGAGCATTTTATAAGGCATCAAATTTATGCTAGCACCTAAATTAGCTAATTCCTTCTCAATATTTAAACTACCAATTAACCAGGGAATAGTAAAACTTTCTGGATCTTTCAATTTGGTTGGTAGCTTATTTTTGAGAATAGCTGAACATTCTTCGTTGAGTTCCACAATGGATAGCTCTTCAAACTTCCTTTTATTTGTTAATAGCTCTTTCAAAAATTTTGCATATGTAGGCATCTGTGAAATAGCTTCAACAAAAGGTAAGTTAATATGCAACTGTTTAAAAAGTTTAAGAAATTTACCGAATTGTGCATCCATGCGGTCTTTCTTCAACTTTACCGGATATGGGATTGGTGATTTATATTCCTTGAGTATCGGTGTTATACTCACTTCAGGTTTTACCTCCACGCCCTTTTCCTTATCAAATTCTTATGGTAGCTTCTTTTCAGGTTCAATTAACACTTTTCCATTCCTTAATGTAACTGCTTTCACATGTTCTTTTGGGTTAGGTTCGGTGTTACTAGGTAAACTACCTTGTTGCCTTTCTGAAACTAATTTAGCAAGCTGCCCAATTTAATTTTTCAGCCCTTGAACCGACGTTTGCTGATTTTTCAAAGCCGTCTCGGTGTTTTGGAAACGAGTCTCTAACATCGATATAAATTTTTCCAACATCTCTTCAAGGTTCAGTTTCTTTTCTGGCTAATAAGGTGGTTGCTGAAAACCTAGAGGGGTGGTGGTCTTTGATTTCCTTAACCTCCCCATGAGATCTTTGGTGGTTCCTCCAACCTGCATTATAAGTGTTATTGTAAAGGTTGTTTTAAGGTCTAGAATTATTAACTATATAATTTATTTGCTCATTCTCCATGCTAGGACCATAGGGTAAATATTCTGCATTGTTTATTCCATCTCCACTTGTGTCACACTACATCACTGGATGTACCTGCATAGAAACACATAAACCATCAATCTTTTTATTCAAGAGTTCTACCTAGTTCGATAACATGGTGACTGTATCAACGTTAAAAACATTAGCTACTTTTGTCGGCTTTGTCCTCATGACTTGCCACTGATAATTATTCAATGACATCTCCTCTATAAACTCATAAGCCTCCTCAGGTGTTTTATTATTTATAGTACCACCGGCGGCTGCATCGATCATTTGCCTAGTTGAGGGGTTCAAACCATTGTGGAACGTCTGAACCTGTAGCCATAGAGGTAACCCATAGTGAGGGCACCTTCTTAATAAATCTTTATACTCTCTCATATATCATATAAGGTCTCTAAATCCATCTGTACAAAGGAAGAGATATCATTCCTCAATTTGGCTGCTTAGCCGGTGAGAAGTACTTCAGCAAAAACTTCTCGATCATTTGATCCCAAGTAGTGATAGAACCTTTTGGTAGGGAGTTCAACCACTACTTAGCCTTATTTCTCAACGAGAAGGGGAATAACCGTAGGTGAATGGCGTCGTCAGAAACGCCGTTGATCTTGAAAGTGTCGCAAAATTCCAGAAAATTAGCCAAATGAGTATTTGGGTCTTTATCCTGCAAACTATCGAACTGAACAAACTGTTGAATTATTTGAATAGTGTTAGGTTTCAGTTCAAAATTATTTGTAGCAATAGCAGGCCTAACAATGCTCAATTCAGCCCCAGTGAGAGTAGGCTTGGCATAATCGTACATAATACGAGGAGCAGGATTTGGATTTGGACAATCAACAGGAAGTAGCTGATTATTCTGATTATTAGCCATCTCCTCAGTAATGTCCTCTTGTTTTTCAACTGTATTTTGTCGGTTCTACTTTGCATCTCTACGGTTTCTGCGAGTTGTTCTTTCAATTTCACTGTCAAAAAGTAGTGGTCCCGACAAGTTTCTTCTAGTCATAAACTAAAGGGAACTTGCCAGAAGCAAATAAAAGAAGAATTAGTAAACAAAAATAAAAATAAAAATGACCAAATTAATAAAAATCAACCGTTCCTAATATTTTAGTCCTCGGCAACGGCGTCAAAAACTTGATGACGTCACGAACTAACTAAAATACGACAAAGGCAAGTGCACCTATCGAATGGTAGTATAGCTATGGTGAGTCGGGAATATCGTATCCACGAAGACTAGAAGTACTAGTAGTTACTATCTTTTTATTATCTAGCCGAATAAATTGAAGGGATTTATTTTAACCTAGTCTTAACTAACCTAATTACTAAGACGAAACAGAGAATAAAGTAGGAAAATATTTGAAGAAAACCGATGAGAGAGACAATACCCAAGAAAGAATCCACCTAGACTTCACTTATTATTCTAAATCTGAATTAAACGATTTATTCACTTGTCTTGATCCGTAGAAATCCCTAACTTATGTTAATATCTATTTCGGGAATAAAAACAACTGTCTCTAGGTTGATTAATTTAAATTTCTTTCTAATTAAAACCCCTATTATTGCATTAACTCGATCTATGAATTCCCCTATTAGATTTGGCTCTAATCCGGTAGATTTATGTCGTCCTATTCTAGGATTGCATGCAACTCCACTCAATTATGTCAGATCTACTCTTAAATAGGGACTTTTGCTCCACTGAATAAGCACATCAATCATGAATTAATATCCTGAAAACATTAAAACATTAAATAAGAACACATAATTGAGATCAAGAACAAATATTTGTCATGTAATTCAGAAAAACCAAATAATAAGTTCCGTTTCTTAGGTTTCATCCTCCCTAGGTATCTAGGGAATTTAGTTCATACTTTGGAAGGAAAATATCTCAAAATTAGGAAAACAACAAAACATAAAGAAACCCAAAAACTTCGAGAGAAATTGAATGGAGATCTTCAGTCTTGAAGGAGATCCTGCTTCTGAGTTGAATCCGTTGGCATTCTTTGAGTCTTTTCTTCTTTCAGCTCTGCGTGTCCCTTTATGTCCTCTTTTAGTGTGTATTTATAAACTTTAGAATGCTCAGAAACCCTAAAAATTGGCTTTTTTCCACGTATTAGGGAAACAGGGTTTGAAATCGACACAGGCTGGCACATGGGCGTGTGGCAAGCCCGTGTGGCTCACATGGGTGTGTGCTCAACCCGTGTGGGAAAAGGCTTGGCCGTGTGGATCCTTAAAATAGTCATTTTTGTCCAATTTTAGCCCATTTTTTGCTCCTTTTGTTCCTCTATGCTCTCCTAAGTATAAAACATGAAATTAAAGGATTAGGAGCATCAAATTCACTAAATTAAATAATAAATCATCCAAAAATATGCCAAGCATAGATTAAAACATGTTACTTTTATGATTTATCAATATTATATATACGGAGTAAGAAGGAAAATTTCCTTAACTGGTTAGATGAAGATAAGAATAATTGGTGGAATGGATAAATGAGCAGACTGAATAGGAAATCCAAAGAGTTTATAGACTTAATTAAATGTGTTTTTCAAATTTTTTTTTCCGTAAAGTTTAAGACTTATATACCCTTTAGCTTGCCAAAGCTGAGAAATTTACTAGGCTAAGAAACTGTGTCAATTACTTAATACCAAATGTAATTACGGAAGGAACCCGGTATCTAGAGAAAGTCACCAGAAAAATTGTCACCATTGATGTTGCAAATTTACATTAAAATATATTCTGCAAATTAAGTTTAGAGAAACTCAATCTTTGCATTAGAAGATGCCCTGGAAAACCCCATCAGTTGTGACCTAATCTTTTGTCGTCGTAGGGAATCTCTATAGTTGCAGTGCCCGGAGAAAAGTGTAATCTCTTGTAATGCTTTCCCATGCTTCAACAAGAACTTTGCTAGGCTAACTTCATTCTCACATTCTAAGAATCCATGTATTTTCACTACACTAAGGTTGTTAAGCAATGGTTTCAATGCCTGGCTTTGAGATTCCCAGAATTGTTCTTCTGAGCTAGGCATGTCCCACAAGTCCTTGTTCCATTTCTGAAAATAAGTTCAAATAAAACAATCACCAAGTAAATTAAATTTAAACATGACAACTTATATAAAATGTAAAAAAAGAACTGTGGGTACATTCTCTTCGTGTATAACGTAAATATATATATATATGGGTACATACTCTTTGTTCAATCTTATAATCATTGAGGATCTTGAGAATTAGAGTGTGTAATGCAGGAGAGCACTTGAAGAGATAAGCTAATCCGGGGAGATTGTGTTTGTTGAAGCCAGTTTGTAGCTCTAGGGATTTTAGTTGGTCGAATGGATGCATTAGATTTGCAATATAATTCCTGCTTGACAACACCTGCTATATTTTGTGATTTAATGTTTAAAATGATAATAAAGAAAAATAAAAAAACAGTCAAAGTATTGAAATAAAAAAAAATTAAAATAAAAGGCAATTGAAGGGATTTTAAGGACAAAATTTCATTATTCATGGACCCCATTAGGACTTTTATGGACAAATATCATTATGATTAATGTGCATGAAATCTTTTTTATTCTATTATTTTAGTATTTTATAATTAAATTTAGAATCGAGCCTAATTTGAATTCCAAATTTCTTAATATTATTTTCTCCACCTTGCAAGACTTTTACAAACAGCAAAGGGCAGTAAAGCAATGCATGAATTGCGAAGTAAAAAAAATGTACCTCAACGCATTGCCCTTCAAGCGTTAAGGTGTGGAGTCTGGAGAGAGCTGATAAAAGATTGGACACACTCTGAAGCTTCGTCACACTGAAATCTTCATTAAGCACAAAGAAACCAATGGAAGCCTCATGAGCCGATACCAAGTTCTCCAACGAGCTGTTCTCGGTGATGGCATTATATTCCCATACCATGACTCTCAAGCTTGGTGCATTAATCTTCACCCAACTCTTATCACAATACGCATCGAAACAGCTCGCAACTTGCAATGTCTTCAATTTAGCCCCCGAAACATCCAATCCATGTAATTGGAAACAATTTTCAAGCGTGAATTCCTCTAGTGCCAAGCAACTAACCTTAAGCTGTTTCAACCCAAAACAAGCATCGAGGTTCAATTTCTTGAGCCGAGGAAACGATGAATCCGTAAACAAATCGGAAAGTGTGGGCTGATCGTATAAAATAACGAGGGATAAAGATAAGGTGTGGAGGGATTGGAAACCACCTCTCATGACCGACGGAGGTAGTAAACGGAAACCGGGGTATCGAGATCTCAACTTGAAGACACGCAATGATTCACTGGTGAGAACACTTCGTGGGAAATTAAAGTAATCGTCGGTGGCGACTTCAACGTCTAATTCCTGCACATTTTGCCTTACGGCAAGACGGATCAAGCCATTTAGACGTGAAAAACTCAAAGGAGCACGGAAACGAAGGATCCTTAGATCGGATTGCTTGTCGCGGAAAGCTAGTACCTGGCTAATGAAGTCCAGTCGTTTAACGGAAAAAGAATGCGGACATAATAATAATCTTTTATTTTTTATACTCGACTTCGTATTTGGAGCATTCGTCGAAGCAACACCGATAGGATTAATAGAGGTGAAATCAAGATCAGGGAATGAACTCCACAACGATCTCCATCTTTTCGATAACACGCTGGTTTGCGCTATGGATTTGATGGGTAAATGAAAAAGAATTTGATGAAGAACAACGTCTGGGAGATCACTAATTCTATCGATTCCATTCTCGCCTTCCAACCAATACTTCTTTCGTTTTGCGGATCTGGTTTCCATGAAAATTATGATAATAATTTTGTTTCTAATCACTGAAAATTGGTCGAAATTGCAGAGGTTAAGGTTTGAATTTTTCAAAAGAGTGAAGTCACGAGGGAACGAGAATAGCATTTGAGTTTGTTTGTTTTTTATTTTATTTTATTATTATTATTAAAAACAAGTCAAATAAAAAATTAATTATTTAGCTACATGCTAGTGCTACCGTTTGTTTTAAACTGTATTAAGGTAATTTTTTTAAAACAAACAGATTTTTTTCATTCAATCCATTTATTTATATATATTATTAAGTTTAATTTTATCCTAATACAATTAATAATTAATCAAAATATGCAATTCCTAATAAATACTAAAATTACACCTCCTTCCTCTTTTAGCTCCGTTGGTATTAGTATTGTTACCAATGTCTAATTTCATATACTGTTTCAGTCTTAGCTCAATTGGCAATGGTATTATTACTAGTGCAAGAAAACATCGGTTCGAGCACACTCGAACTTGATTTATCCCTCTTATTCATGTGTCGGGAAGGAGTTAGTTTTAGATGTTGTATAAAAAAACAAATGTCTAATTTCATATAAAATTTTGCTTGAGTATACTTTTACTTATATTTTCGCCTACAATCGTGACAAATCCTCTCGTCCACACATTGCTTTCTTAAAGGGAAATTAAGGTTCAAATCTTGAAAACAATATTGTTGAGAGGAATAGTCATGAACCCCTAAACATAAGCCATAAAGGGAACATTGTGAGTTTTTTACCCAAATAAATTAAAAAACATTTAAATACCCAAATAAGTTGTCAGCTGGATTATATACGAAAATATTTTTTTTTTGGGTCGCGCCTATCTGGCAGGCGTAACACCTTTTTTTATATTAAAATATTATTATTTTATTTTTATTAAAAATATTTAAATTTATATACAGGTAAAAATACAGTCAGCGGGTCAGAATACGGGTAATAAATACCCGACATAGGTCGTGCCTGTCAAATAGGCGTGACCAGTCATGCCTGACAGATTGGCGCGACTAAAATATTCTTTTATAATTATTTTAAAGTTAATTTGTTAGTAATTTAGGATTATGTTATAAATTGTTGTGTTTAGTTTAGTATTTGGTGATTTTTAAGAATGTAAAATTATCTTGTTAGTAATATATTATAAATTGTTGTGTTTTGTGAGTTTTAGTAATGTAAATTTTTAAAAAAATTATAGTTATTTTGTTAGTAGTTTATGATTAAGTTATAAATTGTTAGTGTTTTGTGTTTTGTTATAGTTATTTATTTTATTAGTAATTTATGGGATTAGGTTACAAATTGTTAGTGTTTAGTATAGGGTTTTGTGATTTTTAGTAATATATATTTTTAAAATAATTTTATACTTATTCTGTTAGTAATTTATGATTAAGTTATATAAATTGTTAGTGTTTAGTTTAGTGTTTTGTGATTTTTTAATGTAATTTTTATATATTGTAATTTTACTTGATTTTTATTTATTTGACAATTTTATTGATTTATTAAAATATGAGTTTTTACCTAAAAAAATTAAAAAATTTAAATACCCAAATAGGGAAAAAATAAAGCACCAGTCGTGCATGTGGGCCCCACCAGTCGCGCCTATTTGATAGGCTCAACCAGTCGCGCCTGCCAAATAGGCGTCACCTACCCATACCATTTCCGTATCTCTACACGGGTTATATATTGACCTGCAAAAAAATATTTTATTATAAAAAAGACAAAAAAATATTTTATTTAAAAAAACAAAAAAAATATTTTAATATAAACAAAAGGTGTTGCGTCTGTCAGATAGCCGCGACCCAAAAAAACATATCATTTTCGTGTATAATTCAGCTGACAACCTATTTAGGTATTTAAATTTTTTTAAAATTTATTTGGGTAAAAAACCTGAACATGGTAAATAAAAAAAATACTAAGAGTGTTAATTTATTGGTCATAATTCATTGAATTCTTTTTTGAAATAAGGGTATGGATAAATGTTGTCCAGAGATCTTAATCAAGATGGGTGTCAATTAAAAATTTAAACATAATTTTTTTACTAATTCTATAGTCAGTAAGAATGTAACGGCCCGATTTTCGGATATCTTGAAAAAGTAGTTTCAAATTTTATTTTTCTAAATTAAATCTGTAAATATTAAATATGATATTTACGAGGATAATATAAAAATATATTGAAGATTGGGCAAATAATTTTATCAAATTAATCGTTAATTAAGGCCCAAGGACTAAATTGTAAAAGTTTAATCGTTATAGAATTTTAATTGACCAAAAATTTGAGGACTTAAATAATAATTAATTAAAGGGTCAAAATGATTATTAGACTATTTTGTAAATAAGAGATAGTTGATGATGATGGAAAAACCCATTGAGATTGATTAATGTTGAATTAAGTTAATTAAATTATGTTTATGTTAATTAAGTTAATTTAATTAAGCTTTAATCCAACTATTTTAGAAGGGCAGATAAGGATTCAAAATTTTATTTTTAGTCCTTTAAATTTTATAAATTTATATGTTTACATATGATAAAATTATAATTTAACCTTCTAAATAGTAAAATTTCTATTTAATCATTTTAAAAATTCTAAAAATATAAATGAATGTAATAATAAAATAATATTTAACCGATAAAAATATATACCTCAATCACGAGTATATGGA
This sequence comes from Gossypium arboreum, assembly GCF_025698485.1. Classification (NCBI taxonomy): domain Eukaryota; kingdom Viridiplantae; phylum Streptophyta; class Magnoliopsida; order Malvales; family Malvaceae; genus Gossypium; species Gossypium arboreum. Next base: position 11,911,701 of record NC_069082.1, on the reverse strand, counting down.
GCCAAAAGGAGATCCCAATCGGCATCATCAGAGAAATATCATAATGAAACGTAATACAATCAATATTCTCTCTTTAGGAACTTTCTCTTCACTACGTAAAAAATGCCCTAATACTACACTTTTTTTGACCTAAGACGATGCAAAAAAGGTTGGCATAGGCTTCGCGACGCTTCTCCCGATGCTTCCAAAAAGGTTGTATATAGTGCAGTTGGTATAGGCTTCGCGACACTTTTGAAAAAGCGTCGGTATAAGTCAACATAAGCCGATGCTTATTGAAGAGTTGCAAAAGGCTTAGTCAATGCCGACCTTTAAAAAGGGTTGGGATAGACCTAGTTAAGACCAACCTTTGAAAAAGGTTGTGATAAACCTGTCTAAGACAACCTTAAAAAGGTCGATATAGTTCTTGTTTAAGGCAACTTTTAAAAATGGTTGGGATAGAGCCGTCTAATGCAACCTTAAAAAGGTTGGGATCGACATTGTCTAAAACAACCTATAAAAAAAGGTTGGGATAGACCTGTCTAAGGCAACCTTAAACAGGTTAGGATAGACCATGTCTAAGGCAACCTTTAAAAAAGGTCGGAATAGACTCCTCTAAGGCAACCTTAAAAAGGTTGGGATAGACCATGTCTAAGGTAACTTTTAAAAAAAGTTGGGATAGACTGTTTAAAGCAACCTTAAAAGGTTGGGATAGATATTATTTAAAACAACCTATAAAAAAGATTGGGATAGACACGTATAATATAATTTTTTCTATTTTTATTATTTCAATATTAATATATTTTTATAAATATTTACAAAGTGAATAATGATAGGAATTGTGCTTTAAATACAACTAAAAAATTTAAAATTTAAAATAAAAATTAAAATTAAAATTAAAATAAAGATTGAATATTCAATACAAAAATCGATCCAACAATCAAAATACACTAACATTTAGTGAAATGTATATATACCACCAACATCAATGTACAAAAGTAAACAAATAAAGAAGTACATAAGATGATGGACATTGATATTGATGTTGTAATACATAAAAGCTAATACGCTTTGAAACGCAACTTCAATTCCAAGAAACTCATTGATCTCTTATTTCTATAAAGGTAGCACCAAGAAACTTCAATTCCTTTCGTTAAGTTTTCCTTCTCATAATCCTGTCCTGCAGCCTGCATTAAAGTAATAATAAGTTCGACATTGTAAGCCTGCAAGAAAGCCTGGTATGAAGATAAATGGACATAATTATATGAAGATAAATGAACGAACCTTGGCAAAATCATTTGCAGACCATTTGTAGATATCAAAAAACATTCAATAATGTTAACCAAGACCTACAAATAAGAATGCAACAGCAAGTCATTCAGAACTTGGCTAACCATTTTAAAGTAAATAGAGCAGCATAGTAAGGTTCAAGGTGGTAATGGTTACTTTTCTAATCCTACAAGGAGTAATAATTAGAACAAACATGACAAGATCTATATTTTGTAGCTTGTAACAGAATTTTTTTTTTAAAAAAAATGTTACTCTATGCAGGTTTTCTCAGCCAGATTAACGAATTGTTAAATGACTATAAAACATTATCATGGAAAATATAAACACAAAAGAGAACTAAATGACAATTTTGTAACAAACTGCACAAATAAAGCAAGTAAGCTGACATTATTCGTTAAATGATGATAAGTATTGATAGAGTTAGAACTGATGGTAACCCACAAATGGTTCGAAACAACCAAAAGGCACCATGGATATCAAAGCACAAAGCGGTATAATGACATCTGAATATTCTATACATTCAACTAAACTAAGACTAACTATTTAAACATCTATTTCTAGTATAGGATACATAGTCTTTTGCTTTCTTTCTCACATCAAATCTGAAGCATACCAAGAAGGCAAAGATGCAAGTACCATCAAGGTTTGAAATAATCAAAACATCCACTAGATGATGGGTACTTACCTTCCAATTTTGGGACTAACATATTCCTATCAACCTGATGGACAACGATAATAGCCTATATAAAAATAAACGGTTTCTATGTTAACAGAAGGAGAAACAAATCTATTACCTTGGAGAAAGTGACTTTCTTCTTGTACCATATAAACTCTGCAAGGACAATAGATGGCGTGATAGCAATCTTCACCATCTGATAAAATCCCACACTAGAAAATAAATTAAAAAAAGTCAAATCAAAGGGTCCTCTAGGAGACATTGGTCAGATATCATTTAAACAAATTTAACAATCTAACATGTTGTATTTCAAGCTAACATTAGCAAGACTAGTAGATAAAGATATAACAACACCAAGAGTAAACAAAGCCAAAGGGGTTGATTTTGAGGGTGGAGATGCAGGAAAAAGAGCAAAAAAATTCAAAATGGCCATCAATGCTCAGCTTACAACATAGTGAATAAAAGTCAGAAACAAAGGAAAATGGAATCCTACATTTTTAAGAACCTAAAAACACAAAGAGTTTACCATCTCACAATACAATATATAATATTACAACAAATAGTTTCTTTATATATCAAGAAATTTTGGCAACAAACCCATTTGTTCATGAAAATAATACCAACAGCAACCGTAAAATTGAATGTAAGAGTGGTGATGGGACCACATATTCATTGCTATAGTCAATAGACAGTAATTATAGCAGTAGTCAGGGATACGGTTCACTGAAAATGCATACTCAAAGCAACATTGCTCAATTGAACGGAAAGATGAAAGCAATATTTACTTAAAGTTTACGCATACTTAAAAATAAAAATTTTTCAGACGAACTAACAATTAGAATCAACAAGATCTACAACATATAATTGAAATTTGGATGGTAACAATAAAAGAGAAGCAGCAAAAGAAGATCGTTTGCCTTGTTGCAGTTGCAGGCTTAACTGAGCTATAAAAGCATTAATCAACAAAAACAGAAGGCATAGGGTCGGGTGTTCAAAGTTCAAACTGTTAATAAATCCCAAACAAAAACATGAATGTAGAATTGTCTGTTTTGTTCTTCGACCAAATTATTAATTATGTCTACAACTCAAGATATGTCAGATCACATAAACACTTTGATTTAAGACCCAGAAAACAACAACAGATCTACAAATACCAGAAATAGAAAAAGAACTTACCTTAAGTGAAATGAACAGCAAACAACTTGACTCGTAGAAAAGAAGAGAAACAATTGGAATGCAGAAGTGGAAGTGAAGATTAGCTTAGGGTTTAAAATTCAAAGCAAGAAGCTGATTTCCTTCGCGTTGGTGGGAAGTGGGACGCCAACCTTTTAAGAAACAAGGTAAAAGCAAGGTTAAGTAAAATAGAGAATAGGAAAAGGGAAGAAAACCGCGGTGGGATTTCGGGGGGTGAGGGGAATTGATTTTGGGAAAAAGAAGGGATTTCAGGTTTGGGGGGAAATTTTTAGGGGAAAAATTTTAAAATAGCACCATTTTTATTAAAATAAAATGATTTTTTTCAATCCAATTTTCTTCTTAATTGTTTCCATATTTGAAAGGTTTAATTATTTTGATGGAGATACATGATGGAAATCAAATAAATAATGCATACTTTACCCGGGTAAAGTATGCATTATTAGTGAATCTGCTAATACATACTTTATCTGGGTAAAGTATGCATTATTAGTGAATCTGCTAATACATACTTTATCCGGGTAAAGTATGCATACATTCTTAATTAATTTTGTTTCTCTAGAGATACATGAGTTAGTAATTTTTTTAATTTTAATATATATAAAGTTTATCTATTATCTCTTAAATAATTTAAACTATAATGATAATTTTAATATATTAAAATTAATATTATCTCTTTACAATTATATAAGAAATTATTTAATATATAAATTAAAAACAATCGACATATATATACCAAAAAACTTTAAAATTATTTTAAATAATAGTATTTTTAGTTTTTCATTTTTAAAATATATTTTTTATGTTTTACTTTCAAATTTTGTCTACGTGTCGAAAAGAATACATGATGGACACTTGGATGATGGGTGAGAATACCAGGAGCAAAACGGCGCTGTTTAATTTAAAATAAAATAATTTTCTATGATGTTTTTTTATCAAAACCCTAAAACCATAAGCCTTAAACCACAAACCCTAAACCTCAAGACCATAAAATCCTAAACACTAAAATAATAGACTTTAAACTCCTAAACCACAAACCATAAAACCCTAAACCGTAGTCATAACTATAGAAGCTAACACCAAAACCTTAAAGTTAAACTTATATCGCAATACAGTTCATATTAAAAAAAATCTAAGATTAATTGCAAACCCATAATCACAAAACCCCAAATCCATAATCATAAAACCCTAAAATCATAAACCCCAAACCCATAAACACAAAACTCTAAAACCTTAAACTATATAAACTATAATCTCTAAACCATAATCTTTAAGCACTAAACCTTAAACCCTAAACTAAATTAATTTTTTGCAACATTTTTATTAAAAACGTTATTCACACTCAAAGCTATTAAGTTATTTTTAATTTGAATATATATAATTATTCACAAACTGATGATGTAAAATTTTAAGAATATTCATATTTTAAACCCAAATTTTTGGTGCTACACATTCAAAAAAAGCCGGAATTAAGGAAATTTGGGACGGTACATCTTTATACAAAGAGTTGGCCAGAGCATATGCTGACAAGTGTATCCCAACACTTAGGAAAGTGTCGCCCTAAAACTGTCGTCTTAGGACTAGACAAAAGCCAACTCTTATTCAAGCATTGTCTTAGGCATACATATCCCAACCCTTATACAAAAAGTTGGCCAAAGCGTAGTCTATCCCAACACTTAGAAAAGTGTCGCCACAAAAGTGTCGTCTTAGGACTAGACAAAAGCCAACTCTGATTCAAGCGTTGCCTTAGGCATACATATCCCAACCCTTATACAAAGAGTTGGCCAAAGCATAGTCTATCCCAACACTTAGGGAAGTGTCACCACAAAAGTGTCTTCTTAGGACTACACAGAAGCCAACTCTTATTCAAGCGTTGCCTTAGGCATACATATCCTAACCCTTATACAAAGAGTTGGCCAAAGCATAGTCTATCCCAACACTTAGGAAATGTCGTCACAAAAGTGTCGTCTTAGGACTACACAAAAACCAACTCTTATTCAAGCGTTACTTTAGGCATACATATACCAACCCTTAGGAAAATGTCGCCACAAAAGTGTCGTCTTAGGACTACACAAAGGCAACTCTTATTTAAGCGTTGCTTTAGACATGCATCTCCCAACCCTTATACAAAGAGTTGGCTAAATCCCAGTCTATCCCTACACTTGCCCCAAAAGTGTCATCTTAGGATTATACTTTTGCCAACTCTTATTAAAGCGTTGCTTTAGGCATGCATATCCCAACACTTATGAAAGAGTTGGCTAAAGCGTATTTTGGCCAGTCTATCCCAGCACTTAGGAAAGTGTTGCCCCATAACTGTCGTATTAGGGCATTTTTGACGTAGTGCTTCCTTCTCTCTGGAAATCTCTTTTCTTATTTCCTCCAAACCTTTGGGTTCAACCACCAGTCGATCTCTCACATCGTTAACTATCATCTACAGGTTTTTACTTTGCCTACTATTTTTCGACATAATAACTTAAGGCCTGATCGTTCCTCCATTGTCGGCCTTAGTCTGCCGAGGAGAGGCCATGTCTTGCTTCTCCATGGGTCTGCCTATTTTGCTTTCGGCCACCACTTTGGCATCTAGGATGTTTTATTTTCTTTTTCATCCAAATTGTGAAGCCTTGCCTAGAATGTTGCAATGCCGACATTTCTCTAGACTTTTTATCGTTCCTGTTTCATGATGGTTAATGGAGTCATCGCACCAATGCTTTCCCTGATACTTGTTTATGCCCAATAGCTCGAAAGGTCTATTTAACCCACCAATTGGTTTTCTCTGTTGTTGGTGAATTCGACATCTTTGACTTTCCATGGCTTCAAGTCGGCTTGGCTCCTTACGGAGGCGAGCATGCTATCAAGGCTAGTTTGGCAACCTCTTGACAGTCTCCCGGTGTTTGCTTCCCCACTCCTCCATGCATGGCGACAGTGGCCCTATTAAAAATTAACGTTTTTTGTAGGGTTGTTATGCCTTTGGGCTCGACTTTTGGTCTTCAATTGTCGTATCTTCTGAGCTTTGGGCCCATGAATGATGTACTAACCCTTTTTTATGGCTTAATTCACGATTTAGCCCTTAAGATATATTTATTTTTCTATTTTGGTACTAAAACTTTTTTGTTCCAATTTGGTATTTAAAGTATCAATTTTCTTTGTTTTTGGTCCATTTAGTAATAGGCGTTAAAAAAACTATTAGGCAACTTTGGCCAATAAAAAAATGTCGCAATTAAGTTTTTTAAAATAAAAAAATAAAAAAATAATATTAAATATTTAAATATTAAAAACACATTTAACTTTGACCAACCATTGATAAGTGTTAACAAGTATTGCCTGGTCATTGAACAAACATGTGGCACTATTAGAATACACCACGTGTCTTTTTTTTAAAATAATATTATATTATATTGATCAAAAAAAATTTAGATACTAAAAATGAAAACGGATATACATTAATAACCAAATCGTGAATTAAGTTATTTTTCATTAATGATATTTCTCATTTGAAAAAAAAAAAGGAAATATACTAATAATTTGGCAATACCAGTTCAATTTGAATGAACCAGAAATGCCAGTAAAGTCGTAAAATTTATAGTTTGGAAATTCTGGAAATGTGGCCATAATTTCCTAGTGTTAAAAACGGTGGTGGCTAAAATGCAGATTGAAGGTTCATCACTGGGATTGACAGCAACCCTCACGAGATTCGATAGTGCAATGATTCTGGATTTCCGTAGCTTTAGGTGGGTTTGTTGAAGTTGGTAAATGTTGAAGATGGTAAATAAGTTGTTATAACAGCTCCTAGTATTTAGGGATTAGTTACTTGTAATTAAGTACTAAGTATGTTAATTAGTTACTACCTATCCTTTATATTACAGTCAAGCTATAGCAATAAAAAAATATACTGGAAGTATTTTTCATTCTATCTTATCTTTTCCACCGTCTTAACAGGGTTGCTATGTACTTTACATTTAGTGCCCAATTTTCAGTATCATACCAGACCATCAATAAGGGTCCCCCAATTGACTCCGCATCAATCCTATCCCATTCCCACGAATAAAGAGTTGAGCTTTTCTTTTTTACATAAAGTTTCATGCATTGAAGAGAAGTTTCTCTTAAAATAAAATCCGTGACTCTCAATCGATAATTTTAAATTACCCATCAATCATTGACAATGGCCCAGTTGTAGATAGCCATCATATTGTCCTATGTCCTACCTCTTTTTTCCTTCTACGGGATCAGTGCTTTGAATTATTGAGATTAAAAAGCATAATGTAAAGGTGATTCTTAGTCAATTTAAGCAAAAATGAAGTCCCTGACCCCCTATATTGAAGCTCTGTTTCTCCGACTTTAGGACCCATTACAGCAAATCTTATTCTTAACGAGTTAATCGTGCAACTTTTTGACAATTATTATCATTTTCATCATGCTTAATCATGGGGAAGGCCTACCATAATTACTCTCGCGATACACGTTATATGTCGTGATTGTGCGCACACGTTTTCTCGGCTTATGCCTCACGTGATTCCCGTATGTGCAGCCTTTCATCTTTCATCCTACATCACAATTTGCATTTGATGCTTTATTTTATATATTCAGTGCACATAATAATTATCATTTTAATAAGTCCCATGAGTTATAAGAGCATCAAAACTTTAACTTGCTTTGCTCATTGTCTCGTTGATCATGGACTTAATAATTGTACAAGAAATGGTATAGAAGAATAATTTGGACATATATGATGACCAATGAAGCTGGTTGAAATGGGTGGGTGAAAGAGTCAGTGAGAAACAGCAATTGAACTGACTTTGCGAAATGATTTCAAAAACATGTCTTACTATCGCCAACACTACTTCATTCATTTTGTGTTCTAATTTTCTCCATTTACCCCTTCCAAAAGAACTGATTCAATGCCGGCTTTATGCCCTCTCTTTTGTCTCTAGTTTCTGTGTAGGATTGACAACTCCGATACCATCAACCCACATATTTTACTATGCTCTGGGGTCCATAACGCCAGACTTCATCAACATCCTCTTCTTGGTCCCGTGTGACATCCCGTGAGTATTGTACACATATAAAAAGTCAGAATGCATGTCCCATTAGAGCAACTAATGTCTGAACAGGTTTACACAACACAAAAAAAGAGATTTATATACCAATTATATCATACAAAGTGGAAACAAAGCCAGAACCAAAACATGCGAGTACATGTTATATATGACTACGATTCATCATCATCATCAACCCCCCGACATATTTTACAATGTACCCGAACAAAACCCTCGTAGGCCGCCACTACTAGTGGCGGTGATGCTCACACTCCACAGGCATGACAGGGAACCTAGCAGTGTCGGTACAATAGTCATACACCAAGTGGTTGGCCCTCACCCACACCAGCTGGTGGCTCTGGTGCACGCTTAGCTCCGACATTGTCGGTTCATCCCACCAGAACCTCTTCTCGCCGCTGCTCCTACATTTCTCGGCAATTTCATTGGCGGCTACCGAAACTGGGCACTCGCACGCGTCGATTTCAAACCCTTTGTAAGTGGCAATGAATGGTGCATGGCTCCAATCGGTCTTCACTAGGCCACCCTGTGTGGCCCAATCATCGGCATTCCATATTGAACTATATACGCCCATGGCTTGGTCTTTGGGAAAAGGAATCCCTTTGTGTTCCATGTTGGTGTGCACTCTTATTGGGGTCTCGTCCACTAAAAATCTGATATTTAAAAAAAGAAACAAAAAAAAAACAAAAATATACGTCAAAATAATTCCCAGCACCAAGAATGTAAAAATCCAAAACGCACAAAAATCAATATGTACCCACCAACATTTTAATTTCATGTCTTAGAACATAAAATAATAATTGAATGCCCTTTTCTAAAAAGAATGTAGCCTTTTAACACTAATTACAACTCTTCATTAAATCCAACACTTATTAAGTGTTTCTCTTTTAACTTTTAACTTATACATATAAGCACCCACATGTATTTAAGTATGACATTGTAACAATACTCACACAACTTGGCGCTGGTTCCAGAGGATGGAATAAGAGTGAAAGTCTTTGGTAGGGTCAAACCAAAGGTTCATCCTTTGCTCTCTGTTGCCTACACCATTGACGTACACATTGGTCTGAACGAGGTAAGGTTCACCTGTGGTATTGCCTAGGAACTCGAAATCGAACTCGTTGTGATTTGGACCGTCCGATGACATCTATGTCCGCAAAAAACACCATCAAACCAAATAACACATCATTTTCACAGCACCTAAATTTGTGTAAAAGGTAAATTAATGATGGGATGATCAATGACACTAATTTCAATCAAATGACGGGAGGAAAACAAAGCTCCTTTACCAAAATCGTGATTGATAGACATTAAAGAAGAAAAGAAGACCAAAAAATTGTTCATTGCAAGGGGTCCCTTGTCATGAGTCCATAAAGCACACAGCTGAGCTGTTGTCCACCATTTGTACAAGCTCGGAACATTTCTTTATTATCATTTTCAGGCATGTTTTAATTAAAATAAAAACATTGATTAATAGTCTAATAATACTCACATAGTAAGCAGTTACAGTCCCAGCAGAGTCGCCTTCTACAAGCTTAATCTGCATGGTCACTTTCCCAAATAGATACTTGCTTTTTGATGCAAAGCCAGCACCTGATATCACCAAAACCCACCATTTTCATTAATCTACAAGCTGGCATGTTTACAACGAAGAAAAAAGTTGGAAGTACCATATTGTAATGAAAAACAGGGAGTCAATGAACATAAGTAGGTGGGTACTTGGAGAGCAAGAAAGGGTGGAAATTACCCGAATAGTTGTCGAGTTTGAGCTTAAGGAGCTCTCCTTCATAGATGAAGTGATCCATAGCCCAACCAGGTTGGAAAAGCTCATCGAACTTAGCTGAGCTTACCAGACCCAGCATCATAAGACCCACAAATAGACCGAAACTCACACACATTTTAAAAGAGACAGCCATGGAGGTAAATGGGAGAGAGACAGAGAGATGGAGCTCAGTGAAGCTTTTGCTCCGAATAATAGTCTGTAGAAGTAGAGAGTGGGTTCTCATTTTTATAGCCAAAAAAATTCCATTGGGTCCATGTCACAAGAAGGATCGGATATGGGGGGAGTGGCACTATCCCCTCATTTCAATGGACACATCAGAAGCCACGTCACCCTACTTTATTTTTAGCCACGCGAGATACTCCCAAAATAAATATCGGGTTAATTTGAATGGACCTCCCCAAACTATCCATTAAATTCTAATTTAGTATTTAATTTTTGAAAAACACCTAATTGAGTATTTAAGGTATCAATCCTGTATTTAAAGCAATAATTAAAATCCTTTTGAACACCTCAAGGTTCAAACTCTATTAATATAACTCTCATTCTCTAATTTGTGATTGAACTAGATATCGAGAGAGAAAATCTGTGCAGAAAAAACCTACAATTGGAGGACCTGTTATCGAATTAACCCAAACATTTTTTAAAAATGTAACCGTTACTATTGGGAAAGGTTGAAGTTGGGAGCAAAGGTAGGCAGTGTGGTAGGACATGTCTCTGTTTCGAAAGGGACGGTTTGCAGATTTTGATGCAATAAAAGGAAGCCACGACGACAAGTACAGCTGTTTGTCTTAGCTGTCCAGTTGGGAGTGGCAGTATGAGTAAAGAAAAAAGCTTCCCTGTTTGTTCCCAACTATTGGATTTTCCAGGGGCCCATCCCTAACCTTTTACAAAAAAAAAAAAATCTAATCCAACCCAATGTATAGGTTAATTACAATTAAAACAGTTGATGTTAAAATTGAATACAATATTTACATTTTAATTGATCTGCTTCAATATTTTAATTTTTTTTACTAATATTTAAAAAGCAGGGTCGTATTTTTAAAGGGATAGGTTGCAACTTGCAATTAATCATTTCTCTTTTTGTATTTTTTTTTCACTGCCAGCTGGACAGTACAACACTGTATTATATTTCCATATTTTTAAAAAATATTAAAAGTTGTGGCGTAGGGGCAATTTAATTCCAAGAAAATATCATATTTTGAGCCTTGATGTGTGTGCCATTTTAAAAAAAAAAATGTTCAAGACTTCGACCGTTTCGACCAATAGGCATTAATCTAGTATTAATTAATGAAAAAAAGATAGCAATGATAGATTGAATGATATAGAAAAATTGGAGTGGGTAAGTAAATGTAGGCAGATATTTGGGATGGGCATGTCATTAAATTTTGGGGTCCAGAAGTAATATTAATTATTCATTTATTTTTGACTTTGGTCACAAGTGTTGGGATAAGATGGGTTCAATTTAAGAACTTGGATTCAATTATTGGGTGAATCCTCATCTTAATAATGTTATACGTGCAATAAAGAATGTAAATATATTTTACCCAGAATAAAAATTAAAGAAAAACTCACAAAGATATTTATGCATATTCAAACTCCTACAGCCTGTGCTTTCAGCACTAGTGTTATTAGATAAGTTTTATTATGTTAAACATGGTTTAAGGAAACCAAATGGGAAAAGAGAATGCCGGCTATACATGGAGCAGCAGCCCCATAATAGTACGGCAAACGAACTACTCCTTTAACAAGAAAAAGAAAACAGTAGGGAGCAGCAGACGCTCCAATTCAAGACTCCCATGTGGCAACAGATATTTTGGGGTCCTAGTACATGCTATGATTATGAAAGAAAGATAAGACATTGGCAACCTTTATTGCACCGAAATGGCGATTGCTGATTTGGCACTTATTAGGATTAGGTTTTAGATTAGATGAGAGAATGCATTGATGATTTGGGACTCGAATTATGATAATCTAGGAGTAGGAGCTGCAATGATTATACGCTACTATTATTGAGGTCAGGTCTGTAACGTACAGTCTTCTTTTCTTTTCATGTATGCGGGGCTTTTATTAAATAAGTATAAAAAAAATTAAAAAAATTAAAATAATAGATTTAAAAAATTAATTACAAAAAGGATATGGTCAGAGTGATCACGTCATTCTGACAGGTGGCACCAGTGTTGCCTCTGACAGAGGCAGCACCAGATATGTGGGTCTTACAGGCGACATATAAGCACTATAAAACCAAACACAACAAGCAACTCCGGGAGCAAGAATTAGCAGCAAGGAGAAGAAAATAAAGGGAAAGAAAGGAGAAGAGAATGAAGAAAAAGAAAGAGAAGGAAAAAAGAAAGAAAAGAAAAAAGAAGGTATAATTTTTTTAAATAATAAATTTTATATTGTTAATGTGTTTTTGCTGTTATTATTATTGTTGATTATTATTATTTTTGTTGTTAGTTATTAATATTGTTAATAAAAATCATTGTTATTATTGTTAGTAAAAACCATAATTATTGTTAGTTATTATTATTGTAAAAAAACCCTAAAAAGCCTATTTATGTTATGTAAAGAATGTATTATTTTGTTTTATTTATTTTAGAACCTTACCCTTATTATTTTAAAAATAAAATAAAATAGCAAAATAAGTTGTTTGAAAGATTAAGTACCATTTTTGGCACTTTTGGCACTTAATCTTTCAAACAACCTATTTTGGTATTTTATTTTAGTTTTTATATTATTAGGGTAAAAAACTCGTTTTAGGTTGATTAGATGATATTTATGAAATTTATTTGGCATGTTATAGATATTGTTAAAAATGGCAACATATTTGGTATTACCTGATGAAATAACAACTTCAGCACAAAGAGAAAAAGTTGATAAGATAATGAGAGAAGTGCAAGATTACAGAATGAAACCAAAAGAAGACATTATTCAACACGTTATGACAGTAAATAGAAAGATACAAGAAGTGTTGTGGAAAGGTCATGAAATGATTAGGAAGAATAAAGTTCAATACTTAACCCTTAGAGGGACATTAATAGAACGGGAACATCAAATAGTTTTAGACCAACTTTGGAAGACATTGGTACCACGAACCTATTGGAATCTAGTTATATGTTTCGTAAAGTTTATAATCTCTTATGGAGCAAGGAAAATAACGAGACAAAGTATAGGTTCACGAAAGTTGACTGGGAAGCAAAATGTGATTGACATACCATGGATGGATAAATTAGATGTTAGGAAATTACCAAGAGAATTTCTAATTTCAATACCCGTTATAAAAATTGAAGAGGAAGAAGATACCGAGGAATTCCCAAATTGGATTGTAGAAGATAAATATGAAGAGAATCAATAATATCTAAATTGGATTGTACAGTATTTTCCAGAGGAATATATAGGGTTGGAGATGGAAGAAAACATAGAACTGAATTTAAATGGTTAAATGTAAAGATAAATGTTGTTTATGTATAAAATGAGAACTGAAAAACTATGAGCTTATGAATGAAAAAAATTGCAGATTGAGTAATTAAATTTTTTATTTAAGTAGTTTATTTGGTGTTCGAAATTATTTTGAGAAAGTTTGTTTATTTTTTTAACAGATTAAGCATTCAAGATGGATAATCAATTTTTCGTATGCGTTTATTTCGATGGAATTATCTTGACAACAGCCGTTGGATGCATATTTGAATGTCGGCAAAAAATAGCAATGAGATTTAATAGAAATGTCTCGTTGGATGATATGAAGGGAAGAATTAACGCAAAAATTATTAGACGTTGTGGGAGAAGGATCTCGAAACTTTTCTACAAGTTTTCAGTTTCGATAAATCCAATCAAATTCACTGAAATGGAACTTGTAGACGACGTAGACTTAGAGACAATGATCGCTCTTTACTGTGAGAATGGGAGTGACAAAAATGCACCGATTCACTTATTTGCTGAGTTAGCCGGTATGGAGGAAAATGAAGATCTCACTGCATATGGTGAAGAACATAGAGCTCAAGAACCGTGCATGGTGGCTCTAATATCGTACGTTGATAGTGAATCGACTATACATGGGATCGATATCAATCTTATTGTTACACCCGATATGGATGTGGTTGGTGATGATGGTTATGATAGTAGTGATCCTTGTTATCAAGAAGTCGATAGTGATAGTGATCCCGATGTGGACGATGTCCCCGATGATATTGATGATGAAGACGTGAATGACGATGGAAACATTAACGTCTTGGTTGGGAACCGATCGACGTGTTGTGATTCACAATAATCTGGGCCACACATGTCGCTCATAGACCCGACGCGGCGCATGTAGCCGAGTTTCCAGAGTACCCTGAAATACTTCCTGCTCACTGACTGACCGTAAATTCTGATCCTGAGGAGTTATTCATCGGCCAGATATTCGAAAGTAAATAAGAGTGCATATTTGCTATTAAGCGGTATAGCATGAATATATCAGTAGATTATAAAGTTGCAGTGTCTAAACTGATATTATATATTAGGGAGTGTTGGAAGTCGTGAAAGGTCGCAATTGGCGGTCTGAGTGCATTTATTCAAAATTCGCAGATGTGGGAGATACGCAAATTTGTTGGGCCTCACACATGCACATCAACACGTATGACAGAAGATCATCGAAAACTTGATTCTAAAACTATCTGTACGTATATCATGCCAATGGTGAAGGACATACCGACCATTAAAGTTTCGGTACTGATTACCGAAATACAAGCACGATTTCAGTATCGAGTGTTATATCGAAAGGCATGGATAGCAAAACAGATGGTAATAGAGCAATTGTATGGGAATTTTGAAGCGTCATATAACGAACTACAGGGATGGATAGCCGCTATACGGGAGTACGTACCAAGGACCGTCATTGAGTTACAGGCACGACCTTATTATGGCCTGGATGACCAACTACAGTCAGGAAAAAGAATTTTCCATCGGATGTTCTGGACGTTTGATCAATATGTGCGCATATTTCCCCACTGCAAGCCATTTGTGCAAGTGGATGGGACCTGGCTATATGGAAAATATACACAAATCTTACTTATTGCGGTTGCTCAAGACAGCAACAGGAACGTGCTCCCGATAGCATTTGCCATTGTAGATAAGGAGAACATGGAATCGTGAGAATTCTTCCTTACCAACCTGCGGAGGTATGTTATTAGCAATGATAATATTTTCATTATTTCTGATAGAGGGAAAGGATTAATTACCGCCATTAGACGTTCCGGTGTACCATGGAGATCCGTTTACTGCATCCGTCACATCGCAGCTAACTTCATTAGAGATTATAAAAATGCAGAGTGGAAAATACAATTTGTGAAAATAGGTAAACGATTGCCTTATCTTTTCAATATAAGTTCTTAGGGCAATACTGTAACTTATCTTTTCTTAATACATATACAGCGTACGAACTAAAGCCACACATCTTTCCGATAGTGGTTGGGTACTATGGAGCCGTGACAATGGGCTCAAAGTTTTGACGAGGGCTTTCGTTATGGTCAAATGACCAAAAACTTAGTGGAGGGGGTTACGCTGTATTGTTGAAAACACGACATCTTCCGATTTCAGCAGTCTTTTCGGCTACATTCTACAGGTTGGCTACCTTGATGCCAAGAATAGGTCAGCAACAAGTTAACCAGATTGAGGCGGGACACGTCTTTTTCGAAGATGTCAGGGATGCAATGGTTGCAAATTGTCGGATGGCGAGGTCGATGAATGTAGAAATATATTCACGACGCCTTGAAACGTTTTAAGTTACGGAGACCATTAGTCGTCGACCCGATCTACCACCTAGGTCTTATGAAGTTGATCTCCGGAATAGACAATGCGATTGCAGGAGACTCCAAACACTTCATTATCCGTGTGCGCATGTCGTTGCAGCGTGTGCTAAAGTGAACCTTAATGTTGAACAATTTGTCGATGATGTGTACACACTCAATCGCACGTTACGTGTATGAGAAAATGAGTTCCCTGTCCTGCCTGACCTGTCTACGTGAGAAGTGCCTCCGATGACTTTCAAACTTGCCCCAGACAGAGGGCTACGCAGGAATCTGAGAGGTCGTCCGCAATCAACTAGAATCTGTAATAAAATGGACATTAGGGAGAAATCCGATGGTACGCGTTGTGGATTATGCAGGTTAGCTGGTCATAATCGGAGTAAATGCTCGCAACGAAACTATCATGTCGGACAATCGTCACGATCAAGTAGGAATTGAACTTATGTTGTAATGTATTTATTTTATATGAAAAAAATTATATTGCAAATATTCTTCTATTTGTTAAAAATCCATCAAGCTATTTTCTGGAGTCGCAGTAACAAATTTATTTATATCTAGAGCTACGGAACTCTAAATTAAGATCTGCTAATTTTTCTAGAAACTAAGCTCACATATGTTTTTACCATAAAATTTTCAGAATTTTTTATTTAGCCAATTAGTACAGTTTATTCTTTAAATTTACATCTGCTTTGCTGTTCCACGGCTCCGACCCTTATTCACTAAAAATAAATTATATTATATTAAAGGATTTGGATAATGTTCTCGTCTATTTCTCTTGAAAATAGACTCAGTAAGGATTCTATGTATATAAATTTTAACTCATAAATATTTTTTTGAAATTTTTAATAATTTTCTGAAATCAGAACAGGGGATTCTAAAATCATTGTGGCTCTGTCTCACAATAATTCAAATATCTCATAATATGAAATTCTTTTACTTACACCGTTTCTTATATGTGAAACTAGACTAAATAAGCTTTAATTCTATATTTTATCCAGCCTTTAATTCAATTTCTACAATTTTTATTGAATTTTCAAAGTCAAACTACTGCTACTGTCCAAACTATTTTTGTACAATATAATGATATTTATCATAATATCATTTTCAACTAATCATGAACTCACCATTTCATGGATCCCATGGTCAATTACACAATAAAACTTAATATAATCATCATTCAATTCTCATGAAGCACACATAACCAAACATTTTTACCAATTACCTACACTCAATCAACGAATTAGTCACATATACAAACAAGGTAATGGTTGAGTTTACATTTACTCAACTTGCATATATAACTACATATGTATCATCTATTTCATATGTCCATGAAATCTCTATATATACCGGTAATAGTATGTTCCAATTTAATCAATGTTCCAATTAGATTAATGTTGTAATGTATTTAAAGTTTGTTCCAATTTATATTACAAGACTAAGTTTGTTACAAGTTTTAGTGTTTTAATGTTCAAAAATGTCCAAATTAATCTAATTTACGTTATGGTCAAATTTTGTTCCATGTTTCAAATTTTTAATTAATCTAATTAAATATATACAAAAAAATACAAACTTTTTAATATTAAAACCCAAGAAACCCCTAAAATTGATGGTTCGATGGTGTGGTCCTAGGGGTATATTTCTGCGAAGGTCGACGTTCACGTTGTGGGTGATTGCGACAACCAACATCCTCTTTAGTCGCAGGTGAGGGTGTTTGATACATAGAAGATAAATCATATGGCTCGAATGGTATCGATGAACTTGAGCCGGGAGGAGTGCCATGCTGCGGTGGATACAACCCAATAGGAGTGGAGTACTGCAGTGGATACGGGCAGGGGGTAGTGCTATCATGCAGTGGATATGGGTCGGGAGAGGTGCTGTGCTGCGGTGGGTACGACCCAAACATATCAAACCCGTAATGGTATCCGCCCCTCGATGAGCCCGGGAAATAGTCATTGCCCGCCAAATCCAGATTATAATAAGTATCAGCCGAATGTGAATGCGATGACGAGCCCAGGAAATAGTTATTGCTTGCCAAATCCGAATGATAAGAAGTATCAGTCGAACGTGAATGCGATCGCTTAGACTCGGCCTCCGGTTGTACCTCTGACTCTGGCTCTGGGTCATGCTTGGTATCTGGCTGTGGATCGGGCTCTATATCGGCCACTGGCTCATATGCCCCAGATCGCTGCACGTGCGGGGGGATTATAGTCGACTGCCCACCAAGTAAATATGGCTTCCCCATACTAAAGTACCATTGTATGTACTCTAATGATGGGCGCAAATCGGAAGACATATCTATCTGAGGTTTTCGAGCCATCCGACTCTCCCACACCGCAATATATCTCCGGTGCGTAACCCCCCAATGCTGTCCATGTCTCCCTCTCTTGTTCTTGCCATGAACCTCCTCCCCCACCTGCATTGGCGGATCCGGGATGTACTGGATGCAACCAAACTGTCGTAGTACTCGATCCTAGTGGTACCACTCGACTACATTGAAACTGATAATTGGTGCGTTAGTGCACCACAAATGAGAATCAACGTAGGCAAATGAGGGTATAATAGCCGCAATTTCTAGTCTACGGTATGGCATCCATATAAACTGCACGATTAATACCATGATTAAAATTCAATACGTTTGGAGTAAGATATACAAAGCAATTACATGTCACGAATATTTGAATAGCTTACCCCTTCCCCGGCATGTTGTTCAATCATCAGACGATATATCTGGACAGTATACGACCTCCCGATACCCAGATAAATACTCCATCTACGAAAATAATTTTCAAGTAAATATAGTATCATTAGAATAGTATCATTATAAAGAAATTGTCAATTACTAACAAGTTAAATTTTATCACCTATTAACTAGCGGATATACGTATGGTTGGTGATTAATCGATGCCAAGAATGGCATCCGATAAAGAGCCCATGATTGCAACAATATAAGGCATCTGCCCATGTCTACAGCATCAGGCTTTGTCGTCAGATAAAGCTCACGATACAACATAGCTAGAACTGCGGAATCCCAACTATAGGAGCAAACATTACATAGATCAGCTAACAGAGGTAAATATTGGATATGAACCCTGTTGTTGTTCGAATTGGGCATCAATACACCCCCTATGATATGCATAATGTACGCTCGAGCTGCGCACACCAACTCTTCTTCGGTGGCATTATCTGATAAATGCTGAAAATTGGCTTTTAGCCATGTAAATTTCAACTCCGAAAAAGTAGACTCAGCATCACCGGACGAGGCTCCTAGTAGGCTATAACAAAGTGCAGCCGGCTCAGCTATCGTACTTACGCCCGTGACGGCATCCCCGTCGATTAGGAGCCCAAACTGTAATGCAACATCCTCCAGAGTGACTGTGCACTCCCCACACGGCAAATGAAAAGTGTGGGTCTTCGGTCGCCAACGCTCGACCAATGCGGATATTAAATCGTACCGCAAATCGAATGTCCGGGTCAAAGCTGCTGACCCGAATCCAGCTAGCTCCAAGTAGGGCATCAGTCGTGCATCCGGGGAATATCCTACACCATTCACCCGGCCCCTTAATATGCGGTACTAGTCCTGACAGTGTTAAATTACAGAAAATAGTTATAATAACATAATTTAGTTTCTTAAATTACGTAGATCTTTTTTTAATGGAACCCTTGCTTAACAAATAACAATATATTACCGTATTATTAACTGTGTCACATATGTGAGAAAGTTCCTTATTGATCAATGAAGCCATTGCGATGCCTGCAATTTCAAAATAAATTTCGGTTATTAATTTTAATGTTTGATAGATTTTAAATATTTATTAGAATAACTTATAAAAAAAATAGCAAACAATTTTTTCGACAACATATTTTTTTGCTATACTACATTAAAAATTAAATATATCTAACTTAAATACAAGAATTATTATTATTTTAAAATGATAATAAGTAAAATATTTTCAGATATATTATTTTTATTTTATTTTAGCAAAAATGTTTCAAATGTATTATGTAAGTGTTTTTTATATTAATTAAATAAATAACCTGATTTTGGCACTTTCTTCGTATTTTTTATTTTCAGATCTTCTTTTTAAAATATATTATTTTCATATTTTATTTCTTTATATTATTTTAGTACATAATGTTTCAAATGTATTATTTAAGTATTATTTATATTTTTTAATAAATAACCCGATTTTAGCACTTTATTCGTATTTTTTAGTATCTTATTTTTTAAAATATATTATTTTCGTATTTTATTTCTTTATATTATTTTAGTACATAATGTTTCAAATGTATTATTTAAGTGTTTTTATATTTTTAATAAATAACCCTGATTTTAACACTTTATTCGTATTTTTCAGATATTATTTTTAAAAATATATTATTTTCGTATTTTATTTTTTATATTATTTTAGCAAAAATGTTTCAAATGTATTGTGTAAGTATTTTTTTATATTAATTTAATAAATAACCCTGATTTTGACACTTTTTTCGTATTTTTTTATTTTCGTATCTTATTTTTTAAAATATATTATTTTCGTATTTTATTTCTTCATATTATTTTAGTACATAATGTTTCAAATGTATTATTTAAGTATTTTTTATATTTTTCAATAAATAACCCTGATTTTAGCACTTTATTCAGTATTTTTTCAGATATTATTTTTAAAATATATTATTTTCAGTATTTTATTTTTATATTATTTTAGTAAAAATGTTTCAAATGTATTACTTAAGTGTTTCTTTATATTAATTTAATAAATAACCTTGATTTTGACACTTTCTTCCTAATTTTTTATTTTCGTATCTTACTTTTTAAAATATATTATTTTCGTATTTTATTTCTTTATATTATTTTAGTATATAATGTTTCAAATGTATTATTTAAGTGTTTTTTATATTTTTTAATAAATAACCCTGATTTTAACACTTTATTCGTATTTTTTATTTTCAGATAGTATTTTTAAAATATATTATTTTCGTATTTTATTTTAGCATAAAATCTTTCAAATGTATTATTTAAGTTTTTTATGTTAATTTAATAAATAACCCGACTTTGGCACATTGTTCGTATTTTTTATTTTTGGATTTTATTTTTAAAATATACTATTTTCATATTTTATTTTTATATTATTTTAACAAAAACTCAATCAAGACCACTTTCCCCAAATTTTTTCAGTATTTTATTTTTTCTCGTATTTTATTTTTTCATTAATATATTTTAATATTTTATTTTTATACTATTTTTTGTAAAAAGTTTAAAACCCCATCACATAAAAAATAAAAAATTAAAATAATCAGAATATAATAAGTCAAATAAATTTAAAAATATTTTTAAACAACCTAAAACTTTAAATATTTTAAACAACCTAAAACACACTTAACAAATAAATTACATAAAATAATAACAATAAAACATTCTTTACACATAACATGCTTATTACTTCAATGAAAATATAAAATAAATACTGAACATACCTTAATATCTCTTCTTAACCAAATAACACATTGCAAAGAAATAAAAATAAAATTATATCTGATTTAAATCTAAATCAATCAACAACAATAATTACTAAAACAAATAACTTAAACTAACATTAATTACTCAAATTTATAAAAAAAAATTACCTTTTTTTTTCCTTCCATCTTCTTCTTCTCCTTCTCTTTTTCTTTTTCTTTTTTCTTCTCTCAACTGCCAGCCTCCTTCTCCTCCTCCCCTTCTTTTTCTTTCTTCTTCTTCTCTTCTTTCCTTCTTCTCCTTCTTTCCTTTTTCTTCTCCTTCGTTGTTCCCGAAACTCAAGTTTGGGGACCATATATTATGGTCCCCCAAACAAAAAAACAAAACCCCTCTGCATGAGGGGTCAAATTGGCCTAAAAAGCACCTGGCACCGGTGTCGCCTCTGCCAGAGGCAACACTGGTGCCGCCTCTGCCACCAACATGACCCTTTTTTTTTATTCTTTTTTGGGTTTCAGTTTTTTTTCTTTTTCAGTGTTTTTTTTACTGTTGTGGGTCACTGTTCACCGTCACGTCAGGGTGGTGCCGCCTGTCAGAGTGGCGTGACCACGCTGACCATACCATTTTCGTAATTAGTTTTTTAAGTGTATTATTTTAGAATTTTTTAATTTTTTTTATACTTATTTAGTAAAAAAACCCTATGTATGCAGATATTTTAGCCCCATCTCGGCCTCTTCTGCTACCTTTTTTTTTCACTTTTATGACCACGTAATTGTAAAAATACCTAACCACAACCTGTAACTGTTAACTTTTGATTTCCACTTATTAATTATTATAATTAGCCATATCTACAATTATAACTCCATTGCGGTAAACTCAAAATTTAACAATCAAAAATAAAAAATTTGTAATTTAAGTAATCATGTTATATAATTTGATCATTTTGATCATTTTCATTAAAATTATAAACAATAAGCTACATAACAATTAAAATATCAATATAATAATAAATTCAGTCTTCAATTTTTACATATATAAATTATTTTTATCATAAATTTTAAAAATTAACTCTTAAAATTTATAGATATTATCAATTTAATCCTAATTTAAAATCCTTTCCCCTGTCCCTGTCCCTCTCCCCCTTTCCCCACCAGATCTCCCCAACCCACTGTCCTCTCCTTTTCCTTTTTTGCTGCTAATTTTGGAGATGAAAATTATTTAACTAATAAAATAAATAAAATTTAATAAATTTAATATTGAGCTTATACTAGATATAAATGTCACCCATATTATATATATATTTTTTGTTAATTAACAGAGAGGCAACGAAGCCCTTGCAAAACCTTTTTCTTATCGAAAATTGGTTGGAGTGCAAACAAAAAGGAAAATAAAAAAAGAAGAAGCTAAATCACCTTTAATGGTTAAGAGTTATTGTTAAACCAATTTGAAATTGTTTAATTTGTGCTACACCGATAAAAAAATTCGTGAAATATATTAATTTGATAATTTTTCATTTTTGTATTATTTGTTTTTTTTAAATATATTCAACATACCGGTTAAGTCTTAGTGTGATTAGCATGGACATTGTCACCAATGCAAGAGGACGTAGGTTCAAGTGTGCTAAAATTTATTATCTTCTTATTTATGAGTAGGAATGGGCTATGGATAGTTCTAGACATTGTGTCAAAAAGAGCATATATAATCAGAACTTATAATGAGAGTGTTCAAAAAAACATTAAACATATCATCTTTATAACTTCACTTTTTGCATTCTAAAGAGAATATTCATTAGTTTAATTAATTTGTCAATTTTGATTTGAATAAAAAATTGATTCAATTATTTTTGTTGATATTAGTGTTCAATAAGAAGGAAGAAATGGTGTAACACCCCTAACTCGTCTCCGTCGTCGGATTAAGGTTACGAGGCATTACCATACAAATCCGAACAATAAACATTAAAACCTATCAATTCAATCAACCTATTTATCCTAACCAATATGCCATTCAAAGGCACCACATTTATACCAAACATCTTCAATCAAAACAATGCTATAATGCCATATCTCAAGTACAAAACATAGACAATTTAGCCACTTGATGACATCAATTGTCAAACCATTCATCTTCCACAAAAAACATACCAAAATAACCATATTCATATGGCTTTTAACATATACAAGTCAATTATGTCATATGTACATATAAACATTTATAAAAGTAACCAAAACGTAACAAAAGTATAAATGACAATAAACCCTATACATGCCATTTATAACCATAACCAAGATAACCAAAAGCTACCAAGTGATTGATGGATAGTGTGATAGAACTCTGACAAGTTTCCAATCGATCGAGCTTCCGATTATTTATGAAACAGATATAAATAACTACGTAAGCAACTAGTGCTTAATAAGCTCGTATAAAGTCAAACATAAATTTACCCTTCTTAAACTCATTTTATGAAATATGTATAACATCTTTACCTTACTCATAAGCTTAATACAATCCTATAAGCACCATCAAACTCATAAATTAGTAAGCTCATGTATAATACAGATAGACAATCAACCATTACACCAATGAATCTTCATGAACATATCATTCATCACATAATCATTTCGTTTACTTCTATTCATTTGCAATCATCAAACTTACCTTTCGTAAGATTATGAACAAATATCCATTTGAATATATGCCTTTTCACTTATTTTTTCTTACCCGTTTAACCATCTAGAATTACATTGGATACTCAGGAATGCTTACATATATTTTGCCTTTTTATATAACTGTAACATCTTCTTTTTAATAATGCTCACACAAGCTGCGAAATGGGCCTACTCACATGAGCTGTAGGTTGAAATGTTAGTTATACGATGCTGCTCACACGAGCTGTAGAAAATTCACAACAAATGTAGAACCTCAGCCATCGGTAAGACATTCAAGACCAGCACCCGAAACATGAAATCCCTAATGATATTTCATTTGTATCCTAAGAATTCTTAAGGTTCAAACGGGATTATTTAACCATCAATTATTCAAAACATCGATATATATCATTTTTATCATAATTTTCAAAAGTTAATTCTCAAAATTTATAAATATTAGTTAATTCTCAAAATTTATAAATATTATCAATTTGGTCCTAATTTTAAAATCCTTACCCCCATCCCTCTCCCTCTTTCCCACCAGACCTCCCCTACCACTGTTTCTCTCATTTTCCTTCTCTGTTACTACTTTTGGAGACGAGAATTATTTAGCTGTTCCACAAAATTCTTCTGTCCTATACTTATGTATTTTTTCAACCGAAGGCTTGCTTACACTTACTTGTTTTAGACCTTGAGGAATAGAGGGCACATGTTAGGGGTACGGGAGGGGGTGGAGGTCATTGAGCCATTGGGTTTGTTCTAACAAATTCAGAGAACCATTCGAACATCATATTAAAGAAAGCTTCTTTCGCGTCACTTTCCTAGCCCTCAACTACGGGGTCCACTACTAAGTTTTCCTTGAACGGAGGCTTGCGCATTACTTTCGACCTCATTGGAATCAACTTGGTTGGATGACATCTTTTATTTATAGGAAAATATAATTCAATTTGAGTCAGGAGATATCACACTATCACATGTTATAATGGCATGTATTCTATACTCCTTACTAGCTATGTTTAGTCCGAGAACCGACTAAACTTGGCTCTAATACCACTAAATATAACATCTCTAACCCATCTTTGTCATTAAATTAGGGTTATGGAACATTACCATGTAAATTTAAACAATTAGCTTCATAGCATAATTACTTAAATTTCATTACAAACGTAGTAAACATTTATACATTTAGGCCTTAAATCGGGCCTTCGAGACCCTAAAAATAATTCGAGATCAATCTGGGACTAAATTGAAACAAATAAGAAAATTTGGAAAAAAGTTAAAAATTTTGAAAATAGAGGTCAGACGGCCGTGTGGCTAGGCAATGTGACATAGCCTAGATCGTGTAACAATAGAACAAAAAGACACATGACCGTGTCCCTACTCGTGTTTTAGACCGTATAACTCACTAAGTTAGGTCACATAGCCATGTGCCAGACCGTGTAACTCTCTGACTTGATACACACGACCATGTCTTAGGCTGTGTGAAATTTACACCAAAAATAATAAGTGACACACGGCCGTGGCAGCCCGTGTCCCAGGCCATGTACTCCATAATTTGACCCTAAAAACAAGTCATTTCAAGATCAAAACATACCCAATCATCTTCTCCAATTGTGCATACATTCAATAGACCTAAACATCATTCAAACACATTTAAACATACCAATCAAACAACTTATTTCATCTAACCAATATGCCATTCAAAGGCACCACATTTATACCAAAACAACTTCAATCAAACAAGTCTATAATGCCACATATCAAGCACAAAACATAGTCACTTTAGTTCCCTAATGACATCAATTATAACCATTCACTTTTCATAAAAAAATAACATACCAAAAGAACCATATATTTCATGTACCTAAAGTGACTAAAGAACATAAATTTGTTAAGGCACTAGAAAGCCATCAAACAAGATATATTCTCCAAAAGCATATTCATACCAAAATGATCATTAACACATTCAAGAACTACCATTATAAAAAGGTCCTATACATGTCATTTATAACCTTGGCAAAAAATAACTCAAAAACTACTGAAGTGATTGTTGGATAGTGTGATAGATCTCTAACAAGCTTTCAATCGATCGAGATTCTGATAACCTACGAAACAAAGGAAAATAACTACGTAAGCAACTAGTGTTTAGTAAGCCTGTATAAACTCAAACATAACTTACCATTCTTAAGCTCAATTTATAAAATATGCATAACATCATTACCATGCTCATAAGCTAAATAAAATTCTATAAACACCACCAAATTCACAAGTTAGTAAGTTTATACATGATACATATAGGTTCAACCATATCATAAGTAGATTTTCATGTACATATCATTTATCTTATTAACCTTTTCATAAGACCATGAACTACTATCCAATTGTATACATACCTTGCCATTAACTTTTGCTTGCCCATTGAACCATCTAGAATTACATTGGATACTCGACAATGCTCACACATAGTGTACCTTTCCATATAGCGTAACCTTTCTTGTTCAATAGTGCTCACACAAGCTTTGAAATGGGCCTGCTCACACGAGCTATATGTTGGAATGTTAATTACACAATGCTATTCACAAGAGCTGTAGAGAATTCACAACAAATACAAGACCTCGCCCACTGGTAGGACACTCAAGACCAACACCCAAAGCATGAAATCCCTAATATCGTGTCATTTGTATCCTAAGAATTCTTAAGGTTAAAACGTGATTATTTATCCGTTAATTACTAAAAACATCGATATATATGTATTCAAGTCAGTTTATAACTAACATAATATAACAGATAATCAATCAAATTATATTTAGTAAGATTATAATTCATACCAACTTACCTTAAAAACTATAGTCGTAAAAGTAGAGTTGGAGACTAATCCGAAGCATTTGCCTTTCCCCAATTTAAGTCCGGTTCTTGTTTATCTTAATCTGAATAAATAATTTCATTCAAATATTATAATTCCAACATTCTAATAAGTAATTTTATGCAATTAAACCCTTCTATCATCAATTTACAAATTTATCCCTAGTACTTTAACTTTCTTACAATTTTGTCCCTAAATTCTTAACTTTCAATTTCACCATTTTTCTAACTAAAACATGCTAGCTGATTTTACTAGGGGTCTTCAACAGCCCGTAATTACCAATATTTCACATTAAAACCAATGAGTTTTACACTTTCAACAATTTAATCCTTAACCCTAAATTCATAAAAAAAATCACTTAACAAAACAAGTTTATTTAACAATCAAGTTTAATAATATATCAATTAACATCACAAATTCATCAATTTCATTTCTAACATAACCAACAGCCTTTAACAATTGTGCAAATTAACCCTCGGGCTAACTAGTTTAAGCTAAAACAAGCTCAAAAACATAAAAATCACTAAATACAGGACTTGAATATATACCATGCAAGAGAAATGAGCTTGGCCGAATGCTTAAGATAAACAAAAATGGTGATTTTAGCAACAGTAAAATGAAAATGAGAAAGATGACAGCTAATTCTCTCTTGTTTAAACATATATTTATTAAATTACTTATTTATCCTTATAATATAAACTTATAAAATCACTAAACCATGTCCATCACTGACCACCATATTATATATGGCATAATTACTAAATAAGTCCATTAACTCACATTGTTAAAGCTATTTAATCCACTTAACTAATAGAACTCAACTTTTGAACATTTTTCAATTTAGTCATTTTTACTTAATTAGCTATTTAAACCTCAAAATTTCTTAATGAAAATTTAATACTTCCTTAAATTAACCCTATAGCCATTAAATAAATATTAAAATAATAACTCACTTGTCAGAATTGTGGTCTCGAAACCACTGTTTCCGACACCACTGAAGTTGGGTTGTTTCAACTCTCTTGCTAAAAGAATTTTCATCCATGAAAATCTTACCAAAAAATAGGTTCGGGAACTGTACTTTCACAGCTTCTTCTGGTTCCCAGGTAGCTTTCTCGACCCCATGAAATTGGCAGAGAACTTTAACCAAAGCTATACGTTTGTTCTTTAATTCTTTTACTTCCTGAGCTAAAATTCTGATCGGTTCCTCACTATAAGACATTTCTGGCTGAATTTCAACATTAATAGGCGAAATCACATGTGAAGGGTTAGATTGATACTATCCTAACATCGATATATGAAATACGTTGTGTATTTTCTCCAACTCAGACGGTAAAGCTAAACGGTAAGCTACTGGCCCAATTCTCTCGATGATCTCACACGGCTGGATGAATCGTGCACTAAGCTTCCCTTTTCGGCCAAAATGGAGAACTTTTCTCCCCGACGAAATTTTTAAGAATACTCTGCTGCTAACTTCAAATTTAATATCTTTTCTTTTCAAATCCGCATATGATGTCTAATTATCAAAAGTAACTTTTAAACAATCACGAATTACTTTAAATTTTTCTTCAGTTTCTCGAATCTAATAAACACCGAAAAGCTTTTTCTCACTCAATTCAGTCAAGTATAATGGAGTTCTACATTTCCAACCAAACAAAGCTTCATATGACACCATTTTAATACTCTCCTAACAACTATTATTATATGCAAACTCAACCAATGGAACAAATTTCTCCCAACTACCCTCAAACTCTAAAATGCAACAACGGAGGATATCCTCGAGTTTTGTATCACTCGCTCAGACTAACCATCGGTCTATGGATGGAAAGTTGTACTAAAATGTAGTCGAGTACCCAGAGCTTCATGCAATTTACTCCAAAATCAAGAAGTAAATTGTGGATCTCTATCAGAAATAATAGACACTGGCAAGCCATACAACCTAACAATCTCATAAACATATAGTTCTGCCAACCTCTCAAGCGAATAATTCATACGTACTAGAATGAAATGTGCGGGTTTAGCCAAATGATCAATAATAACCCTAATAACATCTTTCATCCGCGGACGCAAAGGTAACCCTGATACAAAATCCATCATAACCCATTCCCATTTCCATTTTGGAATTCTAACAGGCTGTAATAGTCCAGAGCTCAACTTTGACTAACTGATAAATCAAATATTTCAATACAAACTCAGAAATTTCACGTTTCATACTTAGCCACCAATACATTTGTTTCAAATCACTATACATTTTGTTACTACCAGGGTGTATCGAATAATTACTGTTGTGAGCTTCCTATAAAATTTTCTATATAATATCAGAGTTTCTCGAAACACAAATTATATTTTGAAAATATAAACTACCATCAGAACTAACATGAAATTCTGAATCAAACGTCTTTTCAATTTTTTCTCGTTTAGCAATAAACTTGGAATCACTTTTCTGAGCTTCACAAATTTGATATAGATGTGACACCTCAAACTCGATCGAGATGGACCGGCCTAAATCCGAAGCGTTACATTAGCCGCTTAAGTGACTCTCCGGCTGATGACTACCCAAGACACACCCCAACCTTATAACACCATAGTCTTATCTGAATATTAGTTATCTATTAACACAAAAGCAAATTATGAGCCAATTTTAAACTTTTTCTAGGTAATTTAACCTAAAGACATCTTCATCATTTTACCACCTATGGTAAAACTAACCTGATTTTAGATCTAAATGTTTATCAAACTTATTTTAGTCAAAATTATGCAAGCCTAAAAATTTCAGCTTAGATTGAGTTCGTTTGCTATGTCTAATTCAAGTTTTACTATTATGGACTAAATTGTAACAAATACAAACTATCAGGACCTACTCTGAGTTACAAATTAAGTGTGTTTCTATCAAATTTTACCTATTATGAAACTAATCCTAAAATATTATCAGGTTTCCTTACCATTTAGGGCTCTAATTAGACTAATCAAATTTCAGGACTAAATTGTAACATAAACAAATTAGAATACCAAATTATAAAGATAAAAATTCCAACCCCCAAAAACCTACAGGGCAGTGTCCCGTAGATCGTGTGTCATTAAATGACCGTGTTCATGTAGCGAAAAACTTTTAGGCAGATTGCACACGTCCGTATGGAAATCTTACACGCCTGTGTGTAATAACTCCAATTCCCACACGTCCATGTGCAACCCCTCACACGCTTGTCTGAAAATCACTACTCCTATTTTTACAAAATACTCATTTTAAAACTTGATTTTGTATATTTAAATGGCCAATTTAACCCGAATTAACTACGATTAACTATCATACATATACACACAACCTCAATTGAATTTATTGATATCAATTAAATCTCAATTAAATAGATTTAGACAATTAATTTCATGTACATCAAACACCGATTAAATCAAACAAGTGGCATACATTAGTCGCTAGTAAACCACTCCATGGAAGCTTCATTTAAACAATCGTTAGTATAAATTTTATACTTCACACACCGTGTTATCAATCACCGTGTTATCAAGCAACAATACAATGTAAATCAATTAATAATTAAACTCAAACATGCCTCAAAATTATCATAAAACCATCCAAAATAAATGTCCAATGTCCAAAGTCTATTTACAACCAAAATCAAACTAATTCCTAGGAGTTCCACAATACCCAATTATAGTCTCTAAAATGTATAATAAAGTTTCTACAAAGCTTAAATCTCATGGAACTCTCTTGCTCGACTCCTCAACTCCTCAATCCCGATGATTATCTACACGAATTGTGAGGGCGTGAACTTTAAAAAGCTCAGTGAATGTTAATAAAAATAACAGGTAAAGTAATATCCAATTCATGCTTAATTCACAAGCAATCATTCACCAATTGTCAACCAAAAATAGTTAAACATGTCAATTTAATTTCCATAAGCATTTGCAATACCAAAAATCAATTATTCATGGCCTTCAATCATCAATTGATATAGCAACAATCACATAAGTATACATTGGCACACACTTCCTGTGGCTTAATCGGGTGATCATACATCGGATCAACAGATCAACTCTTACAAATATCAAATACAATCCACCAAGTTGAACGAGTCAAAGCACACGCTCCCTTATTGTGCCTCAAATAACCCATTGAGTGGAGAATCATGCTCAAAACTCCATTATCTACTCCAAACAAATCAGTCCACCTAGAGCTATATGCTCACAATGTCACAAATAAAGGTGAGTATCCACAAATCTTATGGCATGCTACCTATATCCAATGGATCCACCGTGCATGTTGCCAATATATTCAAACAAACATAACATATAAATCAATCATTAGTGTGCTCAATTTAATGTAACAAGATGCTTATGTGTAACATGTAACATAACATTTAACAACCAAATAATTTACCAATTTCCCATATTCAATTACCAATTGTAAGACCAACATATCATGATAAAAAATTTCAGTACACATGCTTTAAATATTTTTTAAGATTAATCTAATTAAATAGCACAACGCCACCCAAAAGTTTACTTACCATTTTTTTTCCAATACAAATTCAATTTTTGCACATTTAATACCAATCCAGCAAAATCAGCCATTCAACCATAATTAATTAATTGAAATCATTAATTAAGCTACCAATTAAACATACTGGGGGTCAATTTACCAAATCGCCATTAGAAACACTCACCACACAATTTTATTCTATTACAACAAGTGATCAACTAAGCAATTCCAAGCTTCAATTCCAGTTATCTCGGTCCTCTATAAGATTCGGAGCTTCAACAGAGGTAAAATAACATTACCACCTTTCCAATGTTATAATAAACACAAATTTTGATTAATTATACTAATCGAAATTCTCTCACAATGATACCTTACCGGATTTGTCACATCTAGTTGAAAACTCGATTCCTCACAAAATCAATCTCTCCAACCCTCCTAATCACTTCCAAACATTAATACCAGACCAAATACACATATACTAAGCATCAATTTCACATTTAAATCAATTTCACAAAAATCCTGAAAATCAATTCTTGAAGATGATGAAATTTCGAATTTCTTCAAATTACCTCACCAATCATGTTTAATATTGATAAATAAGACCAAAAACATTTTAATATATCCATTTTGAGAACATCCATTGACTTTTGAATTTCCTCTCAAAATTCAAGATCCACCATTAAAGAACCTTGTGTTCTTGGAAGAAGGTGACATTGATAAAAATCCTTTAATTGACTCTCAAATCATGTAAAAATGTTTCTAATCTTCATAAAAACAAGTTTAGGATTGAAGATTACATTTAATTCGCTCTAAATTCGTTGATGGAAAATCTTGATTTAAGAAGCTTGAGAAATTTCAGAATATTTTTGGCTACTTTTGAGAATAATTTCAGGTGAATTGAGAGAGTGTTTTGAGAAAGAAAATGGTTGGATCTATTATCTGATGATAGATCTTTAAAACCATGCAAAAAAAAAAGAAGAACTTTATAGCTCTCTAATCTGATGTAAATGGTGTGAAAAGCAGGCTAGATGCATTGTGTTTACAATTGAAACAACCCACCAGAAATTTAAAAATTAGAAAATTTGCCTAATGGCCACTCCCACATTTCCCTTACTTTACCAATTGATCATTTCCCTCCAAAATTTTGAATTTTAAGGTTTACTTGCCAAAAAAGTACTCTAAAATTTCCCTTATTTTACAATTTAATATAATTTAATTAGTATTTAAATTGAACTCAAATTAACCCCCAATAAAAAATATTTTAAAATTATTTTTGACCCAAATCAATTATTTTCACTGATAATTATTTAATTACTTTAAAATTAATTTTCCAAAAATATTTTTATTTTTTCAATTATTTTTAATCGATTTAAAATGAAATTAACCTCCTAAATTAAATTAAACATTATTAGAAACCCCATAAATTCATAGTTTCACACTCGAAACCCGAAAAATATACTCAAAACTACTAGACCCGGTTTAGGGATATTACAATGGAAAAATGTTGGTTTAGCTTTTAATTCTGCTACAATGGAACCATCATCAATCAACATCAAACGAGTATTCAAAGCTCGCAAAACAAATAAAGATTTTCTACTTAAAGCATCAATAACAACGTTAGGTTTTCCTGGATGATAAGCGATGATCAGATCATAATCTTTTAGCAGCTTCAACCATCTACGTTATCTCAAATTTAATTCTTTTTTGTGACATCGAATACTTCAGGCTTTTGTAATTCGTGAAGATGTGATATTTTTCTCCGTACTAATAGTGTCGCCAAATCTTTAATGCAAACACAATAACTGCAAGTTCTAAATCATGAGTCGGATAATTTTTCTCGTACGATTTTAATTGACAAGAAGCATAAGCTACCACTTTGCCTTCTTGGATCAAGACGCAACCTTAACCATTAAGTGAAGTATCGCTATAAATCATAAATTCCTTTCCAGACTCTGGCTGAACCAACATAGGGGCTTCGACCAACAATACTTTAAGTTGATCAAAACTTTTCTGTCATATTTGAAACCATTCAAATTTAACATCCTTCAGGAGTAGCTTCACAAATTGTGTAAAATTCATTGAAAACCCTTTAATAAATCTCTGATAATATTGAGCTAAACCCAAGAAACTTCTGATCTCTGAAACATTTCTCAGAGGCTTCCAGTCTACAATAGCTGATATTTTACTCGGATCCACTATAATACCATCCGTCTATACAACATGTCCCAAAAATCCAACTTCTCGCAACCAGAACTCACATTTGCTAAATTTAGCAAATAACTATTTCTCACGCAATGTTTGCAATATTACTCTCAAATACTGTGCATGCTCAATTTCATATCGAGAATAGATCAAAATATCATCAATGAAAACAACCACAAATTTGTCTAAATACGGTCGAAATATTTTGTTCATCAAATCTATAAACACAGCAGGTGCGTTTATTAAACTAAATGGCATAAATAAAAATTCATAATGTCCATATTTGGTCTTAAAAGCAGTCTTCGGCACATCAGAGTTCTTAACCCTTAGTAATAATATCCAAAACGGAGATCATTCTTTGAAAACATTATTGCACCTTTCAGTCGATCAAACAAATCATTAATATGCGATAATGGATATTTATTTTTGATTGTGACTTTATTAAGTCGTTGATAATCAATACATAGTTGCATTGATCCGTCCTCTTTCTTAATAAACAGTACAGGTGCACATGAGGGAGAAAAACTAGGCCGAACAAATCCTCCGTTTGTCAATTCCTACAACTATGTTTTCAACTCTTTCAATTTTGTAGACGCCATTCTAGATAGAGCTATCGATATCAGAAAAGTTCTTGGTACTAACTCAATAGTAAATTCAACCTATCTAACTGGCGGTAACCTCGATAACTCTTCTAGAAACACATCTAAGAACTCACAAACAATCGAAACTGTAACACCCTTAACTCGTCCCTATCGCTGAATTAGGGTTACAAATCATTACCTTACAATCCGAAAAAATTTAACGTCAAAACATTTAAATAAATTAAACATATTATAAATCATTCAATCATATGCGTTTTCTCCCTAAATCGAGCCTTCGAGGCCCTCAAAACAGCTTAGAAATAATTCGGGACTAAATTGAAACAAAATAGAAGTTTTAAGAAAAAGCTGGAAAAATTGGAAAACAGTGGTCACACGGCCGTGTAGCCAGGCCGTATGACATAGCCCAGGTTGTGTAATATTCAAACAAGGGACACATGGCCATGTCCTCACCCATGTAACTCACTAAGTAGGGTCATACGGCCGTGTTGTAGGCCGTGTGTCAGGCTATGTAACTCACTGACTTGAAACATTAAAAAATTTCAAATGACACACGGTCGTGTCACCAAGCCATGGGTGTCACATGGTCATGTGACAACCTATGTCCCAGGCTGTATGAACCCAAAAATTTACCTAAAATCAAGCCATTTCTAATCCAAATCATACCTAACCATTCATACCATTTGGGCACACATTTAAGGGATTTTAAACATCATTCAAACACAAATAAACATGCCATTCCAAACACTCTAATTCATCTAACCAATATGACATTCAAAGGCACCACAAATATGTCAAAAACATTACTTACCAAAACAAGTCAATATTGCCATTTTCCAAGCATGCAAACCTAGTTCATTTAATCACTACATGTTACCACAAATGACCATTCACAAACCAGCACATACATACCAAAAGAACCTTATATACAAGTACTTGAAATTAACTAAAATGACATATCTTGATAAGGTATTAAAGTTCACCAAATCAACCATAACTTCAAAAGCTTAAACATATTGAAACATCCATTACAAAGATCCTATACATGCCATTAGTAACATTGGCCAAAATGCTCAAAAACTACCAAAATGATTGCTGGATAGTGTGGCAGGTTTCCAACGAGCTTTCAACCGATCAAGCTTCCGATAATCTATAAAACAAAGGAAAGTAACTATGTAAGCAACGAGTGCTTAGTAAGCTCATATAAAATTAAACATAACTTACCATTTCATTTACATAATTTATAGCATAAACATAAACTCAACTAAAACTATAACCTTAGCGTAAGCGTATACAAGCATCATTAACTCACAAGTTAGTATACTTGTTCATGATACAAATGAAGTTAACTATAAGATAAATAAAATTCCATATATATAAACATCATTTAACTCACCAACCTTTTCATAAGATCATGATTCAATCCATTTGCATACTTACCATTTCATTTCCTTTTCTTACTCGTTGAACAGTCTAGAATTAAATTAGATACTCGGGAATGCTCACATGTAGTGTGTTGTTCCATATAACTGTAACCTTTCTTTCATATCAATGCTCACACAAGCTGTGAAATGGGTTTGCTCACACGAGTTGTTGGTCAGAATGTTAGCTATATGATGCTGCTCACATGAGCTGTGGAGAATCCGCAACAAATGCAGGACCTCAGCCATCAGTAAAACATTCAAGACTAGCACCCAAAACATAAAACCCCTAATGATATGTCATTTATATCCTAAGAATTCTTAAGGTTCAAATGTGATTCATTATCCGTTGATTATTCATATCCTCGATAAATTTATATACAAATTCATTTATATTATAACAACATAACAAATGTTCAATTTAACTAACATTAAAACGATCATAGTTCATACGAACTTACCTCGATAACTAGGGCGGAGGAGTAGAATTGAACTAATCCAAAACTTTAGCTTTTCCTCGATTTAAGCTCGATTGTGGTTTATCTTGATCTAAATAAATAATTTAATTCAATCAAGTACTTCTAGTATTCAATTTAATCCATAGTTCAAATTTATGCCAAATTACAAAATTACCCCTAATACTTTGAATTTTCACAATTTAGTCCTTAAGCTCATAACATAAAATCTAACCATTTTAACCTAAATCCATATTAACCAAAGTTTCAAGAGACCTTTAAAAAACCCATAATTACCCACAATTCACAATAAAACCCATAGATTTACATTTTTAACAATTTAATCATTATTTGCAATTTCATTAAAAATCACTTAACAAAACATGTTTATTTTACAACCAAGATTATTAATTTATCAAATAACTTGAAAATCTATTCAAAAACAACCATGGCAAGTCCCTTAACCTTTAACAGTTTTGCAAATTAACCCCCTTGCTAGCTAGATTAAGCTAAAATGAACTTAAAAACATAAAAACCATTAAAAACGAGACATAAAATCTGTAACGCCCCAAATAACAATTTAATCATTTTTTGCAATTTCATTAAAAATCACTTAAAAAAACATGTTTATTTTACAACCAAGATTTTTAATTTATCAAATAACTTGAAAATCTATTCAAAAACAACCGTGGCAAGTCCCTTAACCTTTAACAGTTTTGCAAATTAACCCCTAGTGCTAGCTAGATTAAGCTAAAATGAACTTAAAAACATAAAAACCATTAAAAATGAGACATAAAATCTGTAACGCCCTAAATTTTATATTTCTGCTTTTGCAATTATTTGACACACAAGTGTGTATATGCTTCAGTGCTTAAGTGTCTGGGTGTGTGTGAGAGGTCCCAAGTTCAAGCCATGCCTTTGGCAAATTTTGAGATTTTTTTCTAAATAAAGCCCTATTTCTGGTCAGTAGGCTTATAGTTGAAAGTTGGTAAACTATATTAGAATGGGTCTGCTAGTCTGATGGTTAAGATGTGCGTTGGTGTGATTAAGGTCTGGGGTTCGAATCCCGGTGCGAGCTTGGGAGTTTGTTTTTAAATGTTTGATCAAAGGAGTTATGGTCAAACAGAAATTCTGAGGAGTTGGTTGTTAGTGGGAGTTGAAGGAGAAAAATAAGAGATTTTGGGGTCTTTCAATTATTCTGAACTTTTTTTATTTTTCCCTAAAAGTTTTGCTTTTTCTTTCTCTGCGGAATTTTGACTTGGTTTCCCTCATCTTATCTTTTCTTTCTTTTTTCTAAACCTATTCCTTCCTTTTTCGTTCTGCAACATTTATTGTTTTTACGCGAATTGGTAAGTTCAATAAGTGAGTTCTTGGTAATTTGGTATATAGTAGAATCATTGTGTAATGGGGTTGTATTTCGTGTTTAGGACGTCAATAAGTGGCTGTGGATTTCCAATTGGTGCTGTAGGGGTGCGAATTCATCGGTGTTCGTTCAAAGGTAGGGCTTACCAGTAAGATCTAGGATTGTTTGTTCATAACAATTCGACTAGGTATCGATTTAGTGGCTGAAATTGGGATTTGGATTGTCAATTTTAGGTACTGGAGTACTCGGGAGTGTTTAGGCTTCAAAAATGACATAGGTGTGTACCCAAAATACAGAAAATGGGGTTCGATAAAAAGTCAAAAAAGCTTATTGTCGACACCACACGGGCGTGTGGTTGCCCGTGTGGTAGGCGTATGATGGAACACGGGCGTGTAATCGATGAGCCAGGCTTTGCGCGCATGACACGGTAGTGTGATGGCCAGGTAGGCGTTGTGCGACACACGGGCTACACTAATTTAGGTCGTGTGGGCCACACGGGCGTGTGGGATTTCGGGTCAAGCCGTGTGGATCCACAAGGCCTAGGCCAATTTGGGTTGTGTGGGCCACAAGGGCGTGTGAGCCCTCACAGGCGGGCCACATGGGTGTGTGAGCCCATGTTTCTGAAAAGTTATCTAAGGTTGCACAGATCGCCCGAGTCGACTGTAGACCTATTGAAGGGTCGGTAAACCCTACTTAGACCCTACACAAGTGATCTTTTTGTCTGATTTCTGTACCGAGCATGAATTATGATAGCTAATTGTATGTACGGTAATTGTATGTTAGCATGACATTTTTTGTATATTGCATTGCATCGGGGTGGGTTATTGATGATATTTGGAGGAAGTGTCTGAAAGGCTATTAAGCTTGTTATCTGGCAGCTTTGCTACAAATTTCTGATTTTGTGCTGCATTTCAGTACAACATGGTGTGTAGGGATGGGTGGGTTGATTTAATCCCCACATGATGTGTGGGGCTGGACGGAGATGGTGTGTAGAGGCTAGTGGGTAGGATTCTGATTTACTATATCTGTATTCTACATCTGATAAGAGCTAAGGCCCTAATATAATTCTGAGATTGATTCTGTAATTGGCTCGGGCCCGGACTATAAATGATTGTGTTCTGATGTATTTCTATATGCATATTTACTGTGGGGATTACACACCGAGTTTGCAAAAACTCACACTCTCTATATGCATTTCTCTATTTTTATTACTTCGAATTAGGATAAAGCTAACTAATTGGAATGAATTTAACTCGACAAACTTATTTTCGACTTCCACTCCATGTGGCATCGCCAGATTCGGCCATAGGGTCTAGGCCGGGTTTTGGGTGTTACAAAATCATACCATGCAAGGAATAATTCAAAACGGAAGCACTTTTCCCTTTAAATGGAAATTGTCGATTCAAAAATAAGAAAAGAAAGAAGATGATAGCTTATTTTTCCTTTTAATTAACTTAATCTTTTAACCTAATTATCAAACTACCATATTAGCCTTTAAAATTCATTGAAATTTCATTAAAACCTATCCAAGCATATCCACTAACTCTTTAATTGGTATATTTACCATTTAAGTCCATTAACATTCTTTTCTATAGCCATTTATCCCTTTTAACTAATAGAATTTAACTTTTATACCTTTTATGATTTAGTTCTTTTCACCTAATTAACCATTTAAACATCAAAATTTCTTAACGAAATTTTAATACAACCTTAATATAATCCCATAGACCAATAATAAATATTAAAATAATAACTCACTTGTCAGAATTGTGGTCGCAAAACCACTATTTCCGACATCATTGAAAACGGGTTGTTACTAGAACTGAATCTAATTTTGATTCTAAAGCCCTAGTATCAAGTATATAAGCTAAATATGCCTTACAACCTTCTGGCATATTTATGAGCTGACATAACTAAAATTATAGCTGAATTGCCACATCTATCTGATTCAACTCGGACTATTTCACTCCAAAGCTTTTGACTTCCCTGATTTAAATCCAGTTGTTGTTTATCTTGATCTAAAGAAATAATTTCATTCAATTATTATAATTCCAACATTATAATAAGTAATTTTATGCAATTAAACCCTTCCATCATCAATTTACAGATTTACCCCCAATACTTTAACTTTCTTACAATTTAGTTCCTAAAGTCTTAACCTGCAATTTCAAAATTTTTATAAGAAAACATGCTAGAAGGTTTTACTAGGGGTCTTGAACACCCCATTATTACCAACATTTCACATTAAAACCAATGGGTTTTACACTTTCTGCAATTTAATCCTTAACCTTAAATTCATAAAAAAATCATTTAACAAAACAAGTTTATTTAACAACCAAGTTTAATAATATATCAATTAACATCAGAAATTCATCAATTTCATTTCTAGCATAACCCTAAACCTTTAACAATTTTGCAAATTAACCCCCTAGCTAATAGTTTAAGCTAAAACAAGTTCAAAAAAATAACAATCACTAAAATGAGACTTGAATACATACCATGCGAGAGAAATGAGCTTGGCCGAATGCTTAAGATGAAAAAAAATGGTGATTTCAACAATAGTAAAATGCAAATGAGAAAGATGATAGCTAATTCTCTCTTGTTTAGGCATTTATTTATTAAATTTCTTATTTATCCTTATAATATAAACTTATAAAATCACTAGACCATGTCGATCATTGTCCACCATATTTATATATGGCATAATTACTAAATAAGTCCATTAACTCACATTGTTAAAGCTATTTAATCCACTTAACTAATAGAAATGAACTTTTGCACTTTTTTCAATTTAGTCATTTTTACCTAATTAACCATTTAGACCTCAAAATTTCTTAATGAAAATTTAATACTACCTTAAATTAACCATATAGACATTGAATAAATATTAAAATAATAACTCATTTTTTGGAGTTGTGGTCTCGAAATCACTATTTTCGACACCATTAAAATTGGGCTGTTACATTAAGTTTGTTTGTTTTAATCATAAAACATTTTAATATTACCCAGATGAATGGAATACGTACTACTGTATGCATCTGATAATATGTCTCATTTCAATTCCAAATCATTCAGAACATACAATCTATTGAGAAAATTCAACATGTCAATATTACCAAATTCGAATTCTATGGATTGATCACTCTGAATCTGTTCTTGTTCGATAATCAATTTCAGGTTACCATCTTACAGCTATCAAATTCTCTGCAAAAAACAATGGTTTAGCTTTCAATTCAGCTAATATAGAACCATTACTATACAAAATCAACTAAACATTCAACACTGTCAAAGCAAGCAGTGATTTCCAACTAAAAGTGTTAGCAACTATATTCGCTTTTCCCGAGGTGATAATCAACTATCAAATCATAAATCTTTCAATAGTTCAAGCTACAATACAAATAATGTCATAAAAAATACTACTACAAACCTATCCAAGTAAGGCTGAAAAATCTGATTCAGCAAATCCATAAAAGGCGCAAGGGCATTAATTAATTTGAATAGCATTACTAGAAATTCATAATGGCATTAATGAGTGCGAAAAACAATTTTCGTTACATTAATATCTTTATCTCGCAACTTATAGTAACCAGATCTAAGGTCTATTTTTGAAAACACTACGTCGCCTTTTAATTGATCAAAGAAGTCATCAATACGGGCTACAGATACTTATTCTATCTTAACTTTTATAATTTTCTGTAACTTGGGCCATGATACTTCACATTCCAATCAATTACTTCCTTGCAATAAATTTAGATTTAGGGGTTAAAAGAGTCGCTCTGGCCTCTGCTTGCAACACATTAAACATAAATTTAGCATTGTTAGTTTATCTTTTCTTCATAGAAATTTTAATAAAACCTTTGAATGGTCAAATGTTAAGCAATAGTTATCAAGACTGGCACTCACTAGTGTTATTCATGATTCCAAGTGTAGTATTTGTGTATTTAAAATGGTGGTCATATAAGATAATGGTGGTACTTTGTGGCTTAATTAATAATCCAGAGACAAATATGGCTTCAATGGGGATTCTTACACAAACAACAGGACTTTTATATGTTTTTCCTCATTCTCTAAGTGCAAGTTTATCTATGCGTATCGGGCAAGAGTTAGGTGCTGAAGCGCCTGTTCTGGTATGACAAACAACTATTACGGGACTCATTAGAGCAATGGTATATGGAATACTAGCTTTTACTTTCACAATTGTAGTAGATATGTAGGGAAAGTTGTATACATGTGAACCTGAGGTTTTAGCATTGACATACATTGTCCTACCAATATTAGGCTTTTGTGAGCTTGGTAATTGTCCTTAAACAACAGCTTGTGGAATTCTAATAGGTTCTATTAGGCCTAATCTGGGTTCTTGTATAAATTTTTGCTCATTTCCCAGTTTCCATATTTGCAGCTTTTAAATTTAAGATGGGTTTTCTTGGGTTGTGGTTCGGGTTTGCTGTAGCGCAAGTTACATGTATGTGTATGGTGATTTGCACTCTAGTTTTCACTGGGTGCAAGCACCAAGCTAAGAGGGCTAAGGAGCTGACTTAAGCCACAAGAGACCACAACAACGATTTAGAAGCTAATTTTCTAAGTTGATTCTAGTTTGCCTAAGGAGTTGACTCAAACCACACAAGACCAACTAGTTAGAAGCAGAACCTCTATATTAATTTTAGTTTCCTACTATTCACAAGAATAGTCTTTTGTAACATGAGATGATAAAAAAAGCTAGGTAGAAGTATATCCTCTAAGTCCGTTTTAGTTTCCTGCAATTCACAAGAATAGTTCTTTGTAATATGAGATATCCATTCTAAGATATAATCTAAACTAGCAGAAGATCTTCATGTGCCTTTTGCTCCTTTTTCTTAGACGTTTAACATTATTATTTCCAATTATTCCACCAAAGAAAAGATAATTAATACCCAAAAAAGAAAAACAAGATTGGTCAAGAAAGTACTACTTTTCTACTAACATGTAATATGTATTAATAAAGTAATTAAACTTATCTGCTAGTAACTGAAAACTCAACATGAATAACCTTTCATTGAGCTTGAATAATCTAATTATGCAATATAAAACAAACACTATCAAACAATATAGAAGATTGAACCTGCACAAGTTGGAGAGATAACAAGTCAAGAGCCTTCATACAGGCATGTCTTTTGCTTCAATATCAACGAGGACGACATCAGCTAGAGCTGCACTTCATTTTCAACTATGAAATAAGGATTGAATTCACCCATCATTTTGTCTACAACAATTCAGAAAAAAGGGTAACATTAAAATTTGCAAATCATGCTAAAAGAAGCATGCAATGCAGTATTAGATAAAAAGACAACAATGATCAGACAAAGTGTGAGGTCCCTAATTTGACCCTAGTCGGGAAGTGGTGTCGGGACCATTAAACCGAGTCTTATAAGTAATTAGAAGTTATATTCTATGTTTATGATGTTAGCAAATGCATGTGTGAAAGTTGCATACATTAATTTGACCATTTCTATGTGAATTTATTTAGATGGACTTATTTGAAACATGGTTGAAAGGTGATAGGCCAATCTTCAAAGGTCTAATAGTACATGCATGCAAAAGAATGGTTTTGCATGTCAATTTACCCAAAGAGAAGAAGTGGCCGGCCATGGTGATGAATATGGGCAAAAGAAAACATGTCTTAAACATGTTTTGCTAGTGGTGCATGTTAGAAATAATAAAATAAGAGTATGGAAAAAAAAAAAAAAAAAAAGTGTTCATCTTTCACCATAGCTCTTGGTAGAATGTCCTAAGGAAAGAAAAGAAAAATTTTGTTCATCCATTTTCACTTCTTGGCCGAAAATACTAAGGAAAAAGGGGGAGGATTTTTGCTTCATGCTTGGTTTGGAAGAGATCTAGAAGGAGATTTGGCTAAGTTTGCATCAAGATTAAGGTATGTATGAGGTTGTGTTAGGAGTTTCATGCATGTTTTGGTTGCTAACTTGATGTGCATGTTAGCCATGGCTCAAATCTTTGTTATGCCATGGAAATGGTATTTGGCCAAAGTTGTTATGGTGATAAAGCCATTGCATGCTAAGTGTGAAGCTTGATGATGATGCATGCAATGATGGATTGCCTACTCTTGAGATTTCTTTGTAGCCATCTTGAGTAAGACTTTGAGTTTTCTTTTGTTTAACCTTGATTGAAGTTGAAAGGGCATGATTGTCATATTCGCCATGATGCATTCATGAGCATGGTTCATGCTTCTTGCATGTTAGTTAAAATTTGTGTTTTGGATGGCTATGGACACCTTGAAATTCGGCCATACTCATATATGTATATATATGTTTGCACATGATGTTTTGGTTATGAAGTAAGTGATGAATATGTTTGTTTAAAGAAGAAGATGTTGAAGAATAATTGTGAAATTGCAAGCACATTCGGCCTAGCACACATATGAGTGCTTGATGCTATATTATAAGTTTTGAGCTACAATATGCAAAGCATTAACTAGTAAAATGCATGCTGTTTTTGTGTGGTATTAAGTGCATAATTGGCCTCAACATGGACATGTATATTCGGCCTTAGGTAGCCTATTGATGGCCTTAGCTTTTCCTTGATGCTCGAATGAATTGTATTGAATTGCTTGATGTAGTATAAAATGTGCATGACCATTGTGTATTCAAGCTAAAGAGTGGCCATATGACCATTTAAACTCCTTGTCATATTCGGCCATAAGCTAGCACAATGAGGTTTTAATAAATTGAATTTGTTTGAATTAGCTCAAGAGCTAAGAGGGCCACAATTGGACAAGGGGAAGGAAAAAGTGATCGAATAGCCGTAAAAGCCGTTCGACAACATCCGAGGTAAGTCCTCAAGAAGTGACCCTACTTGAATTATGTGAAATGAAATATGGATGTGTATTGATTATTGATTATGTGTGTATGAGTATTTGAATGATACCCGGGCTAAGTCCCGAAGGCGATTATGCTTGTGATTATATTTGCGTTTGAGCCTTAGTAACGAAAATGAAATATGAATGTCTAATGAGTATTGATGCATGTGTGCATGAGCAATTGAATGATATCCGGGCTAAGTCCCGAAGACGTTATTGCTGGAAATTATATCCGGTTAAGACCAAGGCAATTGTGCTAGTGGCTACATCCGGCTAAGACCAAGGCATTCGTGCGAGTCATTCTATCCGGCTAAGACCAAGGCATTCGTGCACGTGGTTATATCCGGTTGTATTCCGAAGAAGCTTGGGCTGGAGGTGAGTGTTGGTTGCTGTAATAAATTCAATTAGTACGCTCGAAAAGCCCAAAGAATAAGGTACGTTTATATGTGCATTGGAAAGTCGACATGTTTGAGCAACATTCGCTCAATCGACTAACGAATTTCAGCTATTGAATTGGCTGATACTTTGTGAAAGTATATAATGATGAAGTGTGAAGTAAGAATGTGTATTAATGAAATGATGCATTTGGCTATGTGAATGTATTGCTGTAATTAGAGTTGATTATATTCCTTGAGACTTACTAAGCATAAAAATGCTTACCCCGTTGCTTTGGCTCTTTGTTTTATAGATTTTGCTCGATAGCAATCGGATTCGGGATCAATAAAGTCAAGTCATCCACACTATCAACGCCTCTATTTTGGTATAAATTTTGGTTGAACTTTGAAATGGCATGTATAGGACTACCCTTGTTGGTTTAAAATGTGGTGATGTATATGTATACGGCCATGCGAAAATGGCTCGTAAAAGGAAGCA
Organism: Gossypium arboreum; assembly: GCF_025698485.1. Classification (NCBI taxonomy): domain Eukaryota; kingdom Viridiplantae; phylum Streptophyta; class Magnoliopsida; order Malvales; family Malvaceae; genus Gossypium; species Gossypium arboreum. The sequence goes on along the minus strand of NC_069082.1, from coordinate 11,866,736 downwards.
TGAACTTAGACTATTTGTGGTTTGTATGTATATATATGGTGTCATGATGTGATTATGGATTGGAAATGGGAGTGTTGGTCACATGATCAGCCATTGGTATGGTTAAAATGATCATATGTGAACCCATGTATGGCAAGACTAGTTGGTTGATGGAGACTACAAAAATAGGTAAGACCTACCTTAAAAACAGATGCTGCCAGCTGCAGTGACGTGAATGTGAAAAATCACCAAAATTTGTAGGAATGGTATTAAATAGTGAATAAGCTATGTAAATGAACCTTGATGAGTCTATTTTCATATGGAAGAAACGAAATGGTCATAGGAGTTACATGTTAAGAGATATTAAAACTATTGTGAGACAGGGCCAGAACGGTTTCTGGGTCCCCTGTCGCAACTTTAAAAATTTACTATAAATTATACAGAAAGAATTAGGAGTCATGCCTTATATTTACAGATTCCATTTTGAGTCTAGTTTCATTAGAAACAAACGGCACCAGTATTAAAGCCCTGTACAGTGAGATATTCAAGTTGTAACGCACGAAGGTCAGAGCAGTCGATCCCTGTAACATGGGTGACTTTAACTAATAAACTGTACCAATTGGCCCGACCAAAAATTCTAGAAATAAATTCATGGATGGATATATGAGTCTAAATTCAGGGAAAATTTACGAAACCAGTTTCCGAGTTTTGAAACTCGAGATATGATTTTTAAGGCGACGGTGACGCAGTTCTCCAGCCCGACTGGAAATGTCAAATTGGTGGGCAAAATATGTGGACTTGACTTATTAACCCCTCGTGTCCGACACCGGCAATGGTCTCGGGTTCGGGTGTTACAATTTATTGGTATCGAGCCACGGTTTAGTCGATTCTAGGACTACCGTGATGTGTTTGGGGTCTAGCTATACATGCCATTAAATGATGAATCGATAGTGTGGTGATTTCGACAATTTGACTTTGTGTTTGTTTATAGCAATGGATCCCGATCCCACCGAGCAATAGCTGATGATGTGGAGAGTGTGGCGCCTGCTCCGCAAGGGATAGCGCCGGGACTCTCAACCTATGGCCAGCAATCCGAATGATGAGGCTAGGCAAGCCTTTTATAGTGTGATGAACGAATGGTTTAATCAATACATTCGAACTAACACTACTGTTCCACAACCTCCATTCCCGACAAATGCAACCCCGCACCTACAATACCTCCAAAGGATGACCAAATAAGGTCAAGTAAGCTCCCAATCGATAGGATTCGAAAACATGGGGCCACTGAATTTAAGGCTACGGATGATGATGATGCCGAAGCGAGCTGAATTTTGGTTGGATAACACTATCCGGTGCTCGATGAGCTATCCTGTACACCGATGAGTGCTTAAAGTGTACCATCTCCTTGCTACGTGAGTCCGCCTACTATTGGTGGAGTACTTTGACTTCTGTGGTGCCTAGAGAGCAAGTGACGTGGGAATTCTTTCAAACCGAGTTCAAAAAAGTATATTAGTCGAGATTCATCGACCAAAAGCGAAGGAATTCCTTGATCTTAAGCAAGGTTCTATGTCGATTCGACTACGAACGAAAATTTGTGAGGCTTAGCCGGTACGCGCGAGAATGCATTTCGTCCGAAGCCATTATGTGTAAACGCTTCGAGGATGGGCTGAATGATGATATAAGGATGTTCGTTGGCATTCTCGAGATATGAGAGTTCGTAGTACTTGTTGAGCGAGCTTGTAAAGTCAAGAGCTTAGAAAGGAGAAACAAAAAGCGATGTGGGAACCGGAGAATTCGAAGAGGTCCTCGGAAAGTCTCTTCAACAAACATCGAAGAGATTTCGAGATGATGTGAGCCGGTCTAGAGGCGTTTCGGGCTTTTCTAGACGAGGACGCGATCGACCCCCTGTGACCACACGAGTCACTTCGATCGCCGATGGTGGAAATGATCGCCGAGAGAGGTGGAGTGTCCACATTGTGGCAAATGGCATTCGGGAGCTGTTGGTTTCGTGATCGCTCTGCTATAAGTGTGGATCGGCCGACCACTTTATGAAGGATTGCCCAAGGATGCTTGAACAGAATGTAAGTCGAGTGGAAACCGGGTGCTACCATTTGCCGAGGTAGGCCACCTAGAAATATGGGCAATGTCGATGGCGGTCGAGAGGATCTAGAGATGCTACCATCGATCCGAGGCTCGTGCTCTGCAAGGACTTATGCCATCTGCGCACGTGAGGATGCCGCTCTCTAGATGTCATTACTGGTACTTTCACTCTTTTCAATACTAATGTGATTGCTTTGATTGACCCCGGTTCTACTCATTCTTATATATGTGAAACCTTAGCATCCAAAGAAGACTTTGCCTATTGAGTCTACTGAGTTTGTAATTCGGGTGTCAAACCCCTTGGGTCATTACGTGCTTGTCAACAAAGTGTGCAAGAAAAGTCCCCTAGTGTTCCGAGGTTCTTGTTTTCCGGCGGACTTGATGCTTTTGCCGTTCGATGAATTCGACGTTATTCTTGGTTTGGATTGGTTGACCATGCACGATGCGGTTGTAAATTGCAAAAGCAAGACTATCGATTTGAGGTGCGCGAATAACGAGATAATTCGGGTTGAGTCTACGGACTTAAAGGGGTTGCCAGCTGTAATATCAGCAATGTTGGCCCAGAAATATGTAAGAAAAGGGTGCGGCGTACCTTGCGTCGTGCTTTCGATGACAAGGAATCGAAAAGAAACCCGAATCGCCCGTGGTTTGTGAATACCGGATGTTTTCCACGAAGAATTGCCGGGTTTACCACCTGTTCGGAAATAGAATTTGGCATCGAGTTGGTACCGGTACCACTCCAATTTCGATAGCTCCGTGTCGTATGGCAATCGACGGAATTAAAGGAGTTGAAAGCTCGGTTGCAAGAATTGGTGGATAGAGGTTTTGCTCGCCCGAGTTTTTCGCCTTAGGGTGCGCCGGTGTTGTTCGTGAAGAAGAAGGATGGAACCATGCGGTACATGCATCGACTATCGTCGACTTAATAAAGCGACGATAAAGAACAAATATCCGTTGCCACGTATCGATGACTTGTTCGATCAACTGAAGGAGCCTCGATATTCTCAAAATAGATTTGAGATCGGGCTATTATCAATTGCGAATCCGAGATTCGGACGTACCCAAGACTGCCTTCAGAACGAGATATGGTCACTATGAGTTCCTAGTGATGCCGTTTGGGCTCACTAATGCCCCTGCGGTATTTATGGATTTAATGAATCGGATCTTCAGACCATATTTGGATCGATTCGTAGTCGTGTTCATTGATGACATCTTGGTCTATTTAAGAAATGAGACCGAACATGCTGAACACCTGAGGTTAGTGCTGCAAATTTTACGAGATGCAATTATATGCTAAGTTCAGCAAGTGTGAGTTCTGGTTAAGAGAGGTTAGCTTCTTGGGTCATGTGGTATCTGCATCGGGTATTCGAGTCGACCCGAATAAAATTTCAGCCATACTTAATTGGAAGCCTCCGAGAAATATTACTGAGGTTCGAAGCTTTTTGGGGCTTGCCGGTTATTACCGACAATTTGTAAAAGGTTTCTCAACGATAGCCACGCCGATGACGAAGCTACTCCAAAAGGATGTTAAGTTCGAATGGACGGAGAAATGTCAGAAAAGTTTCGATCAACTGAAAACTTATTTAACTGAAGCCCCAATTCTAGTGCAATCCGAGTCCGGCAAAGAGTTTGTCATCTATAGCGACGCCTCCCTACTTGGGTTAGGTTGTGTATTGATGCAAGAAGGTCGAGTTGTAGCCTATGCGTCGAGGCAATTAAAGCCACATGAGAAAAATTATCCGACCCATGATCTCGAATTGGCCGCCATTGTATTCGCCTTAAAGATTTGGCGACATTACTTATTTGGTGAAAGGTGCCATGTGTACTCGGATCACAAAAGTCTCAAATATTTGATGACCCAAAGAAACTTAAATCTGCGACGAAGACGTTGGCTCGAGCTGTTAAAGGATTATGAGTGGTAATTGACTATCACCCGGAAAGGCGAATGTGGTTGCGGATGCCTTGAGTCGTAAATCATTATTCACTTTACTGACGATGAATGTACACTTGTCTGCTTCGATCCGATAGTGTGTTAGTAGCTGAATTGAAAGCCAAACCACTGTTGATACATCAAATTCGAGAAGCTCGAAAAGTCGACGACGAGTTGGTCGCAAAACGGCCGAGTGTGTTCGAACAAGGACTCGAATTTCAAATCGATGATGACGATTGTTTGAGGTTCAAAAGTCGTCTATGTGTTCCAAAGAATTGAACTCATTTCGATAATTCTGAATGAAGCCCATTGTAGCCGAATGGCAATCCACCGAAGTACTGAAGATGTACAATGATTTGAAGCGTCGGTTTTGGTGGCATGGTATGAAGCGAGACATCTCCGACTTTGTTTCGAGATGTTTAATATGTCAACAAGTGAAAGCGGAACATCAAGTGCCTTCAGGATTACTTCAGCCAATCACGATACCCGAGTGGAAATGGGATCGAGTCACAATGGACTTTGTATCCGGACTGCCATTGTCAGCAAGTAAGAAGGATGCGGTTTGGGTCGTGGTAGATCGATTGACTAAGTCTGCTCACTTTGTCCCCGTACGTACGGATTTTTCAATGGACAAATTAGCCGAATTGTACGTTTCTCAGATTGTGAAATTACACGGGGTACCTATTTCCATCGTGTCGGATAGAGATCCGAGATTTACCTCGCGATTTTGGAAAAAGTTGCAAGAAGCTTTGGGTACCAAGTTGCATTTCAGACCGCCTTTCACCCCAAACCGATGGTCAATCCGGCGGATAATTCGGATACTTGAGGATATGTTAAGATGTTGCGTCCTCGAGTTTAGTGGTTCATGGGAACGGTATTTGCCGTTGATTGAATTCGCTTACAACAACGACTTTCAATCAAGTATTAAGATGGCACCCTACGAGGCTTTGTACGGTCGTAAATGCCGTACACCATTGTTTTGGACCGAGCTTGGTGAAAGCAAGATTTTCGGTGGATTTGATTAGAGATGTTGAATGAAAGTGAAAGTAATTCGTGAAAGTCTCAAGATAGCCTCCGATCGTCGAAGTCGTGCGCGGATCTGAAGCGTAAGGATATCGAGTATCGTGGGTGATAAAGTGTTTCTCAAGGTATCGCCTTGGAAAAAGATACTCGTGTTCTACCGTAAGGGCAAGTTGAGCCCGAGGTTCATTGGGCCATATGAGATATTCGAAGCGAGTCGGTCCAATGGCATATCGTTTGATTTTGCCCCGAACTCGAAAGGGTTCACGATGTCTTTCATGTTTCGATGCTTGACGCTATAGATCCGATCCATCGCACGTGATTAGTCCATCGAAATTGAAATTCAAGCCAATATGAGTTATGAGGAAGAACCGATTCGTATCCTATCACGGGAAGTGAAAGAGTTATAAATAAGCGGGTTCCGCTAGTGAAAGTGTTATGGCTCAAGCACGGGATAGAAGAAGCTACTTGGGAGACCGAGAACTCTATGAAAGAGCAATATCCAAACCTATTTACCAGTAAGATTTTCGGGGACGAAAATTTCTTAAGTGGGGGAGAGTTGTGACGTCCCTAATTTGACCCTAGTTGGGAAGTGGTGTCGGGACCATTAAACCGAGTCTTATAAGTAATTAGAAGTTATATTCTATGTTTATGATGTTAGCAAATGTATGTGTGAAAGTTGTATACATTAATTTGACCATTTCTATGTGAATTTATTTAGATGGACTTATTTGAAACATGGTTGAAAGGTGATAGGCCAATCTTCAAAGGTCTAATAGTACATGCATGCAAAAGAATGGTTTTGCATGTCAATTTACCCAAAGAGAAGAAGTGGCCGGCCATGGTGATGAATATGGGCAAAAGAAAACATGTCTTAAACATGTTTTGCTAGTGGTGCATGTTAGAAATAATAAAATAAGAGTATGGAAAAAAAAAAGAAAAAAAAAAGTGTTCATCTTTCACCATAGCTCTTGGCCGAATGTCCTAAGGAAAGAAAAGAAAAATTTTGTTCATCCATTTTCACTTCTTGGCGAAAATACTAAGGAAAAGGGGAGGATTTTTGCTTCATGCTTGGTTTGGAAGAGATCTAGAAGGAGATTTGGCTAAGTTTGCATCAAGATTAAGGTATGTATGAGGTTGTGTTAGGAGTTTCATGCATGTTTTGGTTGCTAACTTGATGTGCATGTTAGCCATGGCTCAAATCTTTGTTATGCCATGGAAATGGTATTTGGCCAAAGTTGTTATGGTGATAAAGCCATTGCATGCTAAGTGTGAAGCTTGATGATGATGCATGCAATGATGGATTGTCTACTCTTGAGATTTCTTTGTAGCCATCTTGAGTAAGACTTTGAGTTTTCTTTTGTTTAACCTTGATTGAAGTTGAAAGGGCATGATTGTCATATTCGCCATGATGCATTCATGAGCATGGTTCATGCTTCTTGCATGTTAGTTAAAATTTGTGTTTTGGATGGCTATGGACACCTTGAAATTCGCCATGCTCATATATGTATATATATGTTTGCACATGATGTTTTGGTTATGAAGTAAGTGATGAATATGTTTGTTTAAAGAAGAAGATGTTGAAGAATAATTGTGAAATTGCAAGCACATTCGCCTAGCACACATATGAGTGCTTGATGCTATATTATAAGTTTTGAGCTACAATATGCAAAGCATTAACTAGTAAAATGCATGCTGTTTTGTGTGGTATTAAGTGCATAATTGGCCTCAACATGGACATGTATATTCGGCCTTAGGTAGCCTATTGATGGCCTTAGCTTTTCCTTGATGCTCGAATGAATTGTATTGAATTGCTTGATGTAGTATAAAATGTGCATGACCATTGTGTATTCAAGCTAAAGAGTGGCCATATGACCATTTAAACTCCTTGTCATATTCGCCATAAGCTAGCACAATGAGGTTTTAATAAATTGAATTTGTTTGAATTAGCTCAAGAGCTAAGAGGGCCACAATTGGACAAGGGAAGGAAAAGTGATCGAATAGCCGTAAAAGCCGTTCGACAACATCCGAGGTAAGTCCTCAAGAAGTGACCCTACTTGAATTATGTGAAATGAAATATGGATGTGTATTGATTATTGATTATGTGTGTATGAGTATTTGAATGATACCCGGGCTAAGTCCCGAAGGCGATTATGCTTGTGATTATATTTGCGTTTGAGCCTTAGTAACGAAAATGAAATATGAATGTCTAATGATTATTGATGCATGTGTGCATGAGCAATTGAATGATATCCGGGCTAAGTCCCGAAGACGTTATTGCTGGAAATTATATCCGGTTAAGACCGAAGGCAATTGTGCTAGTGGCTACATCCGGCTAAGACCAAGGCATTCGTAATGAAGTCATTCTATCCGGCTAAGACCAAGGCATTCGTGCACGTGGTTATAGCCGGTTGTATTCCGAAGAAGCTTGGGCTGGAGGTGAGTGTTGGTTGCTGTAATAAATTCAATTAGTACGCTCGAAAAGCCCAAAGAATAAGGTACGTTTATATGTGCATTGGAAAGTCGACATGTTTGAGCAACATTCGCTCAATCGACTAACGAATTTCAGCTATTGAATTGGCTGATACTTTGTGAAAGTATATAATGATGAAGTGTGAAGTAAGAATGTGTATTAATGAAATGATGCATTTGGCTATGTGAATGTATTGCTGTAATTAGAGTTGATTATATTCCTTGAGACTTACTAAGCATAAAAATGCTTACCCCGTTGCTTTGGCTCTTTGTTTTATAGATTTTGCTCGATAGCAATCGGATTCGGGATCAATAAAGTCGAAGTCATCCACACTATCAACGCCTCTATTTTGGTATAAATTTTTGGTTGAACTTTGAAATGGCATGTATAGGACTACCCCTTGTTGGTTTAAAAATGTGGTGATGTATATGTATACGGCCATGCGAAAATGGCTCGTAAAAGGAAGCATGAACTTAGACTATTTGTGGTTTGTATGTATATATATGGTGTCATGATGTGATTATGGATTGGAAATGGGAGTGTTGGTCACATGATCAGCCATTGGTATGGTTAAAATGATCATATGTGAACCCATGTATGGCAAGACTAGTTGGTTGATGGAGACTACAAAAATAGGTAAGACCTACCTTAAAAACAGATGCTGCCAGCTGCAGTGATGTGAATGTGAAAAATCACCAAAATTTGTAGGAATGGTATTAAATAGTGAATAAGCTATGTAAATGAACCTTGATGAGTCTATTTTCATATGGAAGAAACGAAATGGTCATAGGAGTTACATGTTAAGAGATATTAAAACTATTGTGAGACAGGGCCAGAACGGTTTCTGGGTCCCCTGTCGCAACTTTAAAAATTTATTATAAATTATCCAGAAAGAATTAGGAGTCATACCTTATATGTACAGATTCCATTTTGAGTCTAGTTTCATTAGAAACAAACGGCACCAGTATTAAAGCCCTGTACAGTGAGATATTCAAGTTGTAACGCGCGAAGGTCAGAGCAGTCGATCCCTGTAACATGGGTGACTTTAACTAATAAACTGTACCAATTGGCCTGACCAAAAATTCTAGAAATAAATCCTTGGATGGATATATGAGTCTAAATTCAGGGAAAATTTACGAAACCAGTTTCCGAGTTTTGAAACTCGAGATATGATTTTTAAGGCAACGGTGACGCAGTTTTCCAGCCCGACTGGAAATGTCAAATTGGTGGGCAAAATATGTGGACTTGACTTATTAACCCCTCGTGTCCGACACCGGCAATGGTCTCGGGTTCGGGGTGTTACACAAAGTTATAACACTAATAACCTTAAACAATGTAAAGATTATTGTTTGAGTCAAAGAAAGGGAAGGATTACATATCAAATAAACCGACAAATTTATTTGTTTAACTAAGATTTTATTTCTTTGTAATGTCAAATATTATATATATTATTTATTTGTTTTCTTCTCTAACAAAATAAATTGAAAAGTAGGGTTATCTTTTTTGTTTCGAATTTCTTACCTATGCCACCACCTAAAAACTGGTGAAAAGAACCTTGACGACCAAACAATTAGTAACCATCGAAAGATATTATTAAAGAAGTGGATGCATTGTCTGGTTTCTTGTATCTTCTTTGTCAATGTTGATCGAGCTCTCTATTAATTGCAATTAATGCCCTTTTTTTGGCTTTTAACTTGTACCCAAAAATGAAAAACTCACCAATTTTGAATATTGCACGAAGCTTTCCCTCTTTCAATCAAGATTACAAGGTCTCATATCTCTCATAGAATTGACAAAAAAAGCCAATGATACCACTAAATATAACACCTCTCACTCATCTACATCACCGAAATAGGATTACGAGATGCTACAATAGACAATCAATCCAATACATGCAAGTTTAAATCAAAATTTAATAATTCACACAAAAAATATAGGCTAAGTATTATCCATTGCATACGTACATTTATGAGCATTAAATTGAGTCTTTGAAACTTTAAAAATAGTTTGAAAACAAGTAGGGACTAATTTAAAATAAAATAAGAAAATATGAGAAGCTTTGATTTTTTTTTAAACAGGGGACACACGATCGTGTGACTATTCCACACGCCTGTGCCCATAACCCGTGTAACTCACTGATTCTGTGTATATCAGGGTTACTAGGCCGTATCGCTAAGCTGTGTAACTCACTGATGCTATATGGAAAAATCCTGCATACAAAATCTAGGTAACACACAACCATGTGATGTGTCTGTGTGCCAGACTGTGTGGACCTGAAAAACCTTCAAAATAAAGCTATTTCAAACCCTATTCTTGCACACCATGTAATGCCCTAAATCTTTAGTAATTATTTTTGTATGTTTTGTTGCATAAATGCATGCTTGCTTCAATGGTTAAGTGTCTTGGGGAGTGCCTAAGAAGTCTTGGGTTCAAGTCTGGGCATTTGCAAAAAAAATTGTTTTAATTGAATAAACACTTGCTTTAGGCAACGAGGCTTTTAAATAAAATTGGGCAAAACTTGACAAAAAAAGCCTGTTGTTCTAGGGGTAAGTAGCGTGTGGTGTGTTCCAGGGGTCTGAGGTTTGAGTCTTGGATTTCACAGTGGATTTTATTTTGCTACAAGTGTCGTGGAAGTGTCCTAGGTTGACCAAAACTGAAGTTTTTGAATGGAGTTTGGATGGGTGGTTGAGAAGAGTATGTTAGAGAGAGTTATGGACGAATTGGGTGAGTGATTTGAGGAGTATGGTGGAGAGAAAAACTAGAAGATTTTGAGGGGATTTGGATAATGATTAGGTTGAGTAATGTGATGAGGGATTTTAGCAGAAAATTGTGGGGAGTTGGGAAGAGAGGAGGTAGTGTACTGATTTGGGTTTATGGCACTCAAGAAGTTCGGCTAAGGTGTTATTTCTCTCAAACTGTCGATTTTGATTACTTTTGGGCTATTTTTTTTTTGGTTGGTGGCCGAATAGTATTGGGGTTCCTCTCGAGTTTTGTAAATTTGCATATTCGATTTTTACCATTAGTTCTTTCCCTCTTAACACTTTCGGGATTTGATAAATTTAGTCTCTCGAATTTTCTTCTTGATCGTCTACTCTACATTCTCCCTCCCTCTTCTGGTTTGTTGTTGACCGAATGACTTTTTTTTCCTTTTTTTGCACTTCTTCCCTTTCCAATCGCTCCCTTTATCATCTCCTCTCCTCTTGATCACTTGCCAAATACCCCTTCTCTTCTCCTCTCTTCTTGTCATCCTTTCACCATTAATACTTTGACTGTTACTGCATTGCTCTCTTCTTACTTTTGCTTTTGGCTTTTACAGTTGATTTTTGAACAATCGGTGGGTGCTCTCATTTTTCTTTGTTCTCTCATTTTTCTCTGTGTAGTAATCTTTTTTCTAACACTTTCTTTACTGCCATTTATGGCTAGGGTCGTGTGGTGCTGAACCTTACCTCTGTCGTGTTGGATTCTCATTTTGGGAATAGGTCGATTGTTTTTTTTCCCGCAATCGATTTTACGTTCTTGATAAGTGCTATATGTTGGTTCAAATTATTTACGCGAACAATATCAATGAAGATTAATGGAATTCGGTTGTATGCAGTTTTTAGTCAATGAGCTGTAATCAACCTTCATCAGCGTTTTAAGCGGGCTAAACCGCACTCGTTCAATCAAGGCAGATACCAATATTATTTTGGGTTAAGTGTTTAAAAGGGTGTCTTACCATATTGAATAAAAGACTGACCGAACATCATGACTGTATATAGGTTGGAGTGCTCGTGGGCTAGTCACGCACTTTCACAATCAGGTATGTAACCACACTGCTATAAACATAGATCGAAAAAAGCCGAAAAAAGATGATTATTGACGCTATACGAGCGTGCGCTCGATCGTGTGGTAATCCGAATGCCTAAAACGTAGGCGTTTGATCGTGGAGGTCGCCATGAGCGATTTCATGGACTTAGGCTATTTTAGGCCATGATGGGCTGAAATGGGCCATGTGGGCCCTACAGACTCGTGGGCCACACGAGTAAACCACACGAAAGCATGGAGAATTTTGGGCTAGGCTGTGTAGTTCACATGGTCAGGGCCATTACTAGGCTAAACGGGCCGTATGGGTGGGCCCGTAATTTAGGCATTAGGCCTATTTTCACTGTTTGATTGTTAAGGTTGCACAGGTCGCCCGAGACGATTGTTGACCTATTGTTGGGTCGGAAAGTATACCTAGACCCAAATTTGGTAAAATGACTATTATACCCCTATGAGGTAAAATAACTGATATACCCCTATGATATGTATACGTAATTGAGCATGTCATGTTGCATACACGTATGATATTATGACATGACATATTGCATGGCAATGGGTTTATTATATTTGGAGAAAGTGTACTGTACTGGCAGCTCTGCTGCATATACTATTTAGTACCGCAACCAGTGCTATATTTTGGAGTGTAGGGATTGGTGTGTTGATTTTATCCCTACATGGAGTGCAGGGCTGGATGGAGTGGAGTGTAAAGGATGGATGGGTAGGATTTCTGTTTGCATTCTGTTACTATTACTGAAATGGGCTAAGGCCCACACTGATACTGATACTGCAATGGACTTAAGCCCTAACTAGAAATGAACTGTTACTGAAACGGGCTTAGATCCAGATTGTGATTTCCACTGTATGACTGGCTGTTTGTTTTTTAAGGGATTACACACTGAGTTTTCATAAACTCACCCTTCTGCTTTTCTGCGCAGGTAATCTTTAGGCAAATCGGTGTTGCGAGGGACTCGATGGTGGCCACACAACTGCATTTGCTTTCACTTTTAACTTATAAGTATTTAATTTGGGTTTTTTGTTTTGTAATAAAGCCTCTCTAAGTTTTTATTTTAATTTGGGATTTATTTACTTGATTCATATCTGCTAGTGGTAGGTCGCAGATTTTCAAAAGTATAAATGCTTTTCAAACACCACGTATACGAACCATATTTTAAAAAGCTTCAACAAACCTTGTTTTTAAAACGTAATGAGAATCTAACATGTTTAACATTTTGCTAAACCTTTGCTAAGACAACTTGAGTTTTAATAATAAACAAGATATCCTAAACTTACGTTAAGTTTACAAAGGGATTTTAATATAACATGGGTTTTTCAACGAGATTATGTTTTTTTGAAATGCATTTCAACGTGACATCGTAGATTCGGCCATAAGGTTTAGGCCGGGTTTGGGGTGTTACACACCAAGACACAACATTTCAACCTATTTCCACATGCATATAAACACTTGCAAAGACAACTAAAACATGCCAAATGCAATCATCCTAAGCCTAACCAACACGCCTTTATTTGGCAGCTCAATTCATAAACCAAACAAATTAAAACCAAGCATATATATTCATAACACAATCATGTAAAAATTAGTTCACATTTAACCTCAAAACCAAACACTAACTCATGCCAAATAATGTCATTTCTCTACCCATCCAATAACATTCATTTGTTCCACAAATCAAACACCATTGAAGAGTTTAATCAATTGACCAAATAGCATATCAAGACTATAGACCTACCAAACTCAAAACATGTAATGGCCTAAATTCAAGGTTATCGAAATAGTGGTTTCGTAACCACAAATCCGATTTAAAGAGAAATTTATTTCAATATTTTTGCATGAAAATTGATATGATAGGAAAATCGTATGAAAATATTGATAGAAAAATTTTACCGATTTAGTTGTTAGTTAGAAAAAGAAATTATTGAAGAAATTGGGTAAAATAAGGTATAGGGACCTCGATCTCATAAAACCGAATCGAAAATAATTTTATAAATATTTATGAAATGTTAGTAATGTGGCATTAAGATTTCGTTAGGAAATTTTAATGTTTGGGTAGTTAATTAAAGGAAAAGGACTAAATTGTAAAAGGTGTAAAAGTGGATGGGATGATTAAATAGCTTAAGTGTCTAATGAGAGAGGATTTAAAAGGAAATTAGACCGAAAATTTATTTGGGCTCGACGGCAAGGGCATGAAATCAGCAGGAAAATTGATAAATTAAGGGCAAAATTAGAATATTGCAAAATTAACTAAATAAAACTAGGACTAAATAGGAAATATCTAGATTTCTCTTCATTTCTCTTCAATTCCAGCAGCTAAAAATGCCATAGGAGGGTTCTCTAAGCTGGTATTCCATAATTTTTGCACCAAGTGAGTTAATCCTTGCCTTTTTCTTGTAATTTTTGTGTTTCTAAGACTTTTACAACTAGGTCCTACTACTCAATTATTAGTTTTTGATTTCATGGATGAAATTGAAAGCCACCATGGTTGAGTGCTGTAAGTTTATGATGAAATAGAATGAAATTAAAACTTTAATTTGTTTATGAGATGATTTTATTAGGTAATTTCAATAGAAATTGATTTTTAGGACCTAATTGTGAAAATGTTTGGAATTAAAGTCTATTGCTGAAATTTTGATTCCTAAAGGTTGTATTAGTTTAAGGTGATAAAATAAAGTGTTAATTGATAAAAATCAGCTCAACTGAGAGGCTAATTGAGTAGGGATGAAATTGTCATTTATTAAAAGCTTAAGGGAAAAATGGTAATAAACAGCTTGCACTAAAACAATATTGGCCAGCAGCAGTAGACTAACTTTGAAAAATCACCATAAATTTTAGAAATCAAATTAGTAGATGAAAAAAATATGAAATTAAAGCTTATTGAATCTAGTTTCTCATAGAAGAAACAGTGTAAACAATGGATCTGTAAATCATGAGATATAATGAATTTTGTGAGACCAGTTCAGAATGAATTCGAGTTCCCCTGTTCTGACTTTGAAAAATCATAAAAAATTTAATAAAAATAATTGAGGGATTAAATTTATATCTCTAGAATCCTGAATGAGTATATTTTCAAGAGAAACAAACAGGAACATTATCTAAATTCTGTATGAAGATATAATTAATTTTTAGTGAAGAAGGACAGAACTGTCAGACAGCAGAACAGGGGTGAATTTAAAGAATAAAATGTACTTATTGGCTGAACTAAAAATTCTGAAAATTTTATGGTAAGAAAATATATGAGTCTAGTTTCAAGGAAAATTAACATATTTTAATTTGGAGTTCTGTAGCTCGAGTTATAAATAATTTAGTGACTATGACTCAAATAGACAGCTTTGAATAAACTATAAATAATAATAATGAAATTATAGAAATTGTTGCATATGAACATGAAATGTATTAAATTGATAATTAAATTTATTTATTTAGATCCAGAAGATTCAAATACGAAGCTAGATCGAGGAAAGGAAAAAGTTCAGGATTAGTAGATTTTTGTACACGAACAAGTATCAAGGTAAGTACGTGTAACTTGAATTATATTCTTAAATGCTTGAAATGTATGTTATGGATGTGAATATGATTTGAATGTTCATTGTATGAAAATTGATGAAACATTGATATATTTGCTAAAAAAGGGAAGAAATCCCTGTTGGATGGAAGGAAAATTTGATGGATCTCTAAGAAGAAATTGACGGTAAAAAGGATTTAGCCCGGACGGGTGATCCTATCTCTGATATAGCCCTCCCGAAGAATATGTGGAAAATGGATTTAGCCCGGACGGGTAATCCGAATTAGGGTCTGAATTTAGCCTAGACTGGTAATTCAAATCCAAGCTCATTAGAGTAATTGTCATTGCAGGGGATTTAGCCTGGACTCGTAATCCCGACAATACTCTATGAGTTTATATTGCAGGGGATTTAGCCTGGACTGGTAATCCCGCTGCAAGGATGAGGTTTACGGGAGTGTGCTCTCTGAAATGGAAATGTGCGCACATGAATATGAATTGACGGGCCTGGAAATGTACACTAAAAGTGTACCTTTGAAAATCCATTGAAATTTCGAGAAATTCAACGGGATAAATATGAAAAAATAATAAGGGAAAGAAAATCATGGTATTGATGAGTACATCAATTATAACATATATTATTATTGACACATGGAAATTATTGTACTAACTTGAATGTTGAGTTGTGCATATTAAGGTAATAATGCATTGAATGGTGTTTATTGTATTGTATTGAAAATATTAGGTAAGTATAATTCTTGTTACATGATCTTACTAAGCACAAAGTGCTTACCCTGTTTCATTTTCCCCTGTTTTGTAGTGTTAAGAGCTCGGAGGTCGGATTTGGTCGGAGACACATCACACTATCAACCTCAGGATTTCGGTATAAAAAAAGTTTAATTCGTAAACTCCGGTAATACCTTATACCCTATTCCAGCAATGAATACGGGTAGGGGTATTACAAAACATGATCACATATAAACTAGTTCTATACATAAGCATCACTTCATCAATCTAACCAATACCACGTTTAATACACAATCAAAACATATACAAATTTCACCTAATACAAGACAAGTTTCACACCATATTTGAATTTTCATAGCAAATCATGAACTAGTACATTATTAACTAAGGCATATGTATCACACCAGTCGAGAACATATAACTTGTAATAAGTACTAAAAACATATACAAGATACTCCTACTACATGCCACATATCCCAAAATTAAATGTTTTTAAAATCTACCAAAACAAATCTGGATAGTGTGATATTCGCGTTGATCTAATCGTCCAATTCCATAAATTGTTATCTAATAGGAAACATTAAAATGACACGACTAAGCTTACATAAGCTTAGTAAGTTCACAGGTTAAAACGATAAAACTGATCGAATAAAAATAATAAATCATTTAATAACAATGTTAATAGACATTAGTCTTGCCAACAACAATCAATCAATAGTGAGTTATACAAATACACAAGTTGCTTAATCCGTTCAATCATATGGAATCTACCATTACCAAGATACGATATATTATCGAAAATCAAGCAAATATTTATACAATTCAATATACGAGTCATTTAACCATTTTAAACAGGTCTGATGAGTAACATAACAGATTCAGATACACGGTTAACCATCCAGAACGCTCGAACAAGCTTAACCAACCGAGAACACATTTAGGCACCAAGTGCATAGCCTTTAGGCTAACATCCCTCTAGAGCACACCTCAGCACCAAGTGCCAAGCTCGAAGGCTTTACATCCGCCCCCGGTAACACGCCAGAAACACTATAAATATAACACGATAGTCTACAACAAATGCTGGACTCCGATATATTCAGTGGACAGAAATAAATCAAGAATCATCATCTCATCTCAAGTTAGACCTGTACAACGCACAATATAACCTATTAGCATGCCAACTATATCCTGTCCTATGTTCATCTGAGCTCAATACAGTTAATCGTATAACATTTTACAACTCAATTCATTTTCTCACCTTGTACCAATTTATTATAATTTAATTACATATATATATTAACATATTGCAGCTCAAAAATCAATATAATATTATAAATCATACCTAGTTAAACCGTATGAACTTACTTGGACAAAGACAGCTGCAAAAATAAGGCCAACAACTAATTCGTTAATTTAGTTTTTCCATGATTCGAGTCCGATTGTATCATTTCATGATCTAAATATAATAATTTTATTCAATTAACCAATTCAAATATCATAAAATACTAAAATTCATATATTTGACCCTTAATCGAAATTTTACACTTTTACCCTAACTTTTACTTTTTATTCAATTTAGTCCCCAAACCCAAAACTCACAAATTAACCACATTTAATGAAAAACCATACTAGCTAATTTTTCTAAGGGGTCCATTATAGCCCATATTTCTCATCATTTCACACTATTTTCATTGAATTTTACTATTTAAACAATTTAATCCATAAACATTAAAATTATTAAAAATCACTTAACAAAATACTTATATCTAGCTATAAAACTCAAGAATATATCAATTAAATTCTTAAAAAACTAAAATTAATTAATGAAAAATTCAAAACCTTTAACAGTTTCAAAAACAGAGGTACGAGTTGGACCTAGTTGCAATGATCACAAAAACATAAAAATTACAAGAAACGGGATAAAATTGCCCTTACAAGTAATGAAAATATCAAACCCGAAGCTGCCCAAGTTCTCCCATGATGGTTCGATGTTCAAATTAAAAGAAAAAGATGATGACACTCATTTTATATGTTTTCTTATTTTTAACTTTACTTATTTTATTTACTTCATTATTATTATTTAACTTATAATATAACATATATAATCTATAAATAAATGTCTTAACCGTCCACTAATATAAAACATGGTATAATTACTTCATAAGTCCTCACATGTCCACTAGTTAAGCTATTTAGTCATTAAAATTCAATAGTGAGTAGATTTTTTTGACTTTTACGGTTTAGTTCTTTTTAATTAATTAACTAATTAAACATTAAAATTTCCTAACTTAATCTTCACATACCTATAAAATAACTCCGTAAATATTAAATAAAATATTTACATGCTTGGTTTATAGAAATGAGGTCCAAATACCTCATTTTTCAAAACCACTTGACTTTGGAGATAAATCACTTGAACTGAACTAATCATTCAATTAACTAAAATTATCAATTAAAATTTTACTATAATACTATATTTGACTTGTAATCACTTTTCGAATTTGTGGTCCTGAAACCATTGTTTCCGACACCATTGGAAAACAGGTTGTTATAGAGGATGTTCATGGTGTAGCCTCCAGTGGGTTGTAAGTCGGACTAACAGATAACAACATGAAGACATGTGTAATGTAACACTCCTAACCTGTCTCAGTCGCTGGATTAGGGTTACAAAGCATTATCGTACAATTAAAAACATTTAACATAATAATATATAAATAAATTAAACATATCATAATACATTCAATCACATGCACTCTGTCCATAAATCGAGCCCTCGAGGCCCTAAAAATAGCTTAAAAGCAATTTGGAACTAATTTGAAATAAAAAGAAAAGTTTAGGAAAAAGTTGCAAAATATTGGAAACAAGGTTCACGGCTGTGTAGCTTTCAAACAAGGGACACATGACAGTGTCCTAGCTTGTGTCCTCACCCGTGTAACTCACTGAGATGCCCCACATGCCAGTGTGCCAAGCCGTGTGCTAGGCCATGTAACTCACTGGCTTGAAACACTAAGAAACTCTAAGATGATACACGGCCGTATTGCTAGACCGTGTGTGTCACACGACTGTGACAGCCCATGTCCCAGGTCGTGTGAACCCAAAATTTACCTAAAATCAAACCATTCCATACCTGATTCATGCATAACTATTCAAACCATTTAAGCACACATTCAAGGGTTTCAAACACCATTCAAACATGCATAAACATGTCATTTCAAACATCCTAAATCACCTAACCAATATGACATTCAAAGGCACCTCAATTATACTAAAACATTACATACCAAAACTAGTCAACATTTCTTTATTTCAAGCACTATAACCTAGTTCAATTACCTATCAAAACATATCACAAATAACCATTAGCAAGCCATTACAAACATACCACAAGAACCTTATATACATGTACTTAAAAGTGATAAAAATGACATGGTTTGGTAAGGAACTATAGTTCAACAAATCAAATATAACTTCAAGGCTTAAACTTACCAAAACATACATTAACACATTCATTAAATATCATTGCAAAAAAAACTTAATGACATGTCATTTGTATCCTAAGAATTCTTACGGTTCAACCAGGATCAATATCCGTCAATTCATCATAGCATGAATACATTCATTTATTGATCCATTTACATTAAAACCAACTTACTAATCATTCAGTTTAAGTAACATTAAAATGATTACAGTTCATACAAACTTACCTCGATAGTTAGGGGCATAGTAGTTTTGTAAGCTAATTCGAAGCTTTTGTTTTTCCTCGATCTAAGTTCGTATGTAGTTTATCTTGATCTAATTAAATATTTTCATTCAATTAAGTACTTATATAATTCAATTTAACCCTTAATTCATATTTATGCAAAATTATAAATTTTCCCCTAACATTTTAACTTTTCACAATTTAGTCTTTAAGCTCATAACTTAAAATCTAACCATTTTAATTTAAATACAACCTAACCCATGTTGCAAGGGAGCTTAAAGCAACTCATAATTATCAAAAATTCACAAAAAAAACCCTAGGATTTATACTTTTAACAATTTAATCCCTATTTCCAAAATTCAACAAAACTCACTTAACAAAACATGTTTATTTTTCAACAAAGATTCATAATCTATCAACTTCAACTAACATAAAAAATCATTCAAAAAATCCATGGCAAGTCCCATAACCTTTAACATTTTTGCAAATTAACCCCTAGGCTAGCTAGATTAAGTCAAAATGTTATCAAAAACATAAAAATCATTAAAAATGGAACAAACTACATACCATGCACAAGAACAAAGCTAGCTGAATACTCCAAGCTCTTTTAATGGTGATTTAGGTTTTAGAAAGAAAGCGTGAGAAAGATGATAGCTTTTCATCTTTTAATCAATTAATATTTTAACTAAATTATAAAATCATGTAATTAACCTTTTCAAATTAACAAAATTTCATCGAAACGATGTCCATAACTGTCTACTAACTCATTAATTGGTATATTTATCATTCAAGTCATTTAGTTTAAGATTTCATAGCTTTTACCTAATTAACCATTTAAACATAAAAATTTCTTAACAAAATTTTAATACGACCTTAATATAATCTCATAAACATGAAATAAATAATAAAATAATAATTACTTGTCAAAATTGTGGTCTCAAAACCACTGTTTTTGATATGATTGAAAATGGACTGTTACATGTAAGACCATGTGTGTGAGGCTCATAACATCAATTGAGATAAAGTTCACTAGGACATAAAACACAGAATAGAAATGAGGTCCGCCAGGACAATAAATTGGTAAGTTTTGTGGAAAAGCTTTGTGGCTAATCTGTGAAAAGCCTTCATGGCGTATTGTCTAGAAAGTCTATAGGGTGAATCTTGTAATGATCAAGGTTGAGATGTTAGTCTGACATGATAGGGAACCTTGTGTATTAGAATATGGGGTCGTATAGGTACCTGCCAAACTTGGAATTTTCTTGGGTCTTGTAAAGGGATCTATCAAGAGTAGTATACGCCAAGTATCGTCTTGCGATGTGTATCTAACTATAAACCCCAAAGCAATTATGTAATGGGGTTTGAAATATGAGGTAAAGTTTGAGATTCACCAGTCGGGTGAAAGGAGTATAAGACAGTTAAGTGCAGAGATTTACGTATGACTATTTGCCAACCAAAAATAAAAAAAATGTATCCGCTAATGTTTGAGAGAGAATTCAAACCCTTGAGTCAAAAGAATCTACATCTCCGTAAAAAAGGTAAATATGAGACCAAGCCAAGAATGCAACATCGCGATAGACCGAGGGTAATATTATACATATAAAGGGACGTTTTTGAAAATATGTTCTCAAATCGTGAATAGCATCTGCCATGATTGAGTCTATTTTAATAAAGTTTTAAGTGATAATGTAACAGCCTGAAATTTTCAATTGTGTCAAAAATAGTGGTTTTGAGGCCACCAAATCAGGTGAGTAAGTTCGTAAATATTATTATTAAATATTTACGAGTCAAATATGATTTTAAAAGGGTTTTTGAATTGGTAATTTATATTCTATAATGATTATTAGGTTCAAGTAGTAAGACCCTAGGTTAAGTGGTTTTAGAAAGTGAGGCATCGGGATCCCATTTTTATAAACCAAACCGTAATTTTTATAAATATTTACGGAGTGTCATTATGGTTGTATTAAAGTTTCGTTGAAAAATTTTAATGTTTCGATAGTTAATTAATTAAAAAGGACTAAATTAAAAAAAGTGCAAAACTTGCTAATTATAATAATTAAGTGATTAAATGGCTTGATTAATAAAATTAAGGAGGACTTAAGAAACAAATAAACCTAATTAAAGTGATGAGGCAGCAAATGAAGAGAAAATAATAAAATAAAATGATGGAATGGCAAAATGGTAATTTTGATGAAATTGAAACAAACAAATTGAATTTTTAAAGTTTCCTATGCATTTTATCTTCTAAATTCGGCTTAAACCGACATAGGAGAGAGAGCTTAACTGGTTTTTTCATATTTTTGCTTCATGTGAGTTCAATTATTACTTGTTTCTTGTAATTTATATGTTTTTGAGATTGTTGCAATTAGGTCCAACTAAATCATACCTTTGTTTTTTATTTTATTAAAAATTTTGGAAGTTCTCATTAATAAATATTGGATGTTTTTGACGAATAACATGGATTTAGAGTTTTGATTGTGTTGTATGATGATTTTATAAAGTGATTTTGTTAAATATTGATTTTAGGATTAAACTGTGAAAAGTTTTAAATATTAGGTTTTGATAGTGAATTTTGGGTTTATTAGGGGATGTATGAAGGCCTAGAATATTTGGAGAGATTATTGACTGAGAAAATTAGTTAATTTGATATATTAACTAATTAAGGGATTAAATTGCAAAAATTGTAAAAGTTTGAGGTAATTATCTAAATTTGAAAAATAAAAGAGTATTAATTGTAAAATGAATTGGAAATGGAATATATGCTAATAAATAAATAATTTTATATTTTAGATCAAGATCCCGTAGATACTCATGAAAAAAAGAAAAATAGCGGAATAGTCCCTAAACTTCTACAATTACTACAATTCAATCCGTAAGTTCATTCAGTTAAAATTTAATATTTTGTATAAATTAATGAATGGTATTATACATTTATTCTATTGTTAGAAATGAATTATTGTTGGAATTATAATATAGAAATGAATTATTGTTGGAATTATAATATTGAATTAGATATTCGACTTAAATTGAATGTGGGATTTGAGTACATTCGTAATTTGGTGTATGATGATATTAGAAGGAGACAACGATATTATTTCCAAGTAAACTGGGGTTCAGCATTTGTTGAGAACTCTTGTGTTTTACTTTTTGTTTGACATAATTTGGTGGATTAGCTCTTATGAGCTTCTGTTCAGCTTTCGAGCTTCTGTTGGTGTATTCAGGAGGACCATCTCTTATGAGCTTCTTTTGACAATGTAATCTCATCCGTAAGTCGTTCTTCGAATGGAAAGATTTCAGTAAAATGATTTATTAAATGAAATTGAAAGACATGTTATTTATTTTTGTATTGATTTGAATACAAATATATTTATCAATTGAAGTTGTGAATGATAGGGAGTTGTCATGGATAATATTTAATATTTGATTTATTATAGTTAATTTGGTAAGATTTTCGTTTAAGTCTTCGAACTTACTAAGCTTCATTAAGCTTATATGTGTTGTTTAATATCTTTGTAGATTTTTGGAAGGTTGGACGATCGGATCAGCACTCAAGTCATATTATCCAGTTTATCTCGGTAATTTTTGAAACGTTCAATACGATTTATATGGCATGTATAGGCTTTTGTACAGACTTAGTCAAAGTTTAGCTTATGTAAATATTATGAATAATATTTTGTTTATATAACCAACTTTCATATTGGTATGAAATTAAGGTATGATTGTGATATTAGTATAAGTGATATATGTATGTATATAATTGAGTCATAATGACCTTTGGTAACTTGGTTAGATAAATTAATTAATTAAGGTTGGATACTTGGTTGACATGTTTTTAAGTTGACATTTGAGGTGCCTAAGTGTTTAATAGTTGTATGTGGTAATAATACATGTTTAAGACTTGATTTTAGCTTGTGTTGAATGCCTTGTTATGGCTTGTTGATGTGCAATTTGATGAGGTTAGGTTGGTGTCAAATTGGGTGAGAAATGTGGCTTAGAAAATTGCCTATTTTTGTCTACACGGGCGTGTGTCTCAACCATGTGTGACACACGGCCAAGTGACACGACCATGTGTCCCCTGTATCTTCTTAAGAATGCAAGTCAATATGCTCACATGGCCTAGCATACGGGCGTGTGACTTAGCCGTGTGACCCAAGTCAGAGAGTTACACGAGTATGGACACGGGCTAAGACACGGTCGTGTGTCCCTATTTCAATTGTCCACATGGCCTGAGACACGGGCATGTCTCTTAACCGTGTAAGTCTCACGGCCTGGCCACACGGCTATGTGACCCCTGCAGTGTTGAAAGTTTTAAATATTTCTGAAAAATTCTCTAAGTTTCTAATTTAATTCCGACATGTTTTTAATATGTATTTCGGGACCTGAGAAATCGTATAAGGGACAATAAATATGATTTTGATTGGTTTTATTATGAATATTGATATGTAATGAAACGTTTGAAATTTTTATCTATTTGATCCGTAAACCCTGGTAATGTTCTGTAATCCTATTCCAGTGACGGATACGGGTTAGGGGTGTTACAGATAATGTATTATGCTATCATTGAGAATCAATTGTAATCAAACAAACATTTACATTCAATATTTTTGACTTAGAATAAGAATTAATAAGGAAAAATTGTATGTTTAGTAAAGTCTTTGCCTGTTTTAAAATTTTTGTCAAGTGTTTAAGTCTGGTGACATCCTATATTTGGATCCGATAAATCAAGTCAAGTGTAGGATGTTACAATATCTATACTTTTATTACACTTGTATTTGTAATATTAAAACTCCTCGAATCTATCAAAGAAAAACTTCTTAAAAGTTGGAATAAAAGAAAAAGAAAAAAACTATAAATCAAAAATAATTTGACTTAAAAATATTAAAACTAAAATTATTGAAATTTATTTACATAAGCAAATTAATCACCTAAAAAACCGACTAACAAATCTATCCAAAAATATTTTTAAACCATTGGAATCTAAAATAATTTAAAATTTTAAAACATAAGTTAAGACCCGATAAAAACTATTGAGATGTTAGGTTTAAGTATGGTTACCAGTATGAATCTGGCCCGGGCTCTTGAAATGGAAACATTTTCATTTAGCTCTTTGAAATTTTTAAAATTTTAAATTAGCAAAGATAAATTTACACTTTGACCCCTTTTAAAATAATAAAAATTAATTTAATCTTTAAAAATTATAAAAATATAGCATATTAAAATATTAAAATTACGTTTTTAATTTCGTAAAAATTTCAGCAGCTAAAAATTTTATGAGTTCACCCTTATGGTTAGATCTCCTCTACTATTCAACCAAAATTATGATGAGAATTGACTTATTTTACTATTTTTAATGAAAACACTTATATTAAAAGGAAATGTATATACTATACTATTTTCTTTAAAAATTCAAGCGTAGAAGTGAAATTTGGTTAGAGAAGTAGAGTAGTAATAATTGGGTATGGGCTAATTTTTTAAGAAATGAGTGGGTTTGGATAAAATATAAGATCGAAAAATAAGCATGGATAAAAAAATTAAACCCGTTTAGAAAATGGGTAGGGCATTGAGTAAAATTTTTTTGGCCAAAGCCCACCCAATTAGACCCAAATATAAAAAAATTGTTCTTTTTTTACTTTTTACTTTTTAAAAATATTTTCTTGTTATTTTTTCACTATTTTGTTACCATTTCATAATTATATTGCTATTATTTTGTTATTATTTGAATATTGTATAACTCTAGTTCTACTATTAATTTTGTTACTATTTTCATATTTGCTTGTAAAGTTATACTTATCTTAGTATTATTTAAGTATACATATTTTAAAAAAATATTTTTAATTTATTGAGAAATATTTTTAAATATTTTAATATTTTGATATATTATTAAAAAATTAATATAGAGTGAGCGGACTCACATTTTAATATTTTTATCTAGGCCAAATTTAAATAATTTTAAATATATTTTTAAGTCAGACTTAAACTAGACTTAAACTTAACATACGAATCTAAGTTTTTTTATTATACTCGACCTCGATCCGGCCTAGTCCTTGATAACTTTAGGGTGTACTCAGATAATCAAAATGGAAACAAAAATTATTGACTGTGAAGGACGGTGGAGTGCACGCTTGTTGGAATGAACCTTGTCGTATCCATCGAGGTGCAGTTTTTAATCTTTTATTTCGCAATTTAAGATTAGGGATAAGATAAACAAAGCGACATGTACTGCCCGTACAAACACTGCAATTAATCCAATATCCAAAAAACACATTCGGCGTTTTCTCCCACTCTGCTGTGGCTGCTTGTTTCACACCATCCATCTATGGATGTGGGTTTTGGACCTACTATGTATTGTTTAGTTTTTTTTTTTTTTTTGAAAAATGTTTTTCACATACATTTATGGTTTAATTTAATTTATAAGGGATGGATCACTAGATGAATAATTCTTGCCATCAATCAAGATTTTCTTCCTGACTCTGTTAAACTTATCAATACAAGTACTCAAATTTTCATAAAAATGTGATATAAAATTCTATCAAGAATATGGATTTGTCAATTTTCAATAGATAACACTTTAAATATTTTCTTCAAAGAGTTGGCCTCTCTTTGACAAAAGTGTTTTTTTGTTAAGGGATTTTCAACTCATTCAAATAAAATCTTTCAAAGTGTTATTTATTCGATATCAATGGATCCATTAACTTTTTTTTTGTCACTTAGCAATGAAATGTTACAATATGATCGCCAAATCATGTTTCTTTTATTTTTTATCACTAAACTATGAAAATTTACAAAATTGGTCACCCAACATTTCAATTTTGTCTTTTTAGTCACCAATTGACTAATGTGAAAATGGTAACACCCAAAAATCAATATAGTTAGATGATTAAAAAGAAAAAATTAAATGGTTGAGCAGATATTTTGTAAATTTTCATAGATGGATAACGAAAAAGAAAAAAACATAATCAAGTGACTATCTTATAATTTTTCATAATTAACTAATATAATAATATAAACATTTTTGAAGAAAATTTATTTTTAACATAAATATAATATTAATATTTTTAGTTATCATTTAATATTAAAATATTTTTATTTTATATTTTAATTATTAAATATAAATATATTTTCCAAAAATATTAATATAAATATGGTTTTAATTTTTTATTATATATATGGTATTTTTACTTTAATCTCACCTCTAATATTAGGGTTGTATCTAAACATATATTCAATTATTAAATTTAATTTTATGATTATTGTAACGCCCCAATTTTCGGGAATCCTGTGAATGTTGGTATAGGTTTAATTATGTTAGTGGGCCTCTAGGAAGCCCAAGCTTAAGATAGAACCCGACAATTTTAGTTAATTTTTGTTCCATAAGAAAAAGGGGGTGAAATTATGAAATAGGACCTATGTGAAAATATTTGAAAATGCTATAGGCTAAATTGAAGTGGCCAAATAAATAGGAGTGCAAAATAGGAGGATTTGCATGACAAACCTCCCATTTTACATGAAGTGGCCAGCCATCATGTTGTTGTAGACAAAATGTACACTTGATATCCATAATTTATGGTACAAATTGATACAAATTGATAATAGGTTAGGTAAATGTTTCATGATAATAGGTTAGGTAAATGTTCCATGATAATAGGTTAGGTAAATGTTCCATGATAATGGGTTAGGTAAATGTTCCATGATAATGGGTTAGGTAAATGTTTCATGATAAGAATTTCATGTCTTTTGTATTAAAGAATTAAATGGATGAAATATGAAGTTTTATTAAAAGAAAAAGGGGTGAAAAGAACAAAGTTTTGTCCATATTTGTTCATCATAGTTGAAAGTTAAGAGAAGAGAAAGGAGAGGAGAAAGCTCTTGAGTATTCGGTCATTAGGAAGAGGAAAATTGAAGGTAAGTTCTTGGTACCTTGCTTCTATTTTGAGGTTCATGAGTTCTTCTTGATTCTACCTTAACTCTTGAAGTATATTTTAATTTTTAGTTGTGTTGTGAGCATTTAGTCATGAATTAAAATGAAGGAAATGGTTGTTGTTTCATGTTCTTTTGATGAAAAATGGAAGATAGGTGAAGTTGAGCCAAACAAATGAGCATGCATGTGCCTTAGATGTTAAAGGGAAAAATCAGCTAACATGTTGTGCTTTAAAATGATGAAATGGAGATTATACTTAAGTAAAATCATAGATATGTGATGATTGATTGGTGATATACATGTTTAAATAACATGCATGCAAGGTATGTGTGAAAGAGTGATTTGGTAATAAATCTGCTTGGGACAGCAGCAGTAACGTGACTTTGGAAAATCACCATAAATTGTGGGAGAAGAATTAGAAGCTGAATAAATTATGTAATTAAAGCTTAATGAGTCTAGTTTCAAATGAAATAAATGAAAACATATTTTGAATTCTGTACAATGAGAAATTTGATTCGTAATTAAGAGTGGTTAGATTAGTCAAACAGTGAAACATGGGAAACTTTAAGAAAAATCTGGTATTGATTGGCCAGACCAAAAATTCTTAAAATTTTATGGATAGAAGATATATGAGTCTATTTTCAGGGAAAATTAACGGCACTTGATTTGGAGTTTCGTAGCTTCAGTTATAAATGATTTAGTGACTGTTGCTCAGGAAGACAGCTTGCAGTGAAATTATGATTATGTGGTAAACATTGACAAAAATTTGTTAATGAGTAGCTTATTGATTTCTTATAAGCTTACTATGATCTGTAGGTGTGGTTGGCCGAATATTGTAAGGGGTTAATACGTAGTTTGTATTTGAATAGTTAGATTAACGTGTTAGTAATCCAATTGTAGGCGGTTCGTGTGTGGATCTCGTCAAGATATCGTCATAAAAATTGTGTAATCGACACCCTCTCATAGACTAGATTGGCAAAAGCCGAAAAGCCGAAATGCCTAAAAGTCGGTATTTTGGGAATTTGCGAGTGTGGGAATGCTCGTAAGATAGTTGGGTTTGTATATTTGGTAATCTAAAGTAATAAACTGCAGTACACGCGATTTCGTACATTTTGATAATTTAGGCTTAATGGGCCAAAGATCGGGTTCATGGGCCAACGGGCCCAATTCGGTAAGTATGCGCGGTAAGTGTTCTGATAGTACGTAAATAGTTAGGATATGCATGAAAACCCTGAAAGTAGCTAAATTACTATAATACCCCTATGTATGGAAAATTACTATTATACCCCTAGGTGCAAAATTACCGTTATACCCGTAGGGTTAATTTTGACTGAAAAGTATAGCGATCTGATTCTGTATGATGTATGCCATGATTATATATCTGTTGCATGGGGACATGGGTTATATTATGGAGGAAGCGTTCTGGTGGCTATGCCACAAATATCTGATCTGGTGGCTCTACCACATATATCTATTCTGGTGGCTCTGCCACGATTATCTGTATCTGGTGACTCTGTCACATTATCTGTTCTGGCAGCCATGCTGCAAATTCTGTGGTGTGTAGCGGTTGGGTGGGTCGAGTTGTCTCCCCACACGGTGTAAGGTTGGTACGGGGGTGTATATGGTTAGATATGGTTGGGTTTCTGCATAAACATGTAATATCTGCTTACGTTACATTATGGGCCTATGGGCTTTATTTTGAATTCGCTTGCGGGCTAAGGCCAACTTATTCTATTTCGTGGTTTAGTGATATAGGCTATGGTTGGGTTAATTTACACACCGAGTTTCCCCAAACTCACCCTTTTATTTTCATCCACGCAGTAATCCCCAACCATAGTGGGCTTTGAGTCATGAGGGAATTGAGTGGCCACATTGCGAAAGTTTAATTTTTTCGGTGAACTGGACATCCTTTTATTTACGTTTGAAGTTTTGGGTTTTAAATGTAATAAGGCCGCTTATTTATTTTTGATGGTTTTAATATGTATTACTAAGATAGGTAATACTTATTTTAACTGTTGAAATTGGATAGCTTTAGGCGCGCGTTTTCAAAAACAACAGTTGATTTCAAAATAACACGACAACAAGCAAAGCTTCCGAATGAAAGTATTTTCCAAAATTAATCACTTTTCCTAAAAATGACTTAATCAAATCGGTTTCTAGAAATATCCATGACGTTAAGGTGTGGCAATGGCGGTATGCATGTCTAGGATTGGATCCGAAGGAGCTTGGTATAAGCGATCCGATGGACTCACCACCTCTTTTCCGGTTTCCTACCGTGCACGCTTCCATTCACTTTAACCTTTAATGAATTAATCTTTTGAACATCAAGTACGATTTTCGGACTTAGAATGGAAATTTTTTTTTTTTTTACGTTTTTGATGTGGCATGCCGGATCTGGCCATAACTTCTGGGCCGAGTTTGGGGTGCTACAATTATAATAATTAATTTCGTTGACATTATTTTTAGTCAATTTCACTGCTCATCTAAATGGATCCTAAAGTTAATATTTTGATGTTCACTTTTTTCTAAGTAATGTTGAAGCTTTTGACATAGGCTCAAAATCTGTCATCCCCCTTCCCCACCCCTAATGTTATGTAAAAAAGTGTTCACATTTTTCAAAACATGGTATATTTTTAATATAATTTATAATACTAAATTAATATATTTTTCTAAAAAAGCTACAAATTTATCAATGTAAATATATATATATATATTCAGAATTAAATATTAAAATTTATTAATTAGATTTAATAGTTTATTTTTCAAAATAATTATAAAAAATGGTAGCAACCAAATATGATGGGGATGGAAAAATAACAAAATTTGAACCTGAAATGAAACATATGATGAGCAGAAGATTGCTTTGAAGATGGGGGACTCCCCCCCTAACATTTTAGCCTTCATAGTGACCCTAGCATACTCAAATAGCTTGTTTTTATATTTAAACCATAGAGCCATAAATCTAATCTAAAATAAGATAAGCAGCTGACCTTAGATAAGTGGGTCAACATGATGAAAGTGTTTGGCACACGTGAAGGTGCGAGGTTAGGTGGGTATAATACTAGTAAGTGTAGAGGTGAGTATTTGATCGAGTCGAATCGAGTCGAGTCGAAATTAGTAAAAATTTTTAAGTTAGTCGAGTTAACAAATCCTATTTTAGTAACTAAATTCAATTTAAATTTTTTTCAAATTGAATTGAATCAAGTCACAAAATTTCGAGTCAAATCGAGTCGAGTTAACGAATCCTATTATTTATACTTAATGTTGCTTTTAGATGGACTGATTAATTAACTAGTATACGAAATATAAGATTATTTAACAACATAAATAATATAATGATTTTGACTTTTAACTTAATGGATAAAAAATTATTAAAACGATATAGTTTTACCTTTTATCAAAACGACGTAGTTTTGTCTTTTCTTATTCAAATTTTCAGATAATTCGAATTGTATAATTCATATTCGAGTTAAACCGAAAAACTTAATTTTTTTATTCGAGTTGATTCGAATAACTTAATTAACTCAAATAACTCAAATTATTTAATTCAAAATTTAAAATTTTTATCTAATTTTTATAATCGAATCAGATTTTGTTCTTGTAGGTAGAGAATGCCAACACAACACGTGATTCTTCTGCACTTACCATGTTAGTGGAATTCGGGCCTCACTCTTATCCATTTCCATTTTCTCTTAAAACCATAATGGCTATGTCCCTCACTATTATCAGTTTCTTCTGTGTAAATTGATTATTGGACTTCAAATTTCCAGGCTGGTTTTTAAAATCCTAATGGGCCACCCCACCTTCACTTAATTGCTATTGGGTCAATCTGAAGTTACACTGAAATACAGTCCAAGTATATTTTTTTTTTGTCATTCTCGAAATTTTATCATACATGTATGCTTGTAAAACCATATATTTAAAATATAGAGGTGTGCTTAATAATAACATACAATATGGTTTGAAATTGATTAATAATAATACATGAAATATGCAAAATATTAAAATAAAATAAAAGGATTAAATTGTGAGTAAATTGAAAATTAAACATATAAATATATCGATTAATAATACTAAAATGACTAAAATTGTTTACCATGATGTTGTAATCAATTCTGAGTTAGTGTTGAGTTAATTTGTGACACCAACTCAATCAACAACCTTATTAATATATATATATATATATATACACAATTAATTGAGGTAATAAAGTGTGCATAATAAAAGTAAAATGTATACAAAAATATTAATATAATGTTTTGGTTGAATGATAAATTTAAGGTTTTATCAATACAATTAGCATAGGTTCAAATTTCACCATAGGCATATCTTTATTATTTTTTAAAATAAAAGAACCCTCGAATAATATAACTTATTTTTAATACAAAAAAATATTTTATTAATTCCCCTTGAACCCAGTTGCTTAGTGCACCAATTCAGTAAATAATTTAAATAATAGTACGAGTACATGTATTTACATCATTTTGGTAATCGATCGGGTTTAGAAATGGAGTTCGTAGCAAAGTGAGATGAACGTAAATATTTTTAGATTCCTACAAAAGTAAGCTAAGGGATGATAATGCTTGTGTTCCGAGTCGCTCCTTGATTATAGGATAGAAACGAAAGACCCATTGAGCGAGGAGATTAATACCTTTATCTCCTATGCTTTTTCCTTAACCAATTTTAAAATAAATTAGTGATACAACTGGTCAGATTATCAATTGACTAATTCAATTAATTTAATTAATTGATTAAAAATTTAAAAAAATAATAAATTAAAAGAAACTTGGTTCAATCTATCCATCTAATCAATTCAATCACTTTCTGAATTAATATCTCAACCGATTTTTATTTCAACCGACCAATTCAATCCAATTTAAACAACATTTTCCCTAATCTTTTCCTGTTTGCAAGATGGTCCCATGATAATCTTGAATAAGCTTATGTCTGGCCGACCCTTTATTCAGGTGTTTTTTCAGTAAAATCATTCAATTAATAAAAAAAAATTTAACCCTAGTCTCATTTTTGAGTGGATCAATCCAAGTTGTTAGCATATTTAAATATTGATAAAAAATTATATTAATTTTATATTTTTATAATTAAATTTAATGTTAAATTATTTTTATTATTTAAATAGAATTCAGGTCAAGTTGGACTATCTTGGAAAATAAAAATATTTTTTTAAACTCAACCTAAGTCAAATTAAACCTATTACAACATATGAACTGCTCGATCTATGGACAAATCTACTTATATATATTGTAATAAAAATTATTTGTTTAATGAAAGTTGAATACTACTTTTAATGTCTACTATTAAATATTAAATATTTTATTGTATTTAATAAAAATAATTATGAATAAATAATAATTTAATTTTACATAATTATTAATTTTCATAACCCCATTTTAATATCACTTTAATATAATTATAAAAATACGGTAATAAATTAGGTTAACAAATTTTAACATGATTTATGATGATAAGTTTATGTTTTTAATGGATTAATTTATTTAATTTTGTATAAGTTTAATATTAAGTACAATATTATTTTTTATCAAAGGTAAAATCTCTATTTTCAATTAATTCCTTAAACTTTACTCAATCAAATAATATAATGCTATTACTTTAACACAATTACAAAAAACACTCTAAATAGAAACAAAGTTAAATATTATTATTACTCAATCAAGATAATACAAAGAAAACAGAAATTGAAGTGCTACACTTTTAACTCAGTGTAAGACATCTATTTATACTCAAAAACTTCCTAAAATAACTTAGCTACTTTGACTGTAAGAAGTTAATGTGCCTATTTTATTTCCACAAATAAATGACCAAATATGTTAACCGACTCCTAATAAAACAGAAGAAAGTTGCACTAAATTCTGACACTCACCCTTAGTGCAAACTTGTTGTTAATGATACTAAGAACTTCACGAAAACTTTCAAACTTGGCTTTGGCAAGTGTCTTAGTAAATCTGTCAACAACTTGCTTTTCTGTTCATATTTTTAGCAGCTCAATATCATGAGTTAAATCAAACAAAATGATAATGGGTTTCAATGTGTTCCATACGAGCATGAAACACTGGATTTCTAGTAAGCTTTATCGCACTCTCATTATCACAATAAATTTGAATTGGATGATTGAGAGTAAACACCATTTCTTGAATAGGTCTCTAGCCATTGTAGTTGTTACATATTCTACTTCACAACTTGAAACAGCCACATCAACTTGTATTTTTACTGCACCATGAAATTACAACTGAGCCTGTTGTAAAATATAAACCTGTTGTGGAGCGTCTTTCAATACTGTCACCATCCCAATCTACATCTACAAAGCCACTTAAAGAAACTGACTTAGATTTCTTAAACATTAATCCATAACTTAGAGTGCCCTTTACATAACAAAGAATCCTCTTTACTGCAATTAAATGAATCTCACATGGTTGATTCATGAATTGTGAAATAACTCCTATAGGAAATGCAATATTAGGTCGTGTCATAGTTAAATACAATAGACTGCCAACAATTTGACGAAAAAGTGTCATATCTTCCAACAACTTTCCTTCATTTTTAGCTAACTTCAGATAGGTTTCATAAGAGCATTTTTGCTCTTGACTCCTTCATACGAAACTGTAATAAACTTGTTGCATATCTTTTTTGAGAGACAAAATAACAATCACACATTTTAATTTCCAAACTAAGAAAACAACTAGCTTCACCCAAAATTTTTATTTCAAAACGAATCGACTAAGCATCTTGAAAGCTGTTAATTTCAACACTATCATCACCTGTAATAACCATATCATCCACATAAATTAAGAGCAAAGCGCACAAAGTGAGTGTTTTCTTAACAAATAAGCTTGGATAAGCACTTGAAGATTTAAAGCCACAAAAATCAAGATATTGAGTAATCTTATCAAACCAAGCACGAGAAGCTTGCTTGAGGCCATACAACAACTTCTTCAGCCAGAACACATGATTTGGGTTTCCTTAGAGATAAATCCTTGTGGTTGTTCCATGAAAATATCACGATCTTACTCACCATAAAGAAAACATTTTTTACATCTAGCTGCCACGATTTTCAGCCTCTAGTAGCAACCAAATAAATGATTGTTCGAACAGTTATCATTCTTACGACGGGGCTAAAAGTCTCATCATAATCACGAATATATTGTTGGGAGAAACCACGAGCAGCAAGGCAAGATTTGTATCTCTTGATTGTACCATCAACTCGTTTTTTTTAATTTGTAAACCAATTTATAGGTAACAAAATCAACATCCAATGATTTTGGTACAAGCTCCAACATGCCATTCTTGTTGAATGTTGAAATTTCTTCTACCATTGCATTTTTCCTGTACGGGAACTCCTTTAGCTTCTTTGTACTATTTTAGCTCATTTTCACATGGATCTCTCATGAAAAAACAAGACAAAATAGAAAAATGATTCAACTCAACTACATAATCAGACAAATGATCATGTAGCTTCTTTTTTTTTTTGTCTTGGAGGATTTTTCCTTGTGGCAACCTCAATACTTGTTGTGGCCTTTGTATTCTCCTCGATTTGAATGTGTCCCTCAGTTGAAGAAATATCTTTTCTTATTGCGAAATCATCATGTTTCGTTTTAATGAACCAAGTTTGTAAATAATTAATAAAAATATCTACGGAGTTATGTTATAAATGAATTAAATCGAGGATAAGTAATTTAGTTGATTTGAGTATAAAATCTAGTCCAAAGATTAAATTATAAAGTTAGATCGCTATAAATTTTAATTTGAAAATAGTTAAAGGGATTAAAATTGCCAATAGCTCAAAAATTTAATATGGCAATAAACATGCCAAATTTGTGGCTAAAAAACGGGGCTGCCATGTTATTATTATTATTTATTATAAAAATAATAAAATAGTGAAATGATTTAAGTGGAAGGAGAGAGAATATGTCTTCTCCATCTTTCCACTCACGAGAAAAAGAGATAAAAAAGAAATAAAGGAAATTTACTTAGGGTTTTTAAGCTTTAACCCATAAATTAAAGGTTTAGTACCAACAAAAGCCCATTTCAGAAATTATTTACAGAATGAGTAGTTTTTTTAAATAATAACGGAAATGGAACAAAAATCAAAAAATACGCTGACATTGACATACTTTCTGGGGATAACTTAGAAAAACGTGTCCATGTCAGCGTTTTTTTTTTCCTTATTTTAGGTAAAAGCGCATTGATGTGGACGTGCATTTGGTCGTGTAATCCTCAATGGGTTATTTGCTAATTAGAGCCTAGGTTTAGGGTTTTGGGATTTGTTTAGGGTTTAAGAAATTTTAAATTTGGGTATAAGGTTTTTAATTGTTTAGGGTTTTAGGGTTTAAATTTTTTTAATTTTAAGTATTGTTCTGGAAAAAATAATTTTGATAAGATGGATTTTGAAAAAAAATTTTGACGTGATGTGTTGTAACTACCCGATAGTCATGGGTGTTAGAAAATATATTTTCAAGACTTTATTTTTGTAAATCAGACTCGTAAATATTTATTAAAAATATTTACGAAGTTAGTTGTGTGGTTAATTAGGTTTTGGTTAGGTGAATTTGCATGAATTAAGAGTAATTAGGTATAAGGACTCAATTGCATATAGGGTGAAAGTTGAATTATAGATTAAAGAAAAATTAAAGGGACTAAAGAAGAATTATGCCATTTTTCTTAAATCAGGCGGCATAGGTAAAAAAATCTCTGTAAAATTTAATATATATTATAATAAAATATATTTACTTAACATTTAAGTATATATATTATAATAATAATATATTATATAATAATAAAACAATTAAATAAAAGAAATAGTAAAAGGAACAAGATAGAAACGAAACAGAAAGGAAAAAAAGAAAGAAAAAAGAAAAGAAAAGGAGAAAGACCAAAGCTAGGGATTTCAAAGTTTCAAACTCAATTGGTTAGTCAATTTAGTCATTTTTTTATAATTTTTTATGTTTTTTGAATCCTGGCATTAAATGCTACCCGACCCATGTTAAAATTTTAGAAATAATTGAGTTTTTAGATGTTGTTAATGTTGAATAATTTTAGTATTAGGGACTAAATTAATAGATTTTTAAATTAGAAATGAAAAAGGATTAAATTGTAGAACAAATAGTAAATTTTGTGTAAAAGGGACTAAATTGTGTAGAATTCAAAATTTAGGAATTTATGTGAAAATATGGAGTTAAATCTAGTTTAAAATGGAAATTGAATGAAAATAAAGAATTTAATGTGAAGAATAAAAGTTAGTCTCGGTTTAGGGACTAAATTGAAATTTAGGCAATATTTGAGTAAAAAAATTTGAAATATTCAATATGAAATTGAATTGTGTTGTATTGATGATTTTTAATTGTTTTAATTTCGTAGCTAACGTCGTACCGGAACCTTCGACTAAAAAGGGAAAAGATAAAGTCGACGAGGAATAGTTCGGAATTTCTAGATTGTATTTTTATAATCCGAATTTAGTTGTTAATTGTTATAATTCAATTTAATGTATTTGATAAGTGTTGAGGTAAGAATTATTATGTTTTATGTGATGAATTTATTGAATTGGTATATATATATTGAATATATTGATTATTTAAATTTAAATGAATATTGGTTGTATTTGAAAAGTGAAATTTAACCCTATTAACTATATTGGACTGAGTCGGATATAGATGGCATGCCATAGGATTGAAAGAGTTCAGGGATTTTTTAGGCTTCGAGTCGATGAGACACTGGGTGTCAAATCATTACTTCGGATATATTCAATGAGGCACTGGGTGCCAATTTACTTTGGTTTAGCCGATGAGACACTTGGTGTCAAATTATTACTTCGAAATATCTGATGAGGCACTGGGTGCCAACCTGGTATGTTTTGGTTGGATTCGTGTATTCGTCTGAGTCTGAGTCTTGTTAATAGGGGTAATTAATTGAAATTGCATTATGATTGATGTTAGATGATATGTGTATTACATTGTGAAAAGCTATTTATAAAGCAAGTAT
The DNA here is from genome assembly GCF_025698485.1 of Gossypium arboreum. NCBI lineage: Eukaryota > Viridiplantae > Streptophyta > Magnoliopsida > Malvales > Malvaceae > Gossypium > Gossypium arboreum. The sequence continues at coordinate 11,829,548 of NC_069082.1, read as the reverse complement.
GAAAATTGAGATATTGTGAAACAAATGAAATGTGATATGGTTATTGTATTATTTAGGTTGTATGTTTGTGATTTCATATCTTTTGAGATTTGATTTTATAGAAATACCACTGAATTTTTACTCAGCGTGAGGTTTTGTTTTCCGTGCGTAAGTTAGGTACTTAATTTTGATCGTCGATTCAGCATCCAACAATGGTCCTGATATCTAACGTGGTGATGTTTATTCTTTTGTGTCAGCATGTACCTAGGGTGTCTAACTATTAATCATTTTGTGGATTGATTGTAAATAAGATTATAAGTTAATATTGGTTGGTTATATACATATAAATATGTGTTTATATTTGAGGTCATATTATGGCATGTTTAAGTTGATGTTTAAATGAACATGAAATAGGCAAAACAGATCAAATTTGGCATGTTTACAAATTAGACTTGAATGATACTTGAATGATATGATTTGATGATATAATTGTGGTACCAATGAGGGTACATAGGTTAGGCACCTAGGATGATTGTTTTGACATTTTTTAGATGTGTTTGATCGTGTTTTGAATTGGTTAAATGAATGATTTTTAAGTTGCTTATTGTTCAAGCTTGCAAGGAATGGTAAACTTGTTATTTAAGGTACATTTTGAGTCCACACGGCCAAACATACGAGTGAGTGAATGGGTCGTGTGAGACACACGGCTAGCACACGAGTGTGAGAGGCCATTTCGAAAGGGCACACGACCGTGTGAACTTTGCAGATTTGAAAATTTTTAATATTTCGCGAAAAATTCTCTGAGTTTCCAAATTAGTCCCGACTTGTTTCTATCACGTATTTTGGGCCTCAAGGGCTCGAATAAGGGATAATATGTATGAGTTTGATTGATTCTGACTTGAATATTATATGATATGAAATGTTTTGAAATTATGTTTGTTTGATCGGTAATGCTCCAAAACCCTATTCTGACGACGGATATGGGTTAGGGGTGTTACATGAGTTCTGAAAAAATAATTTTGTCGATATGAATTTGGTTTTTTTTTTTGAAAAAAATGCTCTAAGTAGGATGCACAGTTAGTAATAGTATAGAAAAAGCTTCCAGCTGGACGCTTTTTTTGTACTGATGATTTTGAAAAAATAAATTTGAGAAGATGGTTCTGAAAAAATATTTTGGGATTCTCAGGAAACCTAAAAGTGGTGGTTGAAAAATGCTACAAGCAGGATGCACTATTAGCAAAAGTATTGAAAAAGCACCCAGGTAAACGCCCTTTTCAATAGTATTGGTGATAGTGCATCCTCATTGGAGTGTTTTTCAACTTACAAATTTCAACCCTCACTATCTGGGGAATTATACAGAAATGAGCATTCCAGTATCCTTTAGGCTATAAATGACTCAAATTTCATTCTATGATTGCATAAGTTACAGCAAGAGAAATTGACGAACTTCAGAAGAATAGAAATTAAAGAAGTTGAGAAGGTATAAGTTGATTTTTTGTGTTAATATTTATACAAATTAATATATTTTTGCATATTTTTTTTGAATTTCTTTCGAAAAATAATTTGATTGAAAATGAGTGGACGTATTAGTGCTGTTATTTACTACGATGGTGAGCTCTGTGACATCGAGAACAATGATGTTTTTTTATCGGAGAACACAACGCGATTGGATTTTAACCAGAACATAAAATTGATAGAATTTCGTAAAAAAAGTAGGCACAAAATCTTTGGAACGATGCCAATGAGAGTTTTGTCTATTAACTATTGATTTTGTGCTTCAGTTGATCTTGTGACATATAACTCATTTGATATTAAAGGTGCTCGTGGCTTGGAGGCGATGGTGCAGACACACCTCGCTAGTGGGTCACCCTATCTTGAGTTATATGTGGAATTTCTAAGGCCAAATGAAGTACTTGCGACTTCAACATCTATTATTGTCTGAGAAGAATACACGGCCCTTGCCCGACACTTTGTTAGTGAGAGGTAGAACATGGAACCTTCTGTTTTTTGTGGTAGGATGGAATACACGACACTTCGTTAGTAGATGGGACATGCACCTCGATAGGTCGATGTTCAATGCTGGAAATACTTACTAGGGAATGGCATAAACTTTTAGTGGTTGGCAATCCACATCTGATTGGGGACGTTCTGAAACGTACAAGAGAAAAGATGATGTATTCCCTACGACGTCCACCGGTGAGGGGACCTCCTACATGGCAGATGTTGGTGGGTCGAATAATGTGTTTGATATAGATCCACCCTGGGAGCTCGGTGCCGATGGTGCAAAAGTTGCATTATTTTCTGAACTGAAGCCTATTCTAACCGAACTTGAAGACGGTAAAAGAGGTTCTGATGATGATGAAGATCCACGATTCACAGCGTACTCTCCTCCAGCCCACATGCATAATGTCAATATATCAGCAGATGATGCATTGGAGTTTCCAGATCTACCACACAAGAGGCGTGGTCATATAAGTTCGTCGTTGGATTCGAGTGACTTGGAAGTTGGTAAGGAGTTTTCCAGTAATGACGGTTTTCTCAATGCATTGAATCAATATAGCATCAAAAATGGGGTTAACTACTATGTGGATAAATCCAAATTCGAGAAGTTCGAGGCCAATTTTGCAGTATGAGACTATACATGTTCATGGAAAATCATGGCTTCGACTAAGAAGAGAATAAGGTTGTAGGAGATAAAGAAGTTTATCGGATATGCACCTGGTATAATCTGAAGGGGTTGTGATGTGGGAAATGTCGTTTACTCCATTGCAGCTGGTAATTGCGTGTGCGCTGTTGATGGGTCCGCCTCATCACCCCTTGTCCTTGGATTTAAAAGGCCCTGCCATTCCCTTTCGATACGAATTTGTCGAGGCCTCTCCTCTTCTGAGAGTAAATATGGCTTGCCATGAATCCTAAATCATGGCATGTAATCTGTATCACACGCTAACTCCGGAATGATAATCAGTTTGTGAGTTGGTATATTATCGTACTGATTTTCCTACATTTCAATATATTCCGAGTGGAAGAGTGGCCAATGCGTATCTGGTCGCCATAAGTCAATTTTGTGCTCATCATCAAGCACCTCAAGTGCCACAAAAATCGCTTGTTGGAATCCAAATTACTGCAACACTCTATCCATCTGGTGCATCTCAACGATAACGTAGCTGACCAATGGGACCCTAACATGTCAGATGTTCGGATTCTGTAAGAATTCATCCGATATTACTGTTTGAATTTTTGGATCCTCGTATGGTTTCCATTGAAACTATATAAATGTGATAAAAATATTAGTTATATACATAATACTAAATACTAAATATGAAATCGACTATGTTATGTATATATAGTTCAAAATGAAATAAATACTTACATGCGCTTTCGACCGTTGGTCTAATAGAAGTTGTATATCTTCAAGAGCGGTAGGTATTCCCCAGTAGCTCGGCGAATGGTTCCACCTATTTAAATAAAATTTTATTTTAAGTCTATTTAATAGTTGTAAAATCTAATATAAATTTTACCTTGTTACGAATGGGAATGTATACAAGAGGTCCATTTAAAGACGTAAAAATAGAAAGCGAAACCGAGCCCATGATTGTAGCAGTGCAAGGTAATCTTTGATTTTTATTTTATTTGGTTGCGTTGTCTGACACGTCTCCTAGTACGATGTCGTCAACACGGTAGACCTCCAACTGAATTTGCTAGTTTCTTTAAAATCGATGAGTTTCAGCAGCCACCTTAGATGTACGAGGTTTCGTGACTTGTTCAACATTAAATAACCTTCGATAATTTAAAGGATGTATGCCCGAGCATATCGTACTCTTTGTACTTCAGTTGAATCATCCCCCGACACTGGTATTGTCTCTCGTAACCAGTTCATATCAATCTGACCTCCGTAAATATTATCCAGAATCGCACCCAAAAGATTGTAACATATGACTCCCTAATCAGCAGATTGAGCGGACCTAGTGAGTACAGACTCATCCAATGGTAACCCCAATTGTAACTGAACATCTTCCAAAGTAATGTACACTCCTCACATGGAAGATGGAATGTGTGCGTCTTGGGTCTCCACCTCTCTACAAACGCGCTGATAAGTTTTGGGTCTAACTTACACCACCGACATATATTGGTCACCTGCTAAAAACTCTCTTCCCTCAAGTAATTTTCAATCAACAATAATGGAGTACCAGGTAGATTATGAATAAAAAATTGTAACACTTGATCTACCGATTATTATAAAAAAATATGAAAAATATTAATTAAATTATAAAAATTAAATAAAAAATTAAATAATATTAAAAAAATGAAATTAACCCTTACCATTTGCATTTGGTTGACGAAGATATGTTTATCATCGAGACGAATTAATTGCCAGGCCATTGCTAACATGATCAAATTTCTTAAAATTTATAAAAATAATAATAATAATTCAGACAAAACTAAAAAATTTAAAGAGCTTTAAAAGATTTTTTGAGAAATTTAGAGAAAAGTTCGGAAGAATAATAAAATTTAGTGTGAACAAATGGGTTAGGGTGTTTATACTTTTTTTTCTCAATCATTTGAGGCCCAACGATCAGAATTTTAAACGATTATTGGAGGTAACTGTTGGGGGAAAACACAGCCAAAAGCACGTACTTGTTAGCATTTTTTAGTAAAGCGTTTCCACGTTAGCGTGCTTTTTCCTGACACAAGGAGAAAAGCACTGACATAAGGAGAAAAGCACTAACCTGGACACATTTTTCTTCGTTATGCCCTGAAAACGCGTCCACGCCAGTGCATTTTTGGGTTTTCGACCATACCCGTTATTATTTTTAGAAACGGCCTATTTCCATAAATAATTTCAGAAATGGGCCTTTATTGGTACTAAACCCATAAATTGATGAGTGCAATTTATTACTTTTCTTATAAATTTTATGTTTTTAAGATTTGGGAGTCATAATCTCACGACCTTGTGTATCAATTTATAAAACTGTTAAGGTTTAGAAAGTTACGATTAATGATTTTTCTACTTTTTTTTATGTTAAATTGATAGATTTTTAGTTTATAAATGAAAAATAACTAGTTTTGGAAGCTAGATGTTAGATTTTTTACCTAAGAAAATAAAGTGGATATCAAGTAGAGTTGTTATGAGTTTTTGTTAGAAATTGATAATAGAGGGTCTAAAATATAAGGAAATTAAGTTGGATTATAAATCAACGCTTAGAATGGAGAGTTATGCTCGTTTCGGTTTTAAGAATTTAAATTGAATGAAATGTAAAGTTTGTTTGAGATAATAATTAACTCTAAATTGGGTGAATTATTGATGGTGTTATTTGTTTATGTTAATTCATAGCTACTGATGATCCAATTTCTTCAAAAGCGAAGGAAAAAGTTAAAGTCACTGACGAATAGTTCGAAATTTCTTGTAAGTATCACCATAACTCAACTTATTATTTATTTTTCATTTTAATTTCATTGTTAGGTAAGTTGACAAAATGAAGGAAGTTGCACATGAGTAACTGATTAGAAATACAATACTAAGATTGATTATTCTGATAAAGAGTTAAATTGCATAAAAATTTGAAATAGTATAATTCAGTAAAGTTACAATTTGGCTTGAACATGTGACGAATCATCCCATGTTTTATATGAAATGACATTCAACGGAAGATTTGTTATTGAGATCAACAGAATGGAAACTAAATTGAGAATGAAATTAGACTATGGGTTACTGTAGTAATTGTTGAGCAAATTTTGGAATAATTAATGAGTTATAGAATCGAATAAAATAATAATAATTGCTTCAACTATAAGTCGATGAGCACTAGCGCTTTTTTTTTCGAACGTCTCAATCTGTGGCTTTCACAATTATTACTTCGGCTAAGCCGATGAGTACAGGGCATGTATTGTTTATGTCGAATATGTCGATATAAAATTACTTCGAATATAGGCCAATGAGGGTTGGGCGCACCAACCATCGGATGTACCAATGAGTGCTAGGCAAGATTATTGTTTCGGATTAACCGATGAGCACTTAGAGCAATTTGTTTAGTTCAGGACGTATCGATGAGGCACTGAGTGTCGAATTATAGTATTAATAAGATCCATAAATTAGTTCGGATTCGAGCTACGCATTAGTGAACATCAATATTGTATAAGAAGAATGGTTTGATTCAAATTGGTAATGTAATGCAATATGACAAAATGAGGCAAAATCGAATAAGATTGCATACATTGTTAGTATAAAGTGGTAATAAGTTCGTTAAAATAGATTGGTCAGTTACAATATCGCATTTGGTTTGTTTGGGATAAATGTGTATATTAATGTATTGGATAAACTTTGATATGAAACATACTTGGATTGGTCTAAGGAAGAAACAAATCAATTGAGTTCAATTATTTAAATTTCACACTATATTTGAAATTAATACTCACCAAATGGTTTTGTTTTCATATGTAATCTAGGTGTATTTTGAGATTTTGTACTCAGAGTCGTCAACATCCAACCGAAAAATCCTAAACTCAACAAAGTTCGTATATTTTTTTTTGTTTCCAGTGGGCATGTACTTGGTTTTTAGTAAGTCATTTTGCTATAGATATGCATTTGTGACATAAAAAATTATTTTTGGTTGCTATAATTATAATATTATTAGTTAATTAAATGGTTTTAATGTGATATTATAACACCCCTAACCGTATCCGTCGCTGAAACAGGGTTATGGAGTATTACAAGACATCAGAATAGTAAATCATTCAAATCATACCTTAATACAAACATAATCAAATTGCTTGAACCTTAAGAAACTCAAATACTAACCAAAATACAAAATCAAAATGGCATTAATCGGGTCAAAAACACATCAAAAGAAACCTAATATGTGCCTAACCAATGTACCCTGTGCGACAGCCTTAAAACGACCCTCGTCGGAATGTGGTTTCGGGACCACAAAACCGAGGCATAAAAATAATTTAATATTTATTTTATTGCCTATAATATGTGTTAACTCATGTGTGACATTTTTGATGTTTTAATTTAGAGTTATAAATGTGAATTTCACTAGAAAGGACCTAGTAGAAAACTTTAATATGATGGGGAAATGTGTGATGACTAATTAAAGCATCCATGCAAAACAATGGCCTTGCATGTCAAATATCCCTCTTTTATAGGAGGTGGCCGCCATGACAAGGAGTATGGGCAAAACATGTCATGAAACATGTTTTGTTGGTGCATTAGGGAGAAACATTAAACTAAGGGGTATGGGTAATAAAAAATGAAAAAAAATGTGTGTGAAGGCTTCTCCTCCCCATTGCCGTGTATTGAAGAAAAGAAAAGAAAAAATTTGCTCATCCATTTCATTCTCTCTTGACCGAAAATACTAAAGAGGAAGGAAGGAATTTTTGCTTCATGTTTGGTTTGGAAGGGATTAGGAAGAGATTTGGCTATACTTGCATCAAGATTAAGGTATGTTTGAGGTTGTGCCATGGGATTCATGCATGTTTTTAGTTGCTAGCTTGATGTTTTATTAGCCCATGGTTCAAATCTTTGCTATGTCATGGAATGATATTCGCCAAAGTGGATGTGGTGTTAATGCCATTGCATGCTAAATATCAAGCTTGATAATGATACATGTGATGGGGATTGAGGACTCTTAGATTTTCTTTTAGCATTTTTGAATGAGATACTAAGTTCTTTGTTTAACCATGACCAAATTGAAATGGTATGGTGTTGTGGTGTATTCGCCATGGTATATCCATAAGTATGATTCATGCATGTTGCATGGTAGGTAAGATTTGAGCTTTGGATATGTGTTTATATTTGGATATAAGCAACTTGAGATTCGCCCTTGCACCTACATGAATATATGTTGCACATGATGTATTGGTATGACATATATACTATTTCAAGGTGTATATTTGCTTGTGATGATGTTTCGTTATGAAGGAAATGATAGATGTGTATTGAGTTACAATATGGAATGCGTTAGTTAGTAAAATGTATGCTGTTTTTTTTGTGTGGTATTAAGTGTATAATTGGCCTCAACATGGACATGCATATTAGGCCACATGAGGGGAAATGGTGTGCATGCATTCGGTTAGAGGCAAGCATATTGATGCCTATTCTTGGCTTAGAAAATCCGGCTAAGGAGAGTACTAACTAATGTGTTGAGTTGATTCATGATTTCCGTACATATGTGACTTTAATGTCTAAAGAAAATATGTGGGCTAAGTACCTTGAATTCCTCTTTCGATGCTCAAATGATAAAACCAATTTATTTGTTAAATTAAGCTCAAGAGCAAAGGGGAGCTAAATCCGATAAAGGGAAGGAAAAAGTCGTCGAATAGCCGTCGAAATCGTTCGACCACGTCCGAGGTAAGTTCTCGAGTAATGGAACTTAGATTATGATTTGATTAGATCATGCTCTTTGTGTGTGGCTATTGAGCCGAAATTGCAAATGTGATAAGTGACTTGTGTTTGAATTTTGCTAATGAGAATGAAATACGAATGTGTCATGATTTATTGATAATTGTGCTTGGCTATTTGAATGATGTCCGGGCTAAGTCCCGAAGGCTTTGTGTTAAGTGACCATATCCGGACTAAGATCCGAAGGCGTTCGTGCGAGTTAATAAATTCGGGTTAAGCCCGAAGGCATTTGTGCGAGTTACTAAACCCCGGTTAAGTCCCGAAGGCATTCGTGCGAGTTACTATAACCGGGTTTGTCCCAAGGCATTTGAGCGAAGTCGTTATATCCGGTTAAATTCGAACGACGTGATTCGAGAACGAGCGTTCTTGCTGTAAAAATTTCAGTTAATACGCTTGAAAAATTCCAGCAATGAGGTATGTTCGTATGTGCTTGAAATTAGTTGATTCCCTTCGAATGATATTCGCTCAGTCGAGTAATGAGCTTCCTATTTGGCTAAGATGATCCCTTATGTATGAATATAGGGGTTGGAATGTGAAATAAGTATGACATTGAGAATTTGTGCATACGAAATTATCCGTTAGCTATATGATTGCTATGCTTTTGTTGTGCTGGAATCCCTTGCTCAAACTTACTAAGCATAAATTGCTTACTCCGCTTTCTGCTTTCTCTGCTTTATAGATTTTGCTCGTTAGCTATCGGATTCGGGATCATCGAAGTCGAAGTCATCCACACTATCAAAGCCCTTTTGGTATTCTTTTAGTTGAACTCCGGATATGGCATGTATAGGACTACCCTTTGCTGTTTTTCAAATACGTTTTGTGATGTATGTGTGTACAGCCATGCGAAAATGGCTCGTAAAAGTGGGGTATGGCATTAGACTATTTGTGTTTATGTATATATGTATGGTTTCATGATGTGAGCATGGACTGGAATGGAAGTGTTGGGCAAATGATCAGCCATTGGAATGGCTAAATATGAGTATATGTGGACCTATGTTTGACAAAACTCTAGTTGGTCCATGGAAACCATGAAATAGGTAAAGTTTACCTTGAAAACAGATACGGACAGCAGCAGTGGTGAGAATTTGAAAAATCACTAAAATTTGTACGAATGGAATTATATAGTGAATAAATTATGTAAATGAACCTTCATGAATCTACTTTCATATGGAAGAAACAAAACGGTCATATGAGTTATATGTTAAGAGATATTAAAGTTCTCGTGAAATAGGTCCAGAACGGTTTCTGGATCCCCTGTTCCAAATTTGGAAATTCATTGTAAATTAACCAGAGATAATTAGGAGTCATTCCATATATGTATAGATTCCTCTTTGAGTATAGTTTCTAAAGAAACAAACAGCATCAGTATTGAAGACCTGTACCGGAAGATATCCAATTCGTAATGCATAAAGGTCAGTGTAGTCGAACCTTGGAATAGGGGAGACTTTAACTAATAAACTGTACTAATTGGCTCGACCAAAAATTCTAGAAAAAAATTTGTAGATGGACATATGAGTCTAGTTTCGGGGAAAAATTACGAAACTGATTTTAGAGTTTTGAAACTCAAGATATGATTTTTAAGGCGACAGTGACGCAGTAACCAGCTTGTCTGGAAATTTTTAAATGGACAGTGAAAATGATTAAGTTAAGTTTGTGTGCACCTTGTGTTCGACTCCGGTAACGGACTCGGGTACGGGGTTTTACAATTTTATTAGTATCATAGCTACGGTTTAGTCGATTCTAGGACTACCGTAATGCGTTTGGGTCTAGCTATACATGCCATTTTATGTGATTATTTGATAGTGTGGTGATTTCTGACGTTTGAATTTGTGTTTATTTATAGTAATGGATCCCGATCCCAACCGAAAGCGATAGTCGATGATGTGGAGAGTGTGGCGCTGCTCCCGCACAAGGGACAAATACCGACGGACTCTCAACCTATTGCTAGCAATCCGAATGATGAGGCTAGGGAAGCCTTTTATAGCGTGATGAATGATTGGTTTAACCAATACATTCGAACTAACACGGCTGTTCCACAACCTCCATTCCCGACTAATACAACCCCCGCACCTACAATGCCTCCGGTAACTGACCAAATAAGGTCGAATAAGCCCCCAGTTGATAGAATCCGAAAACATGGGGCTACTGAATTTAAAGCTACAGATGGCGATGATGCCGAGCAAGCTGAATTTTGGTTGGACAACACTATCCGGGTACTCGATGAGCTATCTTGTACGCCCGATGAATGTCTAAAGTGTACTATCTCCTTGCTACGTGATTCTGCCTACTATTGGTGGAGTACTCTGACTTCTGTTGTGCCCCGAGAGCAAGTAACTTGGGAGTTTTTCCAAACTGAGTTTCGGAAAAAGTATATCAGTCAGAGATTCATGGATCAAAAACGGAAGGAATTTCTTGAACTTAAACAAGGTTCCATGTCGGTTACCGACTATGAACGAAAGTTTGTGAGGCTTAGCCGGTACGCGCGAGAATGCATTTCTTCAGAAGCTGTGATGTGTAAACGCTTCGAAGATGGACTGAATGATGATATAAAGCTGTATGTCGGCATTTTGGAAATCTGAGAGTTTGTGGCTCTTGTTGAGCGAGTGTGCAAAGCCGAGGAGCTCAGTATGGAGAAAAGGAAAGCTGAAGTGGGAGCAAGGGAGTTTCGTAAGAGGTCTTCGGGGAAGCCCTTCCCGCAGTCATCAAAGAAATTTAGAGATGGCTTAGGCCGATCTAGAGACACTTTGGGCTTTACTAGACGAGACCGCGATCGACCCCTATGGGCACGCTGAGTCACTTGATTGCCGTGTTGGCAATGATCATCGAGATAGAACGGAGTGCCAATATTGTGGCAAATGGCATTCTGGGAGTTGTAGATTCCATGACCGCTCCTGTTACAAGTGCGGATCAGTCGACCATTTCATTAAAGATTGCCCGAGGTTGTCTGAACAGAATGTAGATCAGAGTGGGAAACCGAGCGCTACCACAGCTCGAGGTAGACCATCTAGAAATACGAGCAATACTAGTGGTGGTCAGAGAGGATCTAGAGATGCTACGACCAGATTCGAGGCTCGCGCTCCTGCTAGGGCTTATGCCATACGCGCACGTGAGGATGCTTCCTCGCCAGATGTTATTACCGGTACTTTCACTCTCTTTGATACTAATGTGATTGCTTTGATTGACCCTGGTTCTACTCATTCTTATATATGCGAAACCTTAGCATCCAGTAAGACTTTACCTATTGAGTCTATTGAGTTCGTAATTTGGGTGTCAAATCCCTTGGGTCGTTACGTGCTCGTCGACAAAGTGTGTAAGAAATGCCCCCTAGTAATTCGAGATTCCTATTTTCCACGGACTTGATGTCGCTTGCCGTTTGACTAATTTGATGTTATACTCGATTTAGATTGGTTGACCGTGCATGATGCGGTTGTGAATTGCAAAAGCAAGACTATTGATTTGAGGTGCGCAAATAACGAGATGATTCAATTGAGTCTACGGACTTGAAGGGTTGCCAACTGTAATATCATCAATGTTGGCCCGTAAATATGTAAGAAAAGGGTGCGAAGCATACCTTGCGTATGTACTTGATGATAAGGAGTTAGAAATAAAACCCGAATCTGTACCGGTGGTTTGTGAATACCCGGATGTTTTTCCCGAAGAATTACCGGGTTTGCCACCTGTTCGGGAGGTAGAGTTTAGTATTGAGCTTATACTTGGGACCACACCGATTTCGATAGCTCTGTATCGTATGGCACCAACGGAATTAAAGGAGTTGAAAGCTCAGTTGCAAGAGTTGGTGGATAGAGGTTTTGCTCGCCCGAGTTTTTCACCTTGGGATGCACCAGTGTTGTTTGTGAAAAGAAGGACGGAACCATGAGGTTGTGCATCGACTATCGTCGACTTAATAAAGTGACAATAAAGAACAAATATCCGCTACGTGTATCGATGATTTGTTCGATCAACTGAAGGAGCCTCGGTGTTCTCAAAAATAGATTTGAGATCGGGCTATTATCGCCATGTAATCCGAGATTCGAGATATACCCAAACCGCCTTGAGCGAGATATGGTCACTACGAGTTCTTAGTGATGCCGTTTGGGCTTACTAATGCCCTACGGTATTTATGGATTTGATGAATCGGATCTTCGGACCGCACTTGGATCGGTTCGTAGTTGTGTTCATTGACGACATCTTGGTCTATTCAAGAGATGAGACCGAACATGCGAGCACCCGAGATTAGTGTTGCAAATTTTACGGATAAGCGGTTATACGCTAAGTTCAAGCAAGTGTGAGTTCGGTTAAGAGAGGTTAGCTTCTTGGGTCATGTGGTATCTGCATCGTATTCGAGTCGACGAGCAAAATTTCAGCCATACTTAACTGGAAGCCTCAGAAATATTATCGAGGTTCGAGCTTTTGGGACTTGCTGGTTACTTACCGACGGTTTGTAAAAGGATTCTCGATGATAGCCACACCCATGACGAAACTGCTTCAGAAAGATGTCAAGTTCGAATGGATGGAAAAGTGTCAGAAAAGTTTTGATCAATTGAAAACTCATTTGACGGAAGCTCCAGTATTAGTGCAGCCCGAATCTGGCAAAGAATTTGTCATCTATAGTGACGCCTCCCTACTTGGGTTAGGTTGCGTATTGATACAAGAAAGTTGAGTTGTGGCCTATGCGTCGAGACAATTAAAGCCACATGAGAAAAATTATCCGACCCATGATCTCGAATTGGCTACCATCGTATTCGCCTTAAAGATATGGCGACATTACTTATTTGGTGAGAAGTGCCATGTGTATTCGGATCACAAAAGTCTCAAATATTTGATGACTCAAAGAGACTTAAATCTGCGACAAAGACGTTGGCTCGAGTTGTTAAAAGATTATGAGTTTGTCATTGATTATCACCCGGGAAAGGCTAATGTGGTTGCGGACGCCTTAAGCCGAAATCACCGCTTGCTTTACTGACGATGAATGTACACTTGTCTATTCTACCCGCAATGTGTTAGTAGCCAATTAAAGGCCAAACCATTGTTGACTCATCAAATTCGTGAAGCTCAGAAAGTTGACGATGAGTTGGTTGCAAAACGGGCTGAGTGTGTTCCAAACAAGGAATCGGAGTTTCAAATTGATGATGACGATTGTTTGAGGTTCAGAAGTCGTCTGTGTGTTCCAAAGAATTCGGAACTTATTTCGATAATTCTGAACGAAGCCCATTGTAGCCGAATGGCAATCCACCCGGGGAGCACGAAGATGTACAACGACTTGAAACGTCGGTTTTGGTGGCATGGTATGAAACGAGACATCTCCGACTTTGTTTCGAGATGCTTAATATGTCAACAAGTGAAAGCGGAACATCAAGTGCCTTCAGGATTACTTCAGCCGATCAAGATACCCGAGTGGAAATGGGATCGAGTCACGATGGACTTTGTGTCCGAACTGCCATTGTCAGCGAGTAAGAAGGATGCGATTTGGGTTGTTGTTGATAGACTGACTAAGTCGGCTCACTTTATCCCCGTGCGTGCGGATTTTTCATTGGATAAACTAGCTGAATTGTACGTTTCTCGATTGTGAGATTACACGGGTACCGATTTACATTGTGTCGATAGAGATCCAAGATTCACCTCGCGATTTTGGAAGAAATTGCAAGAAGCTTTGGGTACCAAGCGCATTTTAGCACCGCTTTTCATCCACAAACCGATGGTCAATCCGAGCGGATAATTCGATACTTGAGGATATGTTGAGATGTTGCGTCCTCGAGTTCGATGGTTCATGGGAACGGTATTTACCTTTGATTGAATTCGCCACAATAATAGTTTTCAATCAAGTATTAAGACGGCGCTTTACGAGGCCTTGTACGGGCGTAAATGCCGTACACCATTGTTTTGGACCGAGCTCGGCGAAAGCAAAATTTTCGAGTGGATTTGATTAAAGATGCTGAATGAAAAGTAAAAGTAATCCGTGAAAATCAAGATAGCCTCCAATCGTCAGAAGTCGTACGCGAATCTAAAACGAAAAGACATTGAGTATCAGGTGGGAGATAAAGTGTTTCTTAAAGTTTCGCCTTGGAAAAAGATACTCAGATTTGGGCGCAAGGGGAAATTGAGTCCGAGGTTCATCGGGCCATATGAGATATCTGAACGAGTCGGTCCAGCTATGTATCGCTTGATTTTGCCCCTTGAACTTGAAAAGATTCACGACGTCTTTCATGTTTCAATGCTTCGACACTATAGATCTGATCCGTCGCACGTAATTAGTCCATCAGAGGTTGAAATTCAAGCCGATATGAGTTATGAAGAAGAACCGATTCGTATCCTAGCACGTGAAGTGAAAGAGTTGCGAAACAAGAGGGTTCCGCTAGTGAAAGTGTTATGGCTCAAACACGGGATAGAAGAAGCTACTTGGGAACCCGAGAACTCTATGAAAGAGCGATACCCAAACCTATTTACTCGGTAAGATTTTCGGGACGAAAATTTCTTAAGTGGGGAGAGTTGTGACACTTTAAAACGACCCTCGTCGGAATGTGGTTTCGGGACCACAAAACCGAGGCATAAAAATAATTTAATATTTATTTTATTGCCTATAATATGTGTTAACTCATGTGTGACATTTTTGATGTTTTAATTTAGAGTTATAAATGTGAATTTCACTAGAAAGGACCTAGTAGAAAACTTTGAAAGTATGATGGGGAAATGTGTGATGACTAATTAAAGCATCCATGCAAAACAATGGCCTTGCATGTCAAATATCCCTCTTTTTATAGGAGGTGGCCGGCCATGACAAGGGAGTATGGGCAAAACATGTCATGAAACATGTTTTGTTGGTGCATTAGGGAGAAACATTAAACTAAGGGTATGGGTAATAAAAAATGAAAAAAAAATGTGTGTGAAGGCTTCTCCCTCCCTATTGCCGTGTATTGAAGAAAAGAAAAGAAAAAATTTGCTCATCCATTTCATTCTCTCTTGACCGAAAATACTAAAGAGGAAGGAAGGAATTTTTGCTTCATGTTTGGTTTGGAAGGGAATAGGAAGAGATTTGGCTATACTTGCATCAAGATTAAGGTATGTTTGAGGTTGTGCCATGGGATTCATGCATGTTTTTAGTTGCTAGCTTGATGTTTTATTAGCCCATGGTTCAAATCTTTGCTATGTCATGGAATGATATTCGGCCAAAGTGGATGTGGTGTTAATGCCATTGCATGCTAAATATCAAGCTTGATAATGATACATGTGATGGGGGATTGAGGACTCTTAGATTTTCTTTTAGCATTTTTGAATGAGATACTAAGTTCTTTGTTTAACCATGACCAAATTGAAATGGTATGGTGTTGTGGTGTATTCGGCCATGGTATATCCATAAGTATGATTCATGCATGTTGCATGGTAGGTAAGATTTGAGCTTTGGATATGTGTTTATATTTGGATATAAGCAACTTGAGATTCGGCCCTTGCACCTACATGAATATATGTTGCACATGATGTATTGGTATGACATATATACTATTTCAAGGTGTATATTTGCTTGTGATGATGTTTCGGTTATGAAGGAAATGATAGATGTGTATTGAGTTACAATATGGAATGCGTTAGTTAGTAACATGTATGCTGTTTTTTGTGTGGTATTAAGTGTATAATTGGCCTCAACATGGACATGCATATTCGCCACATGAGGGAAATGGTGTGCATGCATTCGGTTAGAGGCAAGCATATTGATGCCTATTCTTGGCTTAGAAAATCCGCTAAGGAGAGTACTAACTAATGTGTTGAGTTGATTCATGATTTCCATACATATGTGACTTTAATGTCTAAAGAAAATATGTGGGCTAAGTACCTTGAATTCCTCTTTCGATGCTCAAATGATAAAACCAATTTATTTGTTAAATTAAGCTCAAGAGCAAAGGGAGCTAAATCCGATAAGGGAAGGAAAAAGTCGTCGAATAGCCGTCAAATCGTTCGACCACGTCCGAGGTAAGTTCTCGAGTAATGGAACTTAGATTATGATTTGATTAGATCATGCTCTTTGTGTGTGGCTATTGAGCCGAAATTGCAAATGTGATAAGTGACTTGTGTTTGAATTTTGCTAATGAGAATGAAATACGAATGTGTCATGATTTATTGATAATTGTGCTTGGCTATTTGAATGATGTCCTGCTAAGTCCCGAAGGCTTTGTGTTAAGTGACCATATCCGGACTAAGATCCGAAGGCGTTAAATGCGAGTTAATAAATCCGGTTAAGCCCAAGGCATTTGTGCGAAGTTACTAAACCTGTGTTAAGTCCCAAGGCATTCGTGCGAAGTTACTATAACCGGGTTTGTCCCAAGGCATTTGAGCGAGTCGTTATATCCGTTAAATTCAAGGTACGTGATTCGAGAACGAGCGTTCTTGCTGTAAAAATTTCAGTTAATACGCTTGAAAAATTCCAGCAATGAGGTATGTTCGTATGTGCTTGAAATTAGTTGATTCCTTCGAATGATATTCGCTCGATCGAGTAATGAGCTTCCTAGATTTGGCTAAGATGATCCCATATGTATGAATATAGGGGTTGGAATGTAAAATAAGTATGACATTGAGAATTTGTGCATACGAAATTATCCGTTAGCTATATATTGCTATGCTTTTGTTGTGCTGGAATCCTTGCTCAAACTTACTAAGCATAAATTGCTTACTCCGCTTTCTCTGTTTCTCTTTTTATAGATTTTGCTCGTTAGCTATCGGATTTGGGATCATCGAAGTCAAGTCATCCACACTATCAAAGCCCTTTTGGTATTCTTTTAGTTGAACTCCGGATATGGCATGTATAGGACTACCCTTTGCTGTTTTTCAAATACGTTTTGTGATGTATGTGTATACACCATGCGAAAATGGCTCGTAAAAGTGGGGTATGGCATTAGACTATTTGTGTTTATGTATATATGTATGGTTTCATGATGTGAGCATGGACTGGAATGGAAGTGTTGGGCAAATGATCAGCCATTGGAATGGCTAAATATGAGTATATGTGGACCTATGTATGACAAAACTCTAGTTGGTCCATGGAAACCACGAAATAGGTAAAGTTTACCTTGAAAACAGATACGGACAGCAGCAGTGGTGAGAATTTTAAAAATCACTAAAATTTGTAAGAATGGAATTAAATAGTGAATAAATTATGTAAATGAACCTTGATGAATCTACTTTCATATGGAAGAAACGAAACGGTCATATGAGTTATATGTTAAGAGATATTAAAGTTCTCGTGAAACAGGTCCAGAACGGTTTCTGGATCCCCTGTTCCGACTTTGGAAATTCATTGTAAATTAACTAGAGATAATTAGGAGTCATTCCATATATGTATAGATTCCTCTTTGAGTATAGTTTCTAAAGAAATAAACAACATCAATATTGAACACCTGTACCAGAAGATATCCAATTCGTAATGCATAAAGGTCAGTGTAGTCGAACCTTGGAATAGGGGAGACTTTAACTAATAAACTGTACTAATTGGCTTGACTAAAAATTCTAGAAAAAACTTTGTAGATGGACATATGAGTCTAGTTTCGGGGAAAAATTACGAAACTGATTTTAGAGTTTTGAAACTCAAGATATGATTTTTAAGGTGACAGTGACGCAGTAACCAGCTTGTCTGGAAATTTTTAAATGGACAGTGAAAATGATTAAGTTAAGTTTGTGTGCACCTTGTGTTCGACTCCGGTAACGGACTCGGGTACGGGGTTTTACAATTTTATTGGTATCATAGCTACGGTTTAGTCGATTCTAGGACTACCGTAATGCGTTTGGGTCTAGCTATACATGCCATTTTATATGATTATTTGATAGTGTGGTGATTTCTGACGTTTGAATTTGTGTTTATTTATAGTAATGGATCCCGATCCCAACCGAAGCGATAGCGATGATGTGGAGAGTGTGGCGCTGCTCCGCATAAGGGACAACGCCATGGACTCTCAACCTATTGCTAGCAATCCGAATGATAAGGCTAGGCAAGCCTTTTATAGAGTGATGAATGATTGGTTTAACCAATACATTCGAACTAACACGGCTGTTCCACAACCTCCATTCCCGACTAATACAACCCCCGCACCTACAATGCCTCCGGTAACTGACCAAATAAGGTCGAATAAGCCCCCAGTTGATAGAATCCGAAAACATGGGGCTACTGAATTTAAAGCTACAGATAGCGATGATGCCGAGCAAGCTGAATTTTGGTTGGACAACACTATCCGGGTACTCGATGAGCTATCTTGTACGCCCGATGAATGTCTAAAGTGAGCTATCTTGTACGCCCGATGAATGTCTAAAGTGTACTATCTCCTTGCTACGTGATTCTCGCCTACTATTGGTGGAGTACTCGACTTACAGTGCCCGAGAGCAAGTAACTTGGGAGTTTTTCCAAACCGAGTTTGGAAAAAGTATATCACCGAGATTCATGGATCAAAACGGAAGGAATTTCTTGAACTTAAGCAAGGTTCCATGTCGGTTACCGACTATGAACGAAAGTTTGTGAGGCTTAGCCGATACGCGCGAGAATGCATTTCTTCAGAAGCTGTGATGTGTAAACGCTCAAGATGGATGAATGATGATATAAAGTCAGTATGTTGGCATTTTGGAAATCCGAGAGTTTGTGGCTCTTGTCGAGCGAGCGTGCAAAGCCGAGGAGCTCAGTATGGAGAAAAGGAAAGTGAAGTGGGAGCAAGGGAGTTTCGTAAGAGGTCTTCGGGGAAGCCCTTCCTACAGTCATCAAAGAAATTTAGAGATGGCTTAGGCCGATCTAGAGACACTTTGGGCTTTACTAGACGAGACCGCGATCGACCCCCTATGGGCACGCGAGTCACTTCGATCGCCGATGTTGGCAATGATCATCGAGATGTAACGGAGTGCCAATATTGTGGCAAATGGCATTCGGGAGTTGTAGATTCCGTGACCGCCTCCTGTTACAAGTGCGGATCATCGACCATTTCATTAAAGATTGCCCGAGGTTGTCCGCATGAATGTAGATCGAGTGGGAAACCGAGCGCTACCACGACCGAGGTAGACCATCTAGAAATACGAGCAATACTAGTGGTGGTCGAGAGGATCTAGAGATGCTACGACCAGATTCGAGGCTCGGCGCTCCTGCTAGGGCTTATGCCATACGCCACGCGTGAGGATGCTTCCTCGCGATGTTATTACCAAGATTTTCACTCTCTTTGATACTAATGTGATTGCTTTGATTGACCTCGGTTCTACTCATTCTTATATATGCGAAACCTTAGCATCCAGTAAGACTTTACCTATTGAGTCTATTGAGTTCGTAATTCGGGTGTCAAATCCCTTGGGTCGTTACGTGCTCGTCGACAAAGTGTGTAAGAAATGCCCCCTAGTAATTCGAGATTCCTATTTTCCGCGGACTTGATGTCGTTGCCGCTTGACTAATTTGATGTTATACTCAATTTAGATTGGTTGACCGTGCATGATGCGGTTGTGAATTGCAAAAGCAAGACTATTGATTTGAGGTGCGCAAATAACGAGATGATTCAATTGAGTCTACGGACTTGAAGGGTTGCCAACCGTAATATCATCAATGTTGGCCCGTAAATATGTAAGAAAAGGGTGCGAAGCATACCTTGCGTATGTACTTGATGATAAGGAGTTAGAAATAAAACCCGAATCTGTGCCGGTGGTTTGTGAATACCCGGATGTTTTTCCCGAAGAATTACCGGGTTTGCCACCTGTTCGGGAGGTAGAGTTTGGTATTGAGCTTATACTTGGGACCACACCGATTTCGATAGCTCCGTATCGTATGGCACCAACGGAATTAAAGGAGTTGAAAGCTCAGTTGCAAGAGTTGGTGGATAGAGGTTTTGCTCGCCCGAGTTTTTCACCTTGGGGTGCACCAGTGTTGTTTGTGAAAAAGAAGGACGGAACCATGAGGTTTTGCATCGACTATCGTCATCTTAATAAAGTGACAATAAAGAACAAATATCCGCTATCACAGATCGATGATTTGTTCGATCAACTCAAGGGAGCCTCGGTGTTCTCAAAATAGATTTGAGATCGGGCTATTATCGATTCTAATCCGAGATTCGGATATACCCAAAACCGCCTTGAACGAGATATGGTCACTACGAGTTCTTAGTGATGCCGCTTGGGCTCACCAATGCCCTCGCGGTATTTATGGATTTGATGAATCGGATCTTCGACCGTACTTGGATCGGTTCGTAGTTGTGTTCATTGACGACATCTTGGTCTATTCAAGAGATGAGACCGAACATGCGAAGCACCGAGATTAGTGTTGCAAATTTTACGGATAAGCGCTTATACGCTAAGTTCAAGAAGTGTGAGTTCGTTAAGAGAGGTTAGCTTCTTGGGTCATGTGGTATCTGATCGTATTCGAGTCGACCGAGCAAAATTTCAGCCATACTTAACTGGAAGCCTCCAGAAATATTACGAGGTTCGAGCTTTTGGGACTTGCTTACACTACCGACGGTTTGTAAAAGGATTCTCGATGATAGCCACACCCATGACGTAAACCGCTTGTAAAGATGTCAAGTTCGAATGGACGAAAAAGTGTCGAAAAGTTTTGATCAATTGAAAACTCATTTGACGGAAGCTCCAAGATTAGTGGAGCCCGAATCTGGCAAAGAATTTGTCATCTATAGTGACGCCTCCCTACTTGGGTTAGGTTGCGTATTGATGCAAGAAAGTTGAGTTGTGGCCTATGCATCGAGAAAATTAAAGCCACATGAGAAAAATTATCCGACCCATGATCTCGAATTGGTCGCCATCGTATTCGCTTTAAAGATATGGCGACATTACTTATTTGGTGAGAAGTGCCATGTGTTTCGGATCACAAAAGTCTCAAATATTTGATGACTCAAAGAGACTTAAATCTGCGACAAAGACGTTGGCTCGAGTTGTTAAAAGATTATGAGCTTGTCATTGATTATCACCCGGAAAGGCTAATGTGGTTGCGGACGCCTTAAGCCGTAAATCACCGCTTGCTTTACGACGATGAATGTACACTTGTCTATTCTACGCGACAATGTGTTAGTAGCCGAATTAAAGGCCAAACCATTGTTGACTCATCAAATTCGTGAAGCTCAGAAAGTTGACGATGAGTTGGTTGCAAAACGGGCTAAGTGTGTTCCAAACAAGGAATCGGAGTTTCAAATTGATGATGACGATTTTTGAGGTTCGAAGTCGTCTGTGTTCCAAAGAATTCGGAACTTATTTCGATAATTCTGAACGAAGCCCATTGTAGCCGAATGGCAATCCACCCGGGGAGCACGAAGATGTACAACGACTTGAAACGTCGGTTTTGGTGGCATGGTATGAAACGAGACATCTCCGACTTTGTTTCGAGATGCTTAATATGTCAACAAGTGAAAGCGGAACATCAAGTGCCTTGTGATTACTTCACCATCAAGATACCCGAGTGGAAATGGAATCGAGTCACGATGGACTTTGTGTCCGGACCGCCATTGTCGCAAGTAAGAAGGATGCGATTTGGGTTGTTGTTGATAGATCGACTAAGTTGGCTCACTTTATCCCCGTCGCGCACGGATTTTCATTGATAAACTAGCTGAATTGTACGTTTCTCGATTGTGAGATTACACGGGTACCGATTTGTTGTGTCGGATAGAGATCCAAGATTCACCTCGCGATTTTGGAAGAAATTGCAAGAAGCTTTGGGTACCAAGTCGCATTTTAGCACCGCTTTTCATCCACAAACAGATGGTCAATCCGAGCGGATAATTCGGATACTTGAGGATATGTTGAGATGTTGCGTCCTCGAGTTCGGTGGTTCATGGGAACGGTATTTACCTTTGATTGAATTCGCCACAACAATAGTTTTCAATCAAGTATTAAGACGGCGCCTTTACGAGGCCTTGTACGGCGTAAATGTCGTACACCATTGTTTTGGACCGAGCTCGGCGAAAGCAAAATTTTCGGAGTGGATTTGATTAAAGATGCTTGAACAGAAAGTAAAAGTAATCCGTGAAAATCAAGATAGCCTCCGATCGTCAAAGTCGACGCGGATCTAAAACGAAAAGACATTGAGTATCGTGGGAGATAAAGTGTTTCTTAAAGTTTCGCTTGGAAAAAGATACTCGATTTGGGCGCAAGGGCAAATTGAGTCCGAGGTTCATCGGGCCATATGAGATATCCGAACGAGTCGGTCCGATTATGTATCGTTTGATTTTGCCCCCTGAACTTGAAAAGATTCACGACGTCTTTCATGTTTCAATGCTTCGACACTATAGATCTGATCCGTCGCACGTAATTAGTCCATCAGAGGTTGAAATTCAAGCCGATATGAGTTATGAAGAAGAACCGATTCGTATCCTAGCACGTGAAGTGAAAGAGTTGCGAAACAAGAGGGTTCGCTAGTGAAAGTGTTATGGCTCAAACACGGATAGAAGAAGCTACTTGGGAACCCGAGAACTCTATGAAAGAGCGATACCCAAACCTATTTACCGGTAAGATTTTCGGGGACGAAAATTTCTTAAGTGGGGGAGAGTTGTGACAGCCTTAAAACGACCCTCGTCGGAATGTGGTTTCGGGACCACAAAACCGAGGCATAAAAATAATTTAATATTTATTTTATTGCCTATAATATGTGTTAACTCATGTGTGACATTTTGATGTTTTAATTTAGAGTTATAAATGTGAATTTCACTAGAAAGGACCTAGTAGAAAACTTTGAAAGTATGATGGGGAAATGTGTGATGACTAATTAAAGCATCCATGCAAAACAATGGCCTTGCATGTCAAATATCCCTCTTTTTATAGGAGGTGGCCGCCATGACAAGGAGTATGGGCAAAACATGTCATGAAACATGTTTTGTTGGTGCATTAGGGAGAAACATTAAACTAAGGGGTATGGGTAATAAAAATGAAAAAAAATGTGTGTGAAGGCTTCTCCTCCCCATTGCCGTGTATTGAAGAAAAGAAAAGAAAAAATTTGCTCATCCATTTCATTCTCTCTTGACCGAAAATACTAAAGAGGAAGGAAGGAATTTTTGCTTCATGTTTGGTTTGGAAGGGAATAGGAAGAGATTTGGCTATACTTGCATCAAGATTAAGGTATGTTTGAGGTTGTGCCATGGGATTCATGCATGTTTTTAGTTGCTAGCTTGATGTTTTATTAGCCCATGGTTCAAATCTTTGCTATGTCATGGAATGATATTCGCCAAAGTGGATGTGGTGTTAATGCCATTGCATGCTAAATATCAAGCTTGATAATGATACATGTGATGGGGATTGAGGACTCTTAGATTTTCTTTTAGCATTTTTGAATGAGATACTAAGTTCTTTGTTTAACCATGACCAAATTGAAATGGTATGGTGTTGTGGTGTATTCGGCCATGGTATATCCATAAGTATGATTCATGCATGTTGCATGGTAGGTAAGATTTGAGCTTTGGATATGTGTTTATATTTGGATATAAGCAACTTGAGATTCGGCCCTTGCACCTACATGAATATATGTTGCACATGATGTATTGGTATGACATATATACTATTTCAAGGTGTATATTTGCTTGTGATGATGTTTCGGTTATGAAGGAAATGATAGATGTGTATTGAGTTACAATATGGAATGCGTTAGTTAGTAAAATGTATGCTGTTTTTTTTGTGTGGTATTAAGTGTATAATTGGCCTCAACATGGACATGCATATTCGGCCACATGAGGGGAAATGGTGTGCATGCATTCGGTTAGAGGCAAGCATATTGATGCCTATTCTTGGCTTAGAAAATCCGGCTAAGGAGAGTACTAACTAATGTGTTGAGTTGATTCATGATTTCCGTACATATGTGACTTTAATGTCTAATGAAAATATGTGGGCTAAGTACCTTGAATTCCTCTTTCGATGCTCAAATGATAAAACCAATTTATTTGTTAAATTAAGCTCAAGAGCAAAGGGGAGCTAAATCCGATAAGGGGAAGGAAAAAGTCGTCGAATAGCCGTCGAAATCGTTCGACCACGTCCGAGGTAAGTTCTCGAGTAATGGAACTTAGATTATGATTTGATTAGATCATGCTCTTTGTGTGTGGCTATTGAGCCGAAATTGCAAATGTGATAAGTGACTTGTGTTTGAATTTTGCTAATGAGAATGAAATACGAATGTGTCATGATTTATTGATAATTGTGCTTGGCTATTTGAATGATGTCCGGCTAAGTCCCGAAGGCTTTGTGTTAAGTGACCATATCCGGACTAAGATCCGAAGGCGTTAATGCGAGTTAATAAATTCGGGTTAAGCCCGAAGGCATTTGTGCGAAGTTACTAAACCCGGTTAAGTCCGAAGGCATTCGTATGCGAGTTACTATAACCGGGTTTGTCCCGAAAGCATTTGAGCGAAGTCGTTATATCCGGTTAAATTCAAGGTACGTGATTCGAGAACGAGCGTTCTTGCTGTAAAATTTCAGTTAATACGCTTGAAAAATTCCAGCAATGAGGTATGTTCGTATGTGCTTGAAATTAGTTGATTCCTTCAATGATATTCGCCAATCGAGTAATGAGCTTCCGTATTTGGCTAAGATGATCCCTTATGTATGAATATAGGGGTTGGAATGTGAAATAAGTATGACATTGAGAATTTGTGCATACGAAATTATCCGTTAGCTATATGATTGCTATGCTTTTGTTGTGCTGGAATCCCTTGCTCAAACTTACTAAGCATAAATTGCTTACTCCGTTTTTCTGTTTCTCTTTTATAGATTTTGCTCGTTAGCTATCGGATTCGGGATCATCAAGTCAAGTCATCCACACTATCAAAGCCCTTTTGGTATTCTTTTAGTTGAACTCCGGATATGGCATGTATAGGACTACCCTTTGCTGTTTTTCAAATACGTTTTGTGATGTATGTGTGTACAGCCATGCGAAAATGGCTCGTAAAAGTGGGGTATGGCATTAGACTATTTGTGTTTATGTATATATGTATGGTTTCATGATGTGAGCATGGACTGGAATGGAAGTGTTAAGCAAATTATCAGCCATTGGAATGGCTAAATATGAGTATATGTGGACCTATGTATGACAAAACTCTAGTTGGTCCATGGAAACCACGAAATAGGTAAAGTTTACCTTGAAAACAGATACGGACAGCAGCAGTGGTGAGCATTTGAAAAATCACTAAAATTTGTAGGAATGGAATTAAATAGTGAATAAATTATGTAAATGAACCTTGATGAATCTACTTTCATATGGAAGAAACGAAACGGTCATATGAGTTATATGTTAAGAGATATTAAAGTTCTCGTGAAATAGGGCCAGAACGGTTTCTGGATCCCCTGTTCCGACTTTGGAAATTCATTTTAAATTAACCAGAGATGATTAGGAGTCATGCCATATATGTATAGATTCCTATTTGAGTGTAGTTTCTAAAGAAACAAACAGAATCAGTATTGAAGACCTGTACTGGAAGATATCCAATTCGTAATGCATAAAGGTCAGTGTAGTCGAACCTTGGAATAGGGGAGACTTTAACTAATAAACTGTACTAATTGGCTTGACCAAAAATTCTAGAAAAAAATTTTTAGATGGACATATGAGTCTAGTTTTGGGGAAAAATTACAAAACTGAGTTTTGAGTTTTGAAACTCAAGATATGATTTTTAAGGCGACAGTGATGCAGTAACCAGCTTGTCTGGAAGTTTTTAAATGGACAGTGAAAATGATTAAGTTTGTGTGCACCTTGTGTTCGACTCCGGTAACGGACTCGGGTACGGGGTGTTACACCCTGGTACCACAATTATATACAATTTAATCTCAAAATACACATTAATTCAATTCATCAACTCATAATAGCAAATCAAAATACCTAACAAAATTACCACAACCACAACAAATCAAATATATGTAAGCCACACATACTAGCATAACAACTATACCTCATTCTCATACCCTTTGCAAATTGGTTATTTGCACAAAATATCATTCATAATATTTGCATAAGTCAAACATTAACCAAAATATCACAAGAGCCTATACATGCCATATAATCTGAATTTAACGTTTCAACAACTACCAAGATAAACTGGATAGTGTGACTTGAGTGCTGATCCAATCATCCAACCCTCCGAAAATCTACAATGACATTAAACAACACAAGTAAGCTTAATGAAGCTTAGAAAGTTCGACAAGATAAACAAAAATCTTACCAAACTAACTATAATAAATCAAATAGTAAAAATCATCCATGACAACTCCCTGTTATTCACAACTTCAATCAATAAATACATCTATATTCAAATCAATACAAAAATAAATAACATGTCTTTCAAATTCATTAAATAAATCACCTTACCAAGATTTTTTGTAACACTCCTATCCCGTAACCGTCGCCGGATTAGGTAAGGGGCATTACCAGACATACAGAACATCACAAATCAGTACAGAATCACGGATATCACGTAATATTAATGCATAAGCAATTCAACAATTCATCCCTTATGGAGGTCTTTAAGACCTAAGACATACTTTTAGAAAATGTTGGGCTAAACCGAACACATTTAGAATTTTCAGAACTTAGAAAAAAAATTTCAATTCTGTTGAGGTCACACGCCCGTGTGATCAGGCCGTAAGCCTTACACGAGCACCAGACACGCCCATGAGGTCCAGCCATGCCGAAACAGAGTATACATATTGAATTTTACACACGACTAACAGACACGGCTGTATGATACTTTGATAGCTACTGACTTAAGCCCACGGCCAGATGACACACCCATGTGTCTTAACCGTGTGGTCTTAAGAGGTTACTGCTTTGCATACACGGCCACAGGGCACGCCTGTGTTCACTAACCATGTGGCACAATGCAGGCTTGGTTTAAGACAACTTGCCACCCCTTTTTAGGTCATTCCTACAAGCAATATTAAACAACATTTATACTAAAATTTTCAACCAATTCCATGCTCAAAACATGCTTAAACTTACCATTTCCTCAACTTGGCATATTTAAAATGACCACCACATACAAGGCCATATAACCATTACAAGCATACACAATTTAGCATCACAAACCATTTACCAAAACTAAGCACAAACATACCATTTGCTAGCCAACTCTCATGGCACAACATATATACATACCAAAGCTTAAATACATAGACATCCTAGCCTATACATGCCATACTTAAAAATATTTACACTTTCAAACGTACCAAATTGAGTTCGATAGTATGGTGACAATTCCTCGACTATCCCCGAGCCTTCAATAGCTATAATAACTGTAAAACAGACAGAAATCACACCGAGTAAGCTACAAAGAGCTTAGTAAGCCAAATACAATTGGTTTAACTATTAAATCATATAAAGTACAAAGCAACAGCAAGAATTCATAACCATTTCAAAGAATAGTTCATAAGCCTAACCATGCTCATTTGCTTGTATACATGTCATGTTTCATTTCCATGATTCATACATACTTTGCGTTCATTATTTCACAGAAACAGTCTTTCATATTCAAAAATTTAGTACGATACAAACGTACCTGTATAGATTATACATTTCATATATTCATTCCCATATCTCTTACTCTATCATCAGACGGTTCAGAAACGATAAAGATACTCATAAATGGGTACAATACCGACGTCCCGGACGTAGTCTTACATGTAATTCAGTATCGATGCCTCTGTCCTAGACAGGGTGTTACACAAAATTAGGTACGATGCCTATGTCCCAGACATGGTCTTACACGTAAATCTCAAATCGTGGCCTGTGTCCCAGACACGGTCTTACACGATATCTCAGATCAATGTCAATGTTCTTTTAGAAACATACAGAGTTTTTCAGATACTAGCATATTATCGGAGTTTACTCGAAATTTATTCATCAGGCTCTCAAGGCCATCCAATACAGATTATAGTTTGTATGCGCATAATTTAGTTAATTTAACACGTAATTGTAATTTGACTTACCTTAGACGAATTTCGGATGGAAACGAGTCAACTATTCGACTATTTTGAACTTCCCTTGATCTAAGTCCAATTTTCTTTATTCTTGATCTAATACAATTCAAAATCAACCATTTAATCATTTATTTCATTCAAAATAATCCATGAACACATATTTAGGGCACTTTGCATTTTAGCCCTTACATTTTCACACTTTGACAATTTTGTCCATTTTTCACAAAATCACAAATATGCAAAATTCACCAAGACTATAGCTTGGCCGAATATACATAGCTTCCATACAAGCCCAAATAACATATTTAATTTACAATTTAGTCCTTCAAAATCTCATTTTCACAAATTAGCCCAAATAGCTCTATTCCATAAAAAATTCAAGAACAAAACATGATAATCTCACATATATCTTTCATAATCCATATAAAAACATTACAAAGCTCATATAATCATCAATGACACATTTCATAATCTTCAACAGAAACAAAAATTTAGACATGGGTTTTGAAGAACACGAAGCAACGATCACAGGAACGTAGAAATTATCAAAAACGAACCAAAGTACATACCTTAATCAACCAAATCAATGACCGAACCCTAGGATGGTCTTCTTCTTTCTATTTTCTTGGTATAATCAGCTATATGCATGATAATAATGGCCAATTTCATGTTTTTATTTTATTATAACAACTTTACTAAACATTTTCTCATTTTGCCCTTGACTAATAAACATTAAAACTTACCAACTACATGTCCATATTTGTCCACCATTAAAATAAATGGTAAATTTGACATGCAAAGACCCTCATTTAAATAAGCCAAATCAAATAGGTACTTTTAACATCTAGCACACAGCTTTTACACTTTACACGATTAGATTTTTTTTTTCAATATTCAGTACGGAAATAGACAAATTAAATCACAGAAATTTCACAGATGCAAATTCATTCATCATGGAAACAGAAAATAATATTAAAATATTTTTCGAACTAAGATTTGTGGTCCCGAAACCACTATTCCGACTAGGGTCACAACCAGACTGTTACATTTTTACATCCGAAGAACGAATTACGGATACGAGTACATCGTCAACAGAAGCTCATAAAATTTGGTCCTCCCAAATACACCAACAGAAGCTCGAAAGCTGAACAGAAGCTCGAAAGAGCTAAATAGAAACTCGTAAGAGCTGATCCACCCAAATCACTCCAAACAGAAAGTAAAACAAGAGACTTCGCAACAATTGCTGAACCTCGATTTACTTGGGTAATTTGACGATATCTCCTTTCAATACCATCTCCACTCAGAACCCCTATCATACTCCAAAACACGAATGTACTCAAATCTCACTTTCAATTCAAATCGAATATCCAATTCAATATTATAATTCAAACAATAATTCATTTCCAACAATAGAATATATATAATAACAATCACCAATTACTACAAATGTTAAATTTAACCGTACGAACTTACCTGGACTGAATTGTAGTAATTGTAGAAGTTTAGGGATTATTCTGCTATTTTTCTTTTCCATGAGTATCTACGGGATCTTGATCTAAAACATAAAATTATTCATTCATTAGCATATATTTCATTTCCAATCCATTTTACAATTAATACCCTTTTATTTTTTAAATTTATGCAATTACCCTAAACTTTTACAATTTTTGCTATTTAATCCATTAATTAGTTAATATATCAAATTAACTAATTTTCTCAAATAAATAATCTATCCAAATATTCTAGGCCCTCATACAGCCCCTAATAAACCTAAAATTCACTATCAAACTCTAATATTTTGACATTTTCACAATTTAATCCTAAAATCAATTTTTAACAAAAAAACACTTTACAAAACCATCACACAACAAAATCAAAGCTCCAAATCCATGTTATTCATAAAAAAATCTAATATTTATCAATTGAAACTTTTAAAATTTTTAACAAAATCAGAAACGAAGGTACGGGTTAGCTGGACCTAGTTGCAACGATCTCAAAAATATAAAAATTATTAAAAACGGGAAAAGTTTGCTTACCAAATCACCAAACCAAAGTTGGCCAAATGTTTTCTCCTCCTTTAGGGTTTCGGTGGTGGCTTTTAAAATGAAGAGGATGATAATGAATTTTTATCATGTTTTTGTTATATTATACATATTTAATAATTTACTATTTTACCCTTATAAATATAATCAAACTTTAACAATTTAAAACCCCACTAATGTCCACCAACCCTTGAATGATCTAATTACCATTTAAGTCACTTTTCCTTATTCAATAAATCATTTAATCACTCAAATCAAATAGTGAATAAATTACTTCTTTTACGATTTAGTCCTTTTTAATTAATTAACTATCGAAACGTTAAAATTTTTCAACGAAAATTTAATACCACATTAATGACACTCCATAAATATTTTTATAAATATTTATGGCTTGATTTATAGAAATGAGGTCCCGATACCTTACTTTCTAAAATTACTTCACCTTAGGGTCTTACCACTTGAACCTAATAAATAGTTATAAAACATAAATTACTAAATCAAAAACCTTTTTAAAACCATATTTGACTTGTAAATATTAAATAATAATATTTACGAACTTACTCGCCGGATTTGGTGGCCCCGAAATCACTTTTTCCGACACCACTGAAAAATTAGACTATTACAGATATGCTTAGTTTGTTGTATGTTTTGGAATATTAAAGTGTTGGATTTAATTTGGGAGATGATTTGAATATGGATATATATATATATATATATATATATATATATTATGCAATCTAAATTTTGTTGTAGGTTTTTACGTAAAATAAACTGAAATGCTGTCGAAATTTTTTAAAAAATAACTTTACCACTACACTACCATTTCAATAAATTAAAATAGTAAAATAGGTTTGTTTCAGCATTTGAATGTGACATTTTATATTCGGATCCTCTAATTGAGTGGGATATAAGGTGTCATATTATTATTTTATTTCATTCTAGTGAATCAAACACATCATTAGTGATAAATACTTAGCAATTGAGACCTTTGAACTATTATAAAATTCACTATTATAATTAGTGAAATCTTGCGCTTGGAATTGAATAATGATGCTTGTGTTATGAATATCTTATTAAGTGAATGTCCATCAAGATCAAGATAAGTATTGATATACTTTAAATTCTAGTAGTGACTAGAAGTAGATCTCTACTTCATTTATACTTCTTATGTTTATAAATAGAAACTTTGGAGAAGCATTGTAAATATCCCGATTGATCAATAAAAATACGCTCTCTTTGTTCTTTATTCTCTGTCTTTTATTTTATAACACGTTATCAACACGATCCTCTTTTAATTTTGTTTTCTCCATAAGTCATAAATTTTTTTTCCTTTCACCAAACCTTACTCCTTTCAAGCAACAACCAATGCAATAGCTACTCACTCAAATTTGCTACTCAAGTTATTGTTGATTACCTTTTAGAGCTACTACAATTCCAGTCTTCAATTGAGGCTCATATTATGAGTAGTCATTATACAAATAAATTTACATAATCCTTACATGGTATTTTTCTCCTTTATTGATTGATTTTTGGTAAAAATATTTTATGAAAAATATTATTACTTTAAGGTTTCTTTTAAACTAAGATTCTTTTATTAAATTATAGTATGTATGATATTTGGATGATTACAATTTTTATGATTAAATTATTGTTATTTAATATGCTTGAAATTATTGTATTATATCTTTTAAATTGAATTTATAAATATTTGATTAGAGCATCATAAGATTTTACAACATATATGTGGCATTGAAATTTGGTACAATATGTATTAGATATCTTTCAAGCATCGTATACGAAAATTTTGATTTTGTTTATTAAATGATTTTTTACTATTAGATTATAAATGTTATTACGAAAACAAAGTTGTTTTACTAGTGTTCGTGATAATAGCCGTGGTGATAATAATGATGTTAAAGAATCTCGTGTATTTTACTATGATTTATTTATTATATCATTTTTATTATAATTGGAGACTAATCATGACAATATGAATAGATAGATTTTGATTTGAAATCTAAGCATATTTTGTGATGGTGATTATGAAATAAAGAATCAATGGAGGTGTTTAGAAGTTTGTCCTACCATATTTGTTGCATTCCCTGAAGTGAATCCAAACATAAAGAAAATAAAAGATATAATCATGGACCACTAAAAGTGGGAACATAATAATAAATAGGAGAACAATGAGAATTCTCAAGATAACTCTTCAAAGGGTAAAGTAACATATGTTATCAATGTGATATGAAAGATTATTGGTCACATGTGGTGTATGCCCAGATATTTTGTTTTTGTTAATATTTTTTGAGGAAGGATATGAGAATGTAGTAATGAATTCTATCACTACAAATAGAAAATATTTATCTTATTTGGTACTGAAACAAACAAATATTATTCCAATATTTGATAGTACAAAATTAGTTGAAAGCTCTAGAAGAGCTAATATATCAATATCTAAAAAGCACAAAATTTGTGATCGTTAATACATTAGTTTTAAAAGATATTAATTATAATGGATATTATATTGAGATTGTGAATAAAGAAAAATTATATTTCATATGAATCAAAAGAGGATTGGGTTATTGGTTTATATTTATTACTCTTGTTATAAATTAAATTGATTGTGACTATCTTTTTGATATTCTTTTGTCATCATCCCCATTAAGGGATTGAAAGTAAAATATTTGACTGTGAAATATCTACTTATGAGCAATAGAATATGGTAGTTCTATCTAAATCTCGTTATGGTTGGATGCACCTGAAGTTGCAATTTTTTTTTTAAAACTATGAGTATAACTCTAAAGTATTTAGAATAAGTTCTCAATTAAATTTACGTGGAAAAATATTATTTATGATAATTTGTAAGAGAGAAAACTTATATATGAAAAGTTATTGGTTATGTACCTGTCGTACACCAGGAATATAAGATCCACTCTCAAATTTTGCTATTAATAGATTTTGATTGGATTCAAAGTCTACTACAGTAGTTTAATTTGCTTACTTCTTGGTAAAATCTCCAAGACTCAATGCAAAAAAAAAAAAAGAAAAGATTTTAGCATATTCCTTGAAGCGAATATTACATATAATTGTTTGGAATTTATATTTATTTTGTTGACTTAGTGACATTATAGACTTCATATTGATTTAGACATTTCTAGTAATAAATGTCACAATAATACTTATATGTGGATACAAAGTAAAATGAATAACAGTAAGATTATCAATTTGTCACAATTTATATTGACATTATTAGTACAATTGAAATGCATGTTAAAGTAAATCAGAAGTTTACTGATACAAATGCATTTATTACTTGGCGTAACCAATTAAACCATCCTAGATCACATATGATGCGAAAATTAATTGAGAATTTATATGGACTTTCATTTAAAAACCAGAAGATTTTTTAATTTAAAGAATTCTCATTTGTTGCTTGTTCTCAATGAAAATTGATTCTTAAAAACTCACTAGCTAAAATTGAGATTTAATGTCTTACATTTTTGAAATGAATATGAGCTCATTCATACACCATGTGGTTGATTTTGATATTATATGATTTTTGGTAGATGCATCTACACAATAATCACATATGTGTTATCAATTTGCATCCTGTCATTTGCAAGATTGCTTGTTTAAATAATTAATTTTAGATCATGCAATTAAGACAATCCATCTTGCTAATACTGATGAGTTTATTTCTCAGTCTTTTATTGATTGAGTTTGAAAAATTTTTGTAAAAGGTTGTTATTTATGCGCATAATGGTTTAGAGAACTTATTGATTGAACACCTTTGATTAATGTCTAAAATATTACTTATGAGAACTAAACTTCCTATTTCAACATGAGATTATGTTGATTTACGTGTTGTACATATCAAACCAATAAGTTATAATACTCCCCCATTACAATTGGTTTTTGATCAATAGTTAAATATTTCTCATCTTTGAATTTTTGTATGTGCGTGTATGTTCCAATTGCTACACCACAATGCACAAAGATGAGTGAATCCTCAAAGAAAGTTGGGAATATATATTAATTACAAGTCTCTTTGTATTATTAGATGTTTTGAATGTATTGGAGATTCGATTATGACATTATTTGTGATTACAATTTTAATTTGATAGTTTTTCTGATATTAGTGGAGAGAGAAATAATAACTTGTAATGAATTAGGGGTTGAGTAATTTGAATTAGAAGTTCAATAAGGATAACTCATTACGAGTTAACTGTCAAATTTATTTACAAACTTAATGAGAATAGCCAAGTTAGTATTTTAATTTGAATCAAAGTCCTAGTATGACAATCAGTTAGAATAAATAATAGGTTGATCAGTTCCAAAGATGAAAATTCTTCTAGATGGTCATATAGTGTAGGCAGGTGCTCCAGAAGAGACCCAAGACATAACTAATAAGTAAAACTTCAGAAGAGATTCAGGTAGCTGAAAATGAATTTTAAATAATGAAAACAAGAGATCTCGATAAGTTATGTCAATTTGAGAAAATGTGGAACTAAATAATAAAAATGATCGACAATGATTTTGCATGCAATGAAATAAAATGAGGATCTTGAATAAATCTATTGAGTAATATAGATATGAAATAAATTGATCGACATAGAAAGACACAACTCAAGTACAATTAAATCCGTAGAGTTTTTGGACCAGTAGTCCAAATATCTAAAGGTATAAAGCCTGTAAGAGTGCAAATGAAGTAGTCTTGGAAAAGTGAAATAAAATACGAAATTTTTCGTAAAGTCCTGGCATTGATTATAAAAAGATATAATATTATTTTACAGTTGATGTAATAACTTTTAGATATATTATTTTGACAATTGATAAAAGATTTAACTTGCATCTAATGGTTGTTGTTACAACCTTTTATGAATCACTATATAGTAAAATTTATATTAAAATCTTTGAAGGATTTAGGATGATAGAAGCATATTGAAATTCTCGAAATTATTCATTTATATGAATTGAAATAATTTGAATATAAGTGGTAAATTTGATTGAGTGAATAGTTGTTGAAAGGGATTATAAAATGATCCAAAATACCTATTTGTATTTTTATAGAAGAATCGTGATTAAAGTTTGTTATGATTATTGTTAAAACTCTTGAAGAGATCAAAATATATTTCCTAAAAAATTTTCCCACTTATGATTTTCAAAAGAATGGTGATATAAATGTTTAGCAAATATATTCAAATAGTCATTTGAAAAACTAGTATTCAAGATTGAATAAGTAGAACATGAGAAAGTATGTGATCTTTTCATGAGGGGGAGTAAATACGTGTTGTACTCTTTTTCCCTTAACCGATGTTTTGTCCCATTGGATTTTCCTGGTAAGGTTTTTAATGAGGCAGCATATTATATGTATTATAGATATGTATACTCTTTTTCCTTCACTAGGAATTTTTTTTCCCACAGGTTTTTATGTTAGTAAGGTTTTAACTAGACACATTATCTACAAATGGACATCCAAGGAGGTGTTATGAATATCTTATTAAGTAGATATCCATCAAGATCAAGATAAGTTTTGATATACTTTAAATTCTAAGAGTGATTAGAAGTAGATCTTTATTTCATTTATACTTCTTATGCCTATAAATAGAAACTTTGGAGAAGTATTGTAAATATCCCAATTCATCAACAAAAATACGTTCTTTCTTTGCTCTCCCGTTTTCTTTCTTCTTTCTTTTGTCTTTTATTTTATAACAGTTTGTTATTTTTAGTCAAATATTTTCTACATAATTATAGGCATTGTTAATAAATGAGATGATAACATATTATCATAAATTTTTAATTAAAGTATTCTAATTTCATTTTAAAGATTGTCATATACTTATTCATTGATACTCCATACAGTTATATGCAATCACTGCATTAAATAAAAACCTTATAAGTAAAAAGGTGAATATTTGATGCATCGTAGATGAATAACAATAATACAGTTCACAATT
The DNA here is from genome assembly GCF_025698485.1 of Gossypium arboreum. Taxonomy (NCBI): domain Eukaryota; kingdom Viridiplantae; phylum Streptophyta; class Magnoliopsida; order Malvales; family Malvaceae; genus Gossypium; species Gossypium arboreum. The sequence continues at coordinate 11,793,279 of NC_069082.1, read as the reverse complement.
ATTATCGAGATAAAAGGATATGATTTCAAGTGCGTTGAACTACATTTATCTTCCTATTTAAAGGTTGGAGAAGGATTATTAGTATTTATAGATATTGTATAACAAAACATTAAACGCTAAATGCGAATTATCCAAACCTAATATAAATTCTAAATCCTAAACATTAAACTTTGAAACTTGAAACCAAAAACTGAAATAATTTTAATTAATATTTTATTATATTTAATAAAATAATTAGTATTTATTTAAAAAATTTCACTAGCTTTTGATTTACTCAATGATAGTATATAAATATACAGAGGATATATTAAATATTTTTTAAAGTAAAATAGGCATATACATAGACGATGATATAAAGATTAAAAAAAAGTGACGTCTTATTTTTGGATGAAAACTCATATAGGATAGTGCCTCATTATCAGATAAACCGGTAGTTGGGTGCTGCTACTGTGATGCATCAGCAAATGAGATCTTATATTAAACAAAGAGGGGAGCGGCTTTTTTGCCTCATACAGAGACAATTTTATATATGTACATTTTCTCTCCTTGCTGTTTGATCTCATGCTGAACCAAAATACAAAAAGCAATCTAAAATCCTCTTAAATTATAAAGATGGGATAGTAATAATGGTATGAAAACATGATTTTTATCCTCAAAATTCTGCTCTCTTTTTTCCTTCTTTGTCTTACGCCCCATTTGCAGCCTTTCGACAATAAGTGAAACAGCACCCTGTTTTGTCTCTGTTGGTTCAACTTGGACCACTGACAATCCCTCACTCAATCCCCCCCCCCCCCCGGTTACATTGTAGCCCCCAAATAAGATTTAATTAATAATGCAGCAGCTTCAAGACAAATGCAGTCCACACATGTTTTCAATCCTCCAACTCGGTCCATGCCGTGGCGAAAACCGAGTTGTGACCTTTCCATGTGAGGACCAACATATCTTCCTCTCTTTTCATACCCCATCCACTAGCATGTTCATCAAGCAGGGACTTAACTTCGTTAATGGTGTCTTCGCAGAACGGGAGGCTAACGAATCCGGCATCGTTCATCCTCTGCGACAATTTCACACCGGATTCTAGCCTCTCCGTCCTTTGAAACCCTTCGAAACCCACGATGTTCTCAATCTTGTGACCGATATCGGATTCGTATTCTAGCCTTTGGCGACTATCTTTGGGCAAGAAAGTCGCCAATGCATCAAAGGGTATCCAAAGGTAATTGAAGCATGTTGTGATCCTCGAACTAAGGCTCGATGCGCTTAAATCACAATCCTCATCGACCACAACTATAATACGAGGATTAAGGCCTTTAATCACGTCGAGGAAAGCATCTCGCACGGTGGTGGTATTCCCTTTTGATTCGTCAGATAAATACCGTAGCCAATTTTGACAGTTTATCACCAAAGCCTCATCATACCTAAGGTCTAGCTGGGAACGAGTCAACTGAGTCAACAGTGATTCAAACTGAGTAGAAAACGTTTCATTGGACAAACAAGGGTCATCATCTTTGACATGGAATTCAAAAGGCACGTCCCTAAACTTAGCGAAATTGGCCAAACGGTGACCCACTTCCTCTTTCGACACGTTGAGTAAAGGGGGAACTTGTGGCCTGCAAGAGGGCACCGTGATACGGAGCGACGGTGGGCCTTCAGGCCTCTTAGCCAAGGCGTCGATTAGGGTCGGCCACTGCATACATTGAGTGATGCTAAAATCCAATATGTGAACTTTTCCGTACCCTTCAACCGCCTTAAAAATGGCACCGTTGGATGCACAAAACCCAAAACGGTGCCAAGGGATTAAATCAACGTACCCGACTAGCTCGGTAACAGTCATTAGCCTCCTCTGGAACATGCTCCCGCCGTTGAAATTCATGCTCGTGGGACAGACCCTAGACGCTCTAGAGATGAGGGCTCTTAAGAACCAAGCGGTGAGCCTCTGGTTGGTGTCGCCGACGGTGGAAGCGACGTTGTTGAGCACCCACATGACTTGCTGAGCCAAAGTCACGTCGTTGTTCTCGAGGGCACTGGCGCAGTGAAGTAGAAGCTTCTCTATGCATGCTCCATCGAGGCTACCAAGGCACCCTTTGAGTGCTCCGGTTATGGGATCCAGTGGGATGTTGAAAAGACTAGGGTTTTGAAGGGAAATTGATCCACCGTTTCCTCTTACCTCAGTTTTCATGGGTTTTATTTTTTTATGAAAAAAAAAGTAACCAACTAAATAAGCTAAAAAAGGGTGTTAATTAATTAGGGTTTTGTGGAACATGAACCAACATGCATGGAAGAAATCGTTCTGCGTTTGTTTGACACTTGTATGGCTGGTGTTGGAAATTGAAGAGCTGGGGTTTTATCTGGTTTCAGATATGGGGTGTTCAACTTGGGAAAAAAGGAAATCTACACTAAATTCCCTTTGTGTTTTCAATGCGTTAAGATTAACTTGCAAACCCTATATATATAGCTAGGGAAGGACCATATTGAATGATTATTCATGAGACATACATGCAGCCAAAATACCAAAATATATGTTAACTCGTATGCTAAGAAATTCTATTATCTCTTAAATAATGTTTTAGGTAAAATAACATTAAAAGAGATTTATTTTTAATTTAAGGTTTGGATAAAATTCAATATTAAATTTAATCAGAATTTAATATTATTATCGTAAAACGTTATTATTAAAATCTTGGGTTTACTTACACAATGGATTAATTCAAATATTTGTTATAATACCACAATTACAACATTAAGTTGCCATCCTTTTCTAAAAATCCAATTAAAATAATGAATATTGGCGTTGACAAAGCTTTCATAAGCAAATTTGTGCAATTGCTAATTATTCCTCTCCTCTTTCAGTCTTCACTTTCCCTTGTCTACTAACCAAAGTGGCTGTATATATAAAAGAGGGTAAAGAATAGGTTAAGGAAGCTGTCTTAGCCGGCCATTCTTTTTGTCGAATTTGTACTCATTGAAATGCCATTATTAAGACCAACCCAAGATTTATTATTTTTGGTTAAATTGGAATCAAAATTTTCTTCTTCTTTTTTTCATAGAGTTTAGCGATTGATGGCTACCTTTCATTCCCATCGTTCAACAAAACAGGATGTGTAAATGTGATGAAAATTTGATTGCTAGTGTGCTGCCTCGTGATGCCATAAGTAAAGACAAATTAGACCAGTTCCCCACATCCCACAGGGACAAACTTAACTTATGACTATTTCCCTACAATTACAATGTCACTCATCATCCAGTTCCTACTTATGCTTTTCCAATTTGGGGGAATTGGTTTGAGCGAGTTTGAATTTTCAAATATGGTCGTTTTGAGTTTAGATTATCTGATTTTATCAGTCGAATTTTTTAGGTCATGTCATTTTAGGTTTAGGTTGTTCTAAGTAGGGATGAAATTAAGAATTATGTTTTGGAGTTGAGATAAAATTTTTAAAAAAATTAAAAGCTGCCAAAGATGAAAAAAAATAGTGTAAAATGATTTAATTGAATAATTAATTGTTTTTGGAGGTGCAAAAAATGTAAATATCTCTTTTGACCACAACTAAAAAGGATTAAATTGAAAAGTTTATACTTAAGAAGATTAAAAGTAAAATTATATCACTAAGTGTTGTGTATAATGGTATGGTACATTATACTCTCAATTAAAAACAACCGATTCAAATTCTGAATATAACATTATTAGAAAAAATAATCTTAAATCCCGATAATATTAATTTTAACGGACCGTAAAATAGATATGAAAGATACTTTAGCTACACTAAAAAATAAAATTAAAACATTTGCAAAGAGGTTCACCCCAAATTATTTGAGGTTTTATAATTCAAATCGAGAATGATTCCAGATTAATTTGAGTTGAGTTTAAATGTGGGATGACCAATAATTATGGATGGGTCAAATTTTGAACCTTTAGTTTTGATTTAATGTTGTTTGCTTCCTCTAGTATGACGTTTTAGTGAATCAAGAAATGGAGCTGGCTAACCTTTGCTTTTTCTAATTAAAGCGAAAATATGGTCAGCAATTTACTAGGGTTCTTTTTTGGCAAACTTTACTACTTTAAGAGCTGTACTTTTTGTCAACGAATAAACATAGCTTAAAAATGATGCAAAAAAAAAAATCACGACTAGTAAATCGAATAATAAAAATTCAATATCTTTTGAATACAATTTCATATTTTAAATATTATAATTAAAATTAAAATTCTTATCTTTTATTTCATTTGATTTTAGGCTTATTGAAAATGATTTTTAAAAATAATTTACTTTTCTAGAAAAATTAATATTTTCTGGTGTTTGAATGAATCTGCTTAAAATATTTTCTGTTTTTGATAGATTTCTTTAAAATATTTCATAAAAGTTGTTTTGAATTAAACAAACATACATTTGAAGTTTTCTTATTTTTTTCATTGTTTAATTGAATTTATTTTTATATATAACTTTATATTTTACATTATTTTTGCATATATTAAAATATTATATTAAAATCAGATTTATTACAACGTCATTTTTAACTACATGACTATTAAGTGAGTATTTTGTATTTAAAAATGTGACATCAACAAAATTGACAAAAAAATTAACGATGTCAACAATTGAACTTAATTTTCAAATTTGAAAAATAAAAGGACTAAATTCTTGAAAATAAAAATACAAATAAATTACAAATATGTGAATCGTACATAGACTTATGACATATTTTAACCTTTATACTACAAAACATTTATTATTAATATATTTATAATTGTAATAAATATTTTTTAAAATATTAATATTGAATATTTTCAATAATATGTGAATAATATAATTTAAAATTATTATTTTTAAAATTTATTATTAAAATGAATTTGAAATATTAAATAATTTATTAAAATAATAAATTATATTTATTATATTAATAATTTATTAGACTAAATATAAATAATTAAATATGTATGTTTAATAATATTGAAAAATATAATATTTTAAATTTTTTAAAAATAAAATAAAATTTATTATTAATATAATAATATTAAGCTTGATTTCAGTTAATTTTTATATAAAAATAAAATTATTTATAGATGAGTTATTTTTCGAAAATGACTTACGCTTTTCAAAAGGATAAGTCATTTTACAGAAAAATGCTTATTTTACCTTGACCTATAAGTCATTTTCTGTTGACCAAATTATTTTCTGTGAAACAAACACAAGAAAATGTAAAAATATTTTCAATTAAAACCCAATTCAAAAAGTATTTCAATTGATAAAACATTATAAATATTTGTGACACATATGCAAATCCATCTGAATATATATATAGGTAGATAGTAAGTTATATAATGCTCCTTTGTTGTCTTAATGTGAGTTTTTTAAATGCAATATCATTTTCATCTTTACCCTTACACTATTCAATCATTTAAACAAGAACCACGTACATTGATCTCCTACGCCTGTTTAACTCCAATTATCATTAACCAAAATTTGTAACCTTCTTTTTAATTCTAACTTTTGTTTTTACTATGCTTTAATTCTATTTAGATTTTTTTATGGAAAATCCTATAAATTTTTCTCTTTTTTACTTCTTATCTTTTGTTTTGCTTAGCGGCTGTGTCAGCCTCTGGGTTAGCTATCACTTTGTCTTTTTTCTCTCCCATCAACCATTTCTTTCTTCCTTCTTTTCATGCCCTACACACGTCTTCTCTCTTTTCAGTTTGCAAATCTATTTTGTGGATATCTTTATTATCTCTACAAGTTGTGATAGATAGATAACAGTGCCTATTGTTCGTTAAAACTTAACCGGCCACCTGTAGTTTTTCTTGGAAAGTGGGTGGCTCTTCGTCAACTTCTCAATTTGTTTCTGGTTTGAGAGTAATTTCTAAATAATAAATGATTTCACGTGTCGATTTGGACCGATGTTGTCTTAAGTTTTATATGTTTTTTTGTTGTTTTTCTATTGTTTAATAAATCACCAGTTTTAGAAGTTTTTGTCTGCTCTTATAGCATGTTTTCTGAGTCTTGTTTATGCATGTAAATTTAGTTTTACAAGTGACTTTTGGGATGATTTTATTGTCATCCTGTCTAATAAGCTTGATTCTTTTGTTGATTTTTACTCGCCGCTTTGGACCATCTGGGGCTGATTTCATTATCGTATTAAGTGCTTGCAATCACTCCAAATATGTCGTGCTTGAGTTGTGACAAAGTCAATTGTCAACATGTCATAATATTCTATTGATGCTGATGTTAAAGCCTTTGTTGTGTTGATGGAGCTTGTCCTTCACTATCTACGACAAGTGTTTACTATTTTTTACTCTCTAAATTGTATAGTTCCATTCATTGAATAAATTAATAAATTCATCTTTTAAAAAAATTCTATTTAGATTTTAAATATTTTGTTTTGGTTTAGGTTCTTTAAAAATTCTATTTAGATTTTAAATATTAAAAATCTTTTAATTATCGAATTAATTTTGATAAATAATTGATTAATCGAACAATTTGATTCAATCAAACGATTCAATTTTAACTAAACTATACACTTCTAGTTAAATCTTTACAATTTAAATATTATTTTCGGAAAATGATATTTAGAAAAAGAAATCCAAACAGAAAAATTCATGTGGTGATGTTATTCTGATTTGAAGCTTCATGAAATTGTGAAACATCTATATATAAATTATTTGTGTGATTGCAGAGCTGTGAGAATAGTTCTGCAAGTAGAGACGTGTTTTTTGTCATTTTTTCCCGAGAAAATCCTGCGGAAAATCTTGTGATCTGGACACTACCACTTCCTTTATAGGAAAATAAACAGGTTTTTTTTTTCTGTTTTCGTGCTGCCTCCATCATTCATATGGTTTCTATTACACTTATCCAACTTGTCAATTTCATTTTGATTATGTGTAAGTTTAAAAGCTGATTTTGGATTCCATTAATTCAAATTGCATTACTTAATTATATTTTTCGATTTAGGTAAAATTTAAATTTAAATGTTTTAGATTTAGGTAATTTTAAATGTAAGTTATAATTTATTTGATTTTTAATATCATATAATTACACGAAAAAATTCTTTTACAGTTATTATGCTTACATTTGAAAAGTTACTTAATAATTGAATTTGAGTGTAATTGCTTATAATTATATATTGTGGCATGTTTGAATAACCATTATAATTAGTGGGTTCTATTGAATTGAGTTTAATTAGACGTAATTTTTAGGATAATACGAGAATTTTAGTAATTTTGCTGGTAACTACAAAATTAAACTCAAATTCAATTACAAATACATTTTAAAAATTTATTTTTATATAATAATATTTTATTTTTAAAATATAATTATATATTATTTTATTAATTTTGTTTAAACAATCTAAAAATTTATTAACTAAAGATAAATTTTCCAACACTTTTAAGTATTTAACTAATTAAGTTATTTCCATAAAAAATATTTAACTAAATTACATAATATTTATTATTTATTTATACTTAACCAATGATGATGACAAAGAATATATGGTTGATGTTAAAGAAGAAATAACAGAATAAATATGAAATACTAGAGAAATTAGATAAAATTACATAATATGCGTGTTTTTCTTATTAAATTTATTATGATTGCATTGTCAAACAATTTCTTAAACTAATATAATGGACACCTATTACTTATTTAAATAAATTTTTCATAATTTTCTTATAATAATTATTTTTATAAAATTTAAAATTATATAATTATATATTACAATTAAATATGACATAGGAATTAAATATATATAATTACAAATTTCTAGTCTCCTTTATAATTCCTAGAGTAGAAATTACACTTTGAATTAATTACCGTTCAGTGTCTAAATTCATTTTAGTTTTGTTGATTACAAATTTGGATTTAAATATGTCTATTGCCCAAATTCACTTTAACTTTTATTCTATTTGTAGTGTATGAGATATATATATATATATATATATATATATATTATTATGATTTACGAGATCGAGGTACATTGATGGCGGAATGTTTTAACTAATAAATAATTTTTGGAATATCTTTCTAGTTAAAAAGGTTTTAAATAAGATTAATTATGGTTTGGAAAAGCAGAAATCAGTAGATTTATAGCATGGAAGGTAAGGTTAATAAATGATTTAGGGGATAGTAGTGGACAGTGGAAAAAAGTAAGGGATCAAACACAGTAGTGATCCATAGGAAAGGATAAAATGCCAACCTCTCGCTCTCTTCCAAATAGATGGGAACCACGAAAACAACAATACTAAAAACCACCTTGCAACTCTCTTTTGTTTTTTAAAACATATAGTTGTTGTTGGACCATTATTTACCTAGTTTTATTTTATGTATGCCTTTCATTTTAACTTTGAGGTTGGATAGGGACAGAAGCGGTGCCTACCCTACCTACACAATAACATTTCTTCTTTAATCTCACCATTCTGTTACTCACCCAAATTTAATCTTTTATTTAACATAACTATTAAAATGGAAACTTTTATATTTCTTTTTATGTGTTTATCATTTTTCATACTTCAAATATTGTGTTATGTCATCTTAAATAGATTTTCGATAAAAGTTAGAAGATAAAATCTCTACTCAATTTAGAAACATTTTGACCATTATTCAAAGTTTGACCAACTGTCCAGTTAATAATACTTTAAAGATTATTTCTTCGTACCATTCAATTCATCAAATCGAAGATTAATGAGTGTGATTTGATATATGTTGTGATTTAAATAATTCAGAAACTTGATAAAAATTTAATTGAATGTATTGAAGGTTAGATGTATGAAAAGATATGTGATTTTTAGAGTCTACCAAATAAATACAATATTATCACACATACAAATCTCAACCATTATAAAATAGAATAAATAAATATATAATAATTACACTCTAATATTTACAAACCTAAAAACTTAATCTTTGTCAATAATTTTAACATTTTTTTTGTCTATATTAAAATGGTATTATGTATATATTTGTTGGTTTTACATAATTAATGAACTTTATGTCATATTAGCGGGTTGTGTTGAAAACCATTAAGTATAATTTATAATATTTCAAGTATTTATTATAGCATACTTATTATATACTAATTAATTACATTAAAGAATCAAGTAATAAATAAAAAAATATTGTAAACACCCAAATATTTAAAAGGTTTACAATAAACTATATTTTCAATGTCAAATTTGATTTAAGATGGATAAAAGTTATTTAGGAATAGGAATAGGAATGGATCCAACACAACATTTTCTATATTTTAATAAAGAAAACGAGATTATTAAATGCAATTTAATTCAAAACTTGATTAAATGCTTTGACCCTCTAAATTCTTTTTTCGGCCTTTCAAGTAGTTTTGGGCCACATTTTTATATTTTTCCCACTTTTGGGCCTTGAGATCAAAATTGGGATGGTTGCCTTTTATTTCACTTCATTTTTATTTTATAAAATTTTTAAAAATAAAAGCCTTGTGTTTATTCATTTTTCAAGGAGTTGATTTGAGACGAAAATGTAAGGAAAAAATGAACCCAAAGAAAGAGATATATGAATATATGCCAATGCCCTCTAGGTTGAGGAGTAAAAGGAGGAATTCATTTAAGAAGGGGCTCATTAGTTGTTGAGGCAATAACTTACTATGGCGATGATCAGCCATATAAGGACTAAGACACAACTCAGACTCCTATGAGAGGTAATAGTGAAGAATTTTCCTAATAGGCAAAAGCTTGATGAAGTAATGTCGCGTAGAGGTAGAAGACTCATGGGTTGTGAACTTTTCCCAAAGAAGTAATGACACTATTTGAGGAATAAACATGAACTAACTTTATGTCAATAGTCACGATAATACAGAAGATGCAAACATTATCTAAAATGATTGGATGTGTATATATATGTGTGTGTCAATTTAAGTAATGTAATAGAATAGATAGAAGTGAATATTGTCAAAATCAATCATTGTTCTACAATTGTCTTTATTTCTACTCTGCTTGTTTCGTTCCATTTCCGTTTAAATACTATTTTTTAAAAAATTATATTTAAATTTTTATGAGGGTGTTTTTATTTTTTGTTTTTATTTCATAAATCAATAAACATTTGACCATAAAGAAATTTGAACTTTCACGTAGACTTTACTATTATAACCTAATTTTATATGAATTTTTATTAAATATATAGCAAAACATAAAATGCTTTAATTCTTTTAATAGTTATGTACATAATATAATTTCACAATTTTATCCTGGAAGCCATTATCATACTTTTTACTTTTTCAAAAAAACAAAAAGTAGTTCATTTAAAATCTATTTTTTGTCATGTGGGCTTCGGTAGTTGTATGAAGCTTGCTTAAATTTCTCCTATACACACGAAACCCATCGAGTACGTGCTGGTATTTCAGAATTCCGATGGTAAAGAGCCCTAAGATCAGGGGATATGATCTGCTCAGTCAAAAAGTCCACACTGAAGTGAGAACCATTTGACAATTTGAATCTCCAATGTCCAATTTTTCAACAATGTGGGCCACATCTCTCTTTTCCTTTTCTCCCTGATTGAATCAGTTCTGGTCATGTTATCACATAATTCTATATATTAATAGTTAAATAACCACAACTTCACATTTCACTAATGAAGTTCATATCAATTTAAAACTTTTTATTTTAACTCAAAATAAGATTATACTGGTGATTATTGTATATTTCGTTTTCTCTTAAAAGAGGTAATAGTTTTAGTGATTTTTTTTTTTTTTTAGTTTTTAGCTGTGTTTTGATACATACATAAAACTTGTGAAGGGAAGGGTGCTAATAGATTTATTGGAAATCATTGTCGAAAAATCCACTTATGATAGAGTACTATGGTGATGTTTACAAGATTGGACTCCAAGATGATAGGGAAGAAGATAAGTCATTTGAGACTTGACTTTTCATGCATCACTAATGCGGTAGGTCTTATGGGAGCTATTCAAGGGTGAAGCCAGAATTTTGTTTGGTGGAATTAAATTCTATACTTTTACGATAGTAAAAATATAATTTTACCATTTTAATAGCATCTTTATCATTTTCAAAGGATTAAATCAAATTTTTATCATTTTTGATATCCAAAACTCAAAGTGTAATTTTATTATTATAATTTAAAATTTTACAAACAAAAGGTTAAAAGTAAAAATTTTCATTTTAAAGGGGTTGAAGACTTTACCAACCCCTAGCTCCACCCCTGGAGCTATTGGCAATGGTTCATTGATTGACAATAGCTTATTATCGAATTAGTTTGATGATGATTGAATTATGATGTAATTATCGACAATTGATAAAAATTATGCAACTCTAATATGTTTCTAAATCATTCCAATATTGCAGTTACTATAAGTTTATTGCTCTTCTCTATTGAACTTTTTGTAGATAGCAGCATGCACAACAATTTGTAGTATTATATATGTTATTTGTATTATATGTCATATTTATGTATTACTATTCCTATTTCTTTCTTCAAAACGAAAAAAAAAATGTTTACCCATTTCAATAGACAAGTAATGTAATGACTCGACAGTTACAGGTATCTGAAAATGTATTTTTTGGGACCTCGTTTTTGAAAAACAAACTCGTAAAAATTTATTAAAAATATTTACAAAGCTAGTTGTGTAGTTAGGTGAATTTGCATGAAATAAGATAATTAGGACTAAATTGCATAAAGAGTGAAAGTTGAATTATAAATTAAACTAGATTGCATAAAGAGTGAAAGTTGAATTATCAATTAAAGAATAATTGAAGGGACTAAATAAGAAATTATTCCAATTCAATTGAATGAGGCAGTATAAAACTTAAAGTTAAAATATATAATATAATATTATAATAAAACTTAAATGTTAAGTATATATATATTATATATTAAAGCTATTGACATAAAGTAGCTAAGTATAAGCATAATGCTTTCAACTGTTAGCATTTGAGTGGGGATATTGTGCACTGTCCATGGAATCTTCACTATTTACTATCATGTCCATGTCTTCATCCATATCCTTATTGTCTTCTTTTTCTTGATAAGTGTTCACCTTGGAAAGATTGATTTGACTACAATACCACGAGTACTCTTGAGACCATTCTGAAGGATTTGGGATACTTTCGTAATAGTCTTGAATGACTTTTAAGATTCCTTAGTGATAAGGTTTATACTTTATCAGCCATGTGTCCCAAGGAGCATCGATATCCGGAGGAGGCCATATCTCAAATGAAATGATTCTATTGAGCTGGTAAAGGGATTTCTGTATACTCCTGCAATGGTAGTCAGATCTTCTAATATCATCATCAAGGACCTTGTGAATCTATGCAGTAGGAAAGGATCCTAACTGAGCTGATCTTCCACATTGAATAAGATACTGGGGTTTATAAAAGATAATGATCATGTAATTTCCCTTGTTCTCTTGACAATACTGATTAATCATACTTGACCATTGTGTCAGAGGATGAAACCAACATAAAAAAGTAAAGAAATTTTGATGTTCAGGTTCAATGTTTCCTCTAATAGCCTTTGTCAAGTAATAACGAAGATTAGGAATCAGGAATTGTATGGCAATGTGGTAAAGATAAGTGAGGTACCACAAGAACCATTTTAATTCATCAGGTTGCTCTATAAATTCAAACTTAATTGGATGGATAAAAGGATAGTCAAGATGCACACCCCATGGTTTAAGGATAAGTCCTCCAAAGTTTTTAAAGACCTGAATTTGATATTGAAACATCATTTCTTTGGTCTTTGGATGAAAATTTCTTTGTTCAACAAAGGTCATGACTTCTGGTGGGAATTCTAGATTGAGGTTTGGAGCAACAAGATGGGATGTAGGAAATGTAGAAGATGAAGAGGATGGTCTATACATCATGATGAGTCTGGGCCAAAAAACTCTTTTGTAAGCAAAAGCTTCAGTTTTGGGCCTAGAAAGGAAATCAGCAAAAAAATTTTCCTTTCCTTTTATGTGCTTGGTGCCGAAATTGAATTGTGAGAACCATTCAGCCTATCGAAGAAGTTGAGGGTGAGAGACTACTTTTTGTCTAAATTTGAGCATTTGGGGAAAAAAAGACATGTACATCTCAACAAGAAAATGATATCCTGCAAGATGAAATTTGAATTTTGTAATACCTTTTTTGACTGCCAGAATTTCCTTGAAAGTGGAGTGATAATAAATTTCTGCTTCTAAAAATCTTCCACTTTTATAACCACAGATGTGTCTCTTGCCATTCCTTTCTTCAAATAATATTGCACTTTATTATTTGTCACTAGCATCTGTCTGTAAGATCATTTTCCCACCAGAAGGAATTTGGAGTGGTGGTAAATTTTGTGTCAATTCTTTTAATCTTTGAACAACTCTTGTTTAAAAGGATAACCATGAGGGAGTTTCCTTCTTAAGCATTTTTCTCAGAGGGTTAATATACTTAGAAACTTTAGGAGTAAAATTTCTATAGTAATTAACAATCCCTAAGAATTGTTGTACCTATTTTAAGGACAGGTTTTCAGATGGAAAATTAAGAAGTTCTTGAGCTATATGAGGACTTGGAGAATATTGCCTATCTTTCAACTCCATTCCCAAAAATTTAATTTCTAATTTGTTTATCTACATCTTCTTCTTTGAAAGCATTATCCCATATTTAGAAATAAGGGACTTGAAGTCTTCAAGAAGTTGAGCATGAGATTCTTGATCTGAGCTATAAAGTAAGATATCATCAATGTAGACCAAAGCATTTTCCATAAGGGGTTGGAAAATTTTTATCATCAATTTCTGAAAGAGCGAATGAGTCGTTTTTAAACCAAATGGCATTACTTTCCATTGAAAATGTCTGTTAGTAATACAAAATCCTATTTTTGACCTGTCATCGCGATGAATTCCTAGTTGCCAAAATCTTGATTTGAGATCAAACTTGGAAAATAACTTTTGCCTTGGCCAAACTTGAAAAAAGTGAATTTCTATTTGGCAAAGGGAACTTGTCATCTTGGAGGAAATAGTTAAGAGGTTGATAATTTACTACCAATTTTAACTTTCCTCTAATTTTTTTGGATCTCTTGTTCATATAGAAAGCTTCACATGCCCATTGTGAATTTGATGGTTCAATCAGATCTTGCTGTTGTAGTTCCTTACATTCTTGCTCTGCTAACAATAAATGATCTGGATTCATTCCCATATGGCTAGCCTTTGTTCGATTGATATCTTTATTTTTCTTGAATGGCAGATTAATGAAGAATTCTGGGTTTTTCCACAAAGGATTTAGGCACTTTTTCAGGAACTCTTAGTAAGAATATGCGCATGATCGGGTTTTTAATTCCTGAATGATTTGGAGGATTTTTTCAGATTGAATGGAAAAAATTTTAGGTATTTTTACAAAAGGTTAGAAATGATTTTTAAATCTGGCTCCCTCAGAAGTATTCTCAAATGTTGGGTTTTTATGTAGAGGTCAAAACCTACTACAATATCTTTTCCTAGAAGTTTTGAACCCAGTACTGTAGTTCTGACACAACAGCCTGGGAAAAACTGAATAGTGATGGGCTTACTAATCAGATGGGTAGCAAAAGGATGACCTGCAGCAGAGTTGAAGTACCTTACATTGGGTTTCCACCGTTCTGAAGGTAAAACATTTGGATTCATAATGGTTTCAGCTGTTCCAGTATCTATAAAGGCAATTATAGTAATAGGTTTACTATACTTGTCTAAACAGATTTTAACTGGTACCTGAAGAACTGGAACTATATCACTTGATTTTTTTGAACTTGAGCCTGTATCATTTGAATGTCTGAATAATTTAATTCTGGTTCTGAGAATTCATCAAGATAAACAGGAATAGCGCAAATCATTCTGTCTGAGGGTTCTTTTTCAATAGAGCAAACAGACTCTATATCATCTTCTTCTTGCAACTTGATTCTTGATTGTCGAACCATTTGTGCAATCTTTTTATCCTTCTTTTTATTTTTTGGACAATCTTTTGAGAAATGTCCTTTTTTATTGCAGATGTAACATCGATCAGATTTTGCTGTTGTCCTTCGCTTCTTCTTGAGATATCTTTATTGGGGTCTTTTCTTTCCTTTCCATCTTGAAGTATTTTTTGAAAAAGAATGTTTTCTAAAATGTTTCTTTTTCTTAGTGCAACAATCACATAATTCTTCTTTTGCACATTTGAACTTCAGATGAGATTCATCACAGGCTTTTTCAATTTTCTTATCACCATGGAGATAGTCTTTGAATATCTTCCTTCTGTTGCAGATATCTTCTAGAGCAATAAAGACTTCTTGTTAAAGTTCTCTAACTATTAATTGGAGAATGTCTTTATTTTGTCACTAAAAGGCTTGGTTAACTGCAACTTGAAGTGGATCACGAAGAGATGCAAGAATAACTAGCTTAAGGTTTGAATTTAAGCCCAAAGCACAAAATAATTTGGTCATTACTTTGAAGTGCTTTGCTAAATCATTTTGCTATATGAACAGCACTTTCTCTTATAAAGTTCTCTTCTTTTTAGTGTCAACAAATCTTCAGGGTTACCTACAAAATGCTAATGTATAATTCTGATTGGCTGAGCCAAATCTTGAAGAACTAGAAATTGCATCTGATTTTGCTAATCAATAGCATTCCACCAATCTCGTAACATTCTAGTAAATCTGAAAAAAAATTCCATAAGAATATTGTAGTTGCTATCTTCAGTTAGCTTGCGAGTTTCTAACCAAGAATGAAACTCTTGGATTCTATTTGGCCATTTTTCTGGTGGTAAGTCGTCAAGAGTGAGTGATTCTTCCGATGGAAGTCTTTTGTGTGGAGTAATGTCTTTATGGTACAGAAGATGATTTTGACATTTCTTCATCACTTGGTTCTTCAACTTTAGTTGTCTGAAAGGCTTTTTGGAGGATTTCATCTTCTGTTTCTATTTTTCTTCTGATGAGGATTCAGATTCTTTTAATGTACTTGAATTTTTCCCCAAATCAGTTTCAGTGTCTGATTCTTGTTCTTGATTTTGTAAGGCTGAAATTCTTGGGATTATGGACTCTTTGTAATCCTTTACAAAGATTGTTAAAGGATTTTGATGTCCATCTTGAATCACCAGAGGTTTTGAAACTTGCTTTGGAGTGGGTGATTTTGGTGGAGGTTCTTCTAAGACTGGTCTCTTACCAAGTTTCTTTTCCATCTGGTATGCTTCACTTTCATTAGCTACTTCAGTAGCCTTTTTCTTCTTTTTCTCAGCTTCTTGCCTTTTTATTTCCAGAAAAATTTAATACGTACTTGGATTAGTACATTTTGGAAATTTTGGAAAAGTAATTTGTACTCCTTCTACTGGAAGTGAGCTTCTTTGTCGTATGGAGGGAAACAACTTAATTGTTTTTATTCTTTGAACTAGTTCAAGAATTTTTCTTGTTTCTTGAAGAATTCTAATTTGGTCTTTTAAATTCTGGATTTCATTTTCTCTCTGGGCAAGATGGAAAAGGAAATCTTGTCCTGGTGCTGCTGGTTCTTTTGCCACTGTATCTAGTCTTTTTGTAAAAGATGAATAAGGTCTCTGACCATTTTTGTGTTGTTATATACTTTTGCTTCAACAGATGAGATCTTTAAATCAATCTTTTTCAAGGCATGATTTTGAGCAATGTCATTCTCTTTCTGGCAATTGAGAGTAGCTTCTGCAGCACTTATCTTTGTTGGTGCACCTGAGATATCCGTTTGGATTTTTGAAGGGATTTTTGGTGCATGAGTATAGTTTTTTTCAGAATATTCTTCAAGAGGTGGAAATTCTTTGTCATATGATGCTTTTGACGAAGATTGCATCATACAAACAGTAGGAATTTCTGATTGTTCAGGGAAAGGATTGTCCATACCATCAATCCAGGCACTCATTCTGTCATCAGCACATAATTCACATGAGTAGCTAAGAACCCAAGGACAATGTCCAGTTTTTTCATCTTTAAACATATACAAAGGCTTTCTATTTGCAGAAAAGCTTTGTATTAGATTTCTTTCTGGACTAGGTTCACATAATTGATAGCAACAATCTGGATCTTCTCGATCATGTTCTTTCGCTGGGCTTTCCACTGGCTGCATCATTAATTGTATAGGGAAAATATTGGAATCTTTAGAACTGTGCAAATGACTATGATCAAACTTTATCTCTGTTGTTGCATCTCCCTTTGATATGATCTTGCTTTTTGCCAATTGGATTGGTTGGCTATGTTCAAGCAGTTGTTCATAGCTAGTAACCCACTTTTCTGGGAGAAGTTTAATGAGTTCATTTCTCAAAATCTTTCTTGGAACATGAATACAATGAGGTTGGTCATTTGTGTTCACAGATATCAGCAAAGAATCTTCTGTTCCATGTCTTGACAGGTTAAAGGCATGATCTTGAATCCTGTAAACAATTTGGTAATGAAGAGTAGCAGCAATAGCTGATGCCACTTGTGGTGCTCCTGCAATATGAATCTGTACTTTTAAAGATGTAGTCAGGTTAGGATCTGTTAACGCCATAGTGAAATTTGGGAAAAGCGTGACCATCACAAGTCCTGAATTTAAGGTTGCTTCAATAGTAGCAATACAAGCATTTTGATATTCCAAATATCTGGAATCTAGTAATGCTATTCTTGCTACTATAGGTTTTCCAACTGTACTATGATAGTTTAAGGCCAGACAAATAGCTCTAAAATGGATGTGAGTATATCCTGTTCGAGTCCACTCCGTTGGAAATTCTGCAGGGATCTCCAAAGTAACAAATTGTTCAGGTGATGCTGCAGTTATAGGATAACTATCAAACCTAGAGGCTTGAATATATTCCCTCACTTGTTTAGAAGAACCCTGTATCAAGGTTCTAATAGACTTGATAGGGGAAAACAGAGCCTTTTTGTATGCTGCATAATGATTTGCAATGGGGAGATCAGTAGGTTAAACTTTATCTCTTTCATCAAGATATTCTATCTCATATAGAGATGAAATCTTTTTAACTGAATGAGATTTTAAAGAGAAATTATGCATTGAAATGGAAGTAGAAGAGGTTGAGGGTCTTGATAAGATTTTATCAGCCATTAAGATAATCCTCTCTAAATCTTACTATCTTAACGAAATTCAGTAAATGAGTTTTATAACCTTACTGGCTCTGATACTAATACGGGGGAGGATAAACACAGAGACTACAATAAAGAAGAATTTGTAACAAGTATGCTATGCTAAAACACAGACCTCTCATCTTAGGTCATTTAGACATGCACTGCTTTTTAGCTACAAATGTTTAATTCAAAAGGCATATGTTTTTCTTAGTAATATTGTTATCATTGATTAGAATTTTAATATTTATGATGTGCAAGATCCATTATATGGCAGGCACAAATCATACTATATTGCAATTCATTGTTAACTCGTTTACTGGACTTCTGAGAAGAAGAAGATTTAGAGAATAGAGAGAATTTAGAAAGCCATGGATAATATAACATACTGATATCCTATTAGAAGAAGACTTGATTTCTTACAAGCTGATAACATCTTCCTTTTATAGCTGAAGGAGATGTAATACAACAAAATAGAAAACAGTATAAAGCATAAAGCTAACAGTACTTAAAGTAGTACAACCACTACTAGTACAAACATTATTATTAAAGCTATTGACATAAAGTAGCTAAGTATAAGCATAATGCTTTCAGCTATTAGCATTTGAGTGGGGATATTGTGCACTGTCCATAGAATCTTCACTATTTTCCATCATGTCCCTGTTTTCATCCATATCCTCATTGTCTTTTTTTTCTTGATAAGTGTTCACCTTGGAAAGATTGATTTGACTACAATACCATGGGCACTCTTAAGACCATTTTAAAGGATTTGGGATACTTTCATAATAGTCTTGAATGGTTTTTAAAATTCTTTTGTGATAAAGTTTATACTTTATCGGCCATGTGTCCCAAGGAGTATCGATATCCGAAGGAGGCCATATCTCAAATGGAATGGTTCTATTGAGCTGGCAAAGGAATTTTTGTATACTCCTGTAATGGTAGTCAGATATTCTAATATCATCATCAAGGACTTTGTGAATCCATGCACTAGGAAAGGATCCTAACTGAGTTGATCTTCCATATTAAATAAGATACTGGGGTTTATAAAAGATAATTATCATATAATTTCCCTTGTTCTCTTGACAATACTGATTAATCATATTTGACCATTGTGTAAGAGGATGAAACCAACATAAAAAAGTAAAGAAATTTTGATGTTCAGGTTCAATGTTTCCTCTAATGGCCTTTGTCAAGTAATAATGAAGATCAGGAATCAGGAATTGTATGGCAATGTGGTAAAGATGAGTGAGGTACCACAAGAACCATTTTAATTCATCAAGTTGTTCTACAAATTCAAACATAATTGGATGGATAAAAGGATAGTCAGGATGCACACCCCATGGTTTAAGGATAAGTCCTCCAAATTTTTTTAAGACCTGAATTTGATATTGAAACATCATTTCTTTGGTATTTGAATGAAAATTTCTTTGTTCAACAAGGGTCATAACTTCTAGTGGGAATTTTGGATTGAGGTTTGGAATAATAGGATGGGATGTAGGAAATGTAGAACATGAAAAGGATGGTCTATACATCATGATGGGAAAATTCGACACCAAGCACATAAAAGGAAATGAAAATGTTCTTGTTGATTTCCTTTCTAGGCTCAAAACTGAAATTTTTGCTTACAAAAGAGTTTTTAGGCCCAGGCCCATCATGATGTACAGACCATCCCCTTCATCTTCTACATTTCCTACATCCCATCTTGTTGCTCCAAACCCCAATCTAGAATTCCTACCAGAAGTCATGACCCTTGTTGAACAAAGAAATTTTCATCCAAAGACCAAGAAATGATGTTTCGATATCAAACTCAGGTCTTTAAAAACTTTGGAGGACTTATCCTTAAACCATGGGGTGTGCATCCTGACTATCCTTTTATCCATCTAATTAAGTTTGAATTTGTAGAACAATTTAATGAATTAAAATGGTTCTTGTGGTACCTCACTCATCTTTACCATATTGCCATACAATTCTTGATTTCTGATTCGTTATTACTTGACAAAGGCTATTAGAGGAAACATTGAACCTGAATATCAAAATTTCTTTACTTTTTTTATGTTGGTTTCATCCTTTAGCACAATGGTCAAATATGATTAATCAGTATTGTCAAGAGAACAAGGGAAATTACATGATCATTATCTTTTATAAACTCCAGTATCTTGTTTAATGTGGAAGATCAACTTAGTTAGGATCCTTTCCTACTGCATAAATTCAAAAGGTCCTTGATGATGATATTAGAAGATCTGACTATCATTACAGGAGTATACAAAAATCCCTTTGCCAGCTCAATAGAATCATTTCATTTGAGATATGGCCTCCTCTAGATATCTATGCTCCTTGGGACACATAGCCAATAAAGTGTAAACCTTATCACAAGGAAATCTTAAAAGCCATTCAAGACTATTAAAAAAGTATCCCAAATCCTTTAGAATGGTCTCAAGAGTACCTGTGGTATTGTAGTCAAATCAATCTTTCCAAGGTGAACACTTATCAAGAAAAAGAAGACAATGAGGATATGGATGAAGACATGAACATGATGGCAAATAGTGAAGATTCCATGGACAGTGCATAATATCCCCACTCAAATGTTAATAGCTGAAAGCATTATGCTTATACTTAGCTACTTTATGTCAATAGATTTAATAATAATGTTTGTACTAGTAGTGGTTGTACTACTTTAAGTACTGTTAGCTTTATGCTTTATACTGTTTTCTATTTTGTTGTATTACATCTCCTTCAGCTATAAAAGGAAGATGTTATCAGCTTGTAAGAAATCAAGTCTTCTTCTAATAGGATATCAGTATGTTATATTATCCATGGCTTTCTAAATTCTCTCTATTCTCTAAATCTTCTTCTTCTCAGAAGTCCAGTAAACGAGTTAACAATGAATTGCAATATAGTATGATCTGTGCTTGCCATATAATGGATCTTGCACATCATAAATATTAAAATTCTAATCAATGATAACAATATTACTAAGGAAAACATATGCCTTTTGAATTAAACATTTGTAGCTAAAAAGCAGTGCATGTTTGAATGACCTAAGAGGAGAGGTCTGTGTTTTGGCATAGCATACTTGCTACAAATTCTTCTTTCTTGCAGTCTCTGTGTTTATCCTCCCCCGTATTAGTATCAAAGCCAGTAAGGTTATAGAACTCATTTACTGAATTTTGTTAAGATAGTAAGATTTAGAGAAGATTCTCTTAATGGCTGATAAAATCTTATCAAGACCCTCAACCTCTTCTACTACTATTTCAATGCCTAATTTCCCTTTAAAATCTTATTCAGTTAAAAAGATTTCATCTCTATATGAGATAGAATATCTTGATGAAAGAGATAAAGTTCAACTTACTGATCTCCCTAATGTAAATCGTTATGCAGCACTTACTAATCTCCCCACTGTAAATCGTTATGCAGCATACAAAAAGGCTCCGTTTTCCCCTATCAAGTCTATTAGAACCTTGATACAGGGTTCTTCTAAACAAGTGAGGGAATATATTCAAGCCTCTAGGTTTGATAGTTATCCCATAACTGCAACTTCACCTGAACAGTTTGTTATTTTGGAGATCCTTGCAGAATTTCCAACGGAGTGGGCTCGAGCAGGATATACTCACATCCATTTTGGAACTATTCATCTAGTCTTAAACTATCATGGTACAGTTGGAAAACCTGTAGTAGCAAGAATAGCATTACTAGATTCTAGATATTTGAAAATCAAAATGCTTGTATTGCTACTATTGAAGCAACCTTAAATTCAGGACTTGTGATGGTCACGCTTTTCCCAAATTTCACCATGGTGTTAGTAGATCCCAACTTAACTACAACTTTAAAAGTACAAATTTAGATTGTAGGAGCACCACAAATGGCATTAGCTATAGCTGCTGCTCTTCATTACCAAATTGTTTATAGGATTCAAGATCATGCCTTTAACCTGTCAAGACATGGAACAGAAGATTCTTTGTTGATATCTGTGAACACAAATGACCAACCTCATTGTGTTCATGTTCCAAGAAAGATTCCAAGAAATGAAGTCATTAAACTTCTTCTAGAAAAGTGGGTTACTAGCTATGAACAACTGCTTGAACATAGCCAACGAATCCAATCGGCAAAAAGTAAGATCACATCAAAGGGAGATGAAACAACAGAGATAAAGTTTGATCATAGTAATTTGTACAGTTCTAAAGATTCTAATATTTTCCTTACGCAATTAATGATGCAGCTAGTGGAAAGCCAAGCGAAAGAACATGATCGAGAAGATCCAGATTGTTGCTTTCCATTATGTGAACCTGGTCCAGAAAGAAATCTAATACAAAGCTTTTCTGCAAATAGAAAGCCTTTGTATATGTTTAAAGATAAAAAACTGGACATTATCCTTGGGATCTTAGCTGCTCATGTGAACTATGTGCTGATGACAGAATGAGTGCCTAGATTGATGGTATGGACAATATTGTTTCAAAGCTAGAGAAGTAAAAGAACAAAAAATCTACTCAATCTGAGTTCTACAGAAGATAGATGGAAGGAGATCTAGATATTGGTCCATTTGGTGAAGATAATGGTAAATTTATTTACCTTGTAGATTATTCAGTTGACAAATCTTTACCAGACAAAAAGGTTCCCTCAGAACCTTGTAATCTTTCTCTTCCTACTACAAAACCATCCTCTACACCTCATACACAAAATTCAAATATTTCAAGAAAACAAAAGCCTTTTTCACAGCTTGTCACAAGAAAATTAACAAATGGATTAGAAAAAATCCTTTCCCTGAACAACCAGAAATTCCTACTGTCTGTATGATGCAATCTTCGTTAAAAGTATCATATGACAAAGAATTTCCACCTTTTGAAGAATATTTTGAGAAAAGCTATACTCATGTACAAAAACTCCCTTCAAAAAACCGAACGGATATCTTAGGTGCACCAACAAAGATAAGTGTTGCAGAAGCTACTTTCAATTGGCAGACAGAGAATGTCATTGCTCAAAATCATGCCTTGAAAAAGATTGATTCAAAGATCTCAGCTGTTGAAGGAAAAGTAAATGACAACACCAAAATGGTCAGAGATCTTATTCATCTTTTACAAAAAAGACTAGATGTAGTGGCAAAAGAACCAACAGTACCAGGACAAGATTTCTTTTCTCATCTTGCCCAGAGAGAAAAGGAAATCCAGAATTTAAAAGACCAAATCAGAATTCTTCAAGAAACAGGAAAAATTCCTAAACTAGTTCAAAGAACATAAACAATTGAGTTGTTTCCCTCTATATGACAAAGAAGCTCACTTCCAGTAAAAGGGGTACGAATTACTTTTCTAGAATTTCCAAAATGTACTAAGTCGAGTACGTATGAATTTTTTTGGGAAATCAAAAGGCAAGAAGCTGAGAAAAAGAAAAAAAAAGGCTACTGAAGTAGCTAGTGAAAGTAAAGCATACCAGACAAAAAAAGAAACTTGGTAAGAGACTAGTCTTAGAAGAATCTCCACCAAAATCACCCCATCCAAAGCAAGTTTCAAAGTCTCTGATGATTCAAAATGGAAATCAAAATCCTTTAACAATCTTTTTAAATGATTACAAAGAGTCTATAATCCCAAGAATTTCATCCTTACAAAATCAAGAACAAGAATCAGACACTGAAACTAATTCGCGGGAAAATTCAAGTACATCAAAAGAATTTGAATCCTCATCAGAAAGACAAACAGAAATAGAGGATGAAATCCTCCAAAAGGCCTTCCAGGCAACTAAAGTGGAAAAACAAAGTGATGAAGAAATGCCAGAATCATCTTCTGCACCACAAAGACATTACTCTACACAAAAGACTTCCATTGGAAGAACCACTTTCACTCTTGACAACTTACTACCAGAAAAAAAGGCCAGATAGAATCCAAAAGTTTCATTCTTTGTTAGAAACTAGTAAGCTGACTGAAGATAGCAACTACAATATCCTTATAAAATTTGTTTCCAGATTTACTGGAATGTTGTGAGATTGGTGGAATGCTATTGATCAGCAAAATCTGATGCAATTTCTAGTTCTGCAAGATCTGGCTCAGCCAATCAGAACTATACAACAGCATTTTGTGGGTAACCTTGAAGATTTGTTGATACTGAAAAGAAGAGAATTCTATAAGAGAAAGTGTTTTTCATATAGCAAAAAAGATTTAGCAAAGCACTTCAAAGTAATGACCAGATTATTTTGTGCTTTGGGTTTAAATTCGAACTTTAAGCCAGTTATTTTTTCATCTATTCCTGATCCACTTCAAGTTGCAGTTAACCAAGCCCTCCAGTGAAAAAATAAAGACATTCTCTAATTAACAGTTAGAGAACTTCAATAAGAAGTCTTTATTGCTCTAGAAGACATCTGCAACAGAAGAAAGATATTCAAGGACTTTCTCCATGGTGATAAGAAAATTAATAAAGCCTATGATGAATCTCATCTAAAATACAAATGTGCAAAAGACAAATTATGTTATTGTCGCACTAAGAAAATGAAACATTTCAGAAAAAATTCTTTTTCAAAAAATACTTCAAGATGGAAAGGAAAGAACAAATGGATTAGAAAAATCCTTTCCTCAACAACCGTAAATTCCCCCCCCCCCCCCCCCCCCCCCCCCCCCCCCCCCCCCCCCCCCCCCCCCAAAAAAAAAAAAAAAAAAAAAAAAAAAAAAAAAAAAAAAAAAAAAAAAAAAAAAAAAAAAAAAAAAAAAAAAAAAAAAAAAAAAAAAAAAAAAAAAAAAAAAAAAAGAACCAACAGACAGACAAGATTTCTTTCTCATCTTGCCCAGAGAGAAAGGAAATCCGAATTTTTTTTTTTTTTTTTTTTTTTTTTTTTTTTTTTTTTTTTTTTTTTTTTTTTTTTTTTTTTTTTTTTTTTTTTTTTTTTTTTTTTTTTTTTTTTTTTTTTTTTTTTTTTTTTTTTTTTTTTTTTTTTTTTTTTTTTTTTTTTTTTTTTTTTTTTTTTTTTTTTTTTTTTTTTTTTTTTTTTTTTTTTTTTTTTTTTTTTTTTTTTTTTTTTTTTTTTTTTTTTTTTTTTTTTTTTTTTTTTTTTTTTTTTTTTTTTTTTTTTTTTTTTTTTTTTTTTTTTTTTTTTTTTTTTTTTTTTTTTTTTTTTTTTTTTTTTTTTTTTTTTTTTTTTTAAAATCTATTCGCAAAGTATAGTAAAACTATTACTATAATTGCCTTTATAGATATCGGAACAATCGAAACCATTATGAATCCATATGTTTTACTTTTAAAAGGGTAGAAACCCTATGACAAAAATTTCCACCTTTTGAAGAATATTTTGAGAAAAGCTATACTCATGTACAAAAACTCCCTTCAAAAAACCGAACGGATATCTTAGGTGCACCAACAAAGATAAGTGTTGCAGAAGCTACTTTCAATTGGCGGACAGAGAATGTCATTGCTCAAAATCATGCCTTGAAAAAGATTGATTCAAAGATCTCAGCTGTTGAAGGAAAAGTAAATGACAACACCAAAATGGTCAGAGATCTTATTCATCTTTTACAAAAAAGACTAGATGTAGTGGCAAAAGAACCAACAGTACCAGGACAAGATTTCTTTTCTCATCTTGCCCAGAGAGAAAAGGAAATCCAGAATTTAAAAGACCAAATCAGAATTCTTCAAGAAACAGGAAAAATTCCTAAACTAGTTCAAAGAACATAAACAATTGAGTTGTTTCCTCATATGACAAAGCTCACTTCGGTAAAAAGGGCTGAATTACTTTTCTAGAATTTCCAAAATGTACTAAGTCGAATGCAGTATGAATTTTTTTGGGAAATCAAAAGGCAAGAAGCTGAGAAAAAGAAAAAAAAAGGCTACTGAAGTAGCTAGTGAAAGTAAAGCATACCAGACAAAAAAAGAAACTTGGTAAGAGACTAGTCTTAGAAGAATCTCCACCAAAATCACCCCATCCAAAGCAAGTTTCAAAGTCTCGATGATTCAAAATGGAAATCAAAATCCTTTAACAATCTTTTAAATGATTACAAAAGTCTATAATCCCAAAATTTCATCCTTACAAAATCAAGAACAAGAATCGACAACGAAACTAATTGGCGGGAAGTAATAGAGTACATCAAAGAACTTGAATCCTCATGGAAACACAACGATCAAGAGGATGAAATCCTCCAAAAGGCCTTCGAGCAACTGAAGTGGAAAAACATAGTGATGAAGAAATGCGAAATCATCTTACGCACCACAAAGACATTACTCACACACAGAAGACTTCCATTGGAAGAACCACTTTCCTCTTGACAACTTACTACCGGAAAAAAGGCCGATAGAATCCAAAAGTTTCATTCTTTGATAGAAACTAGTAAAATTGGCAAGATAGCAACTAGCATATCCTTATAAAATTTGTTTCCAGATTTCTTTGGAATGTAGTGAGATTGGTGGAATGCTTTGATCGGCAAAATCGATGCAATTTCTAGTTACGCAAGATCACATTCGATAATCGAACCTAGCATTTTGTGGGTAACCTTGATTTGTTGATACTGAAAAGAAGAGTCTATAAGAGAAGTGTTTTCATTTAGAAAAATGATTTAGCAAAGCACTTCAAAGTCATGACCAGATTATTTTGTGCTTTGGGTTTAATTTAGAACTTTAAACCGATTATTTTTCATCTATTCTGATCCACTTCAAGTTGCGATTTAACCAAGCCCTCCTTTGAAAATAGGGACATTCTCTAATTAACAGTTAGAGAACTGTAGAAAGAAGTCTTTATTGCTCTAGAAGTCTATATTTAACGAGAAGAAAGATATTCAAGGACTTTCTCCATGGTAATAAGATAGTTAATAAAAATTATGATGAATCTTGTCTAAAATTTAAATTTGCAAAAGACAAATTATGTTATTGTCGCACTAAGAAAATGAAACATTTCAGAAAAATTCTTTTCATCCTACTTCAAGATGGAAAGGAAAGAAAAGACCCCAATGGACATATCTTAAGAAGAAGAAAGACTAATAACAAAAATTTCTTCGATGTTGCATATTGCTGATAAAAAGGACATTTCTCAAAAGATTATTCAAGAAGAATAAAAGAAGGCTAGGCCACAAATCAACCATTATTCGACAATGGAATCAATTACAGGAAGAAGATGATATAAAATGTATTTGCTCTATTGAAGAAACCTCTTTGGTGAACAATTATTACTGTTCAAATTTGTCTCGGTGAATTCTCAAGGCAGAATTAGATTATTCAGACATTCAAATGATGCAGGCTTAAGTTCAAAGAACATCAAGTGATATAGTTCCAGTTCCTCAGGTACCAATTAAAATCTATTCAGACAAGTATAGTAAAACTATTACTATAATTGCCTTTATAGATACTGGAACAACTGAAACCATTATGAATCCATATGTTTTACTTTTAAAAGGGTAGAAACCCTATGTAAGGTACTTTAACTCTGCTGCTGATTATCCTTTTACTACCCATATGATTAGTAAGCCATTACTACTAAGTTCTTCCTAGGCTGTTGTGTCAGATTTACGGTACTGGGTTCAAAACTTCTAGGAAAAGATATTGTAGTAGGTTTTATCCTTTACATAAAAGCCCAACATTTGAGAATACTCCCTGAGGGAGTCAGATTTAAAAATCTTTTGCAACCTTTTATGAAAATACCTAAACTTTTTGCCATTCAATCTGAAAAAATCCTCCAAACCATTCAGGAATTAAAAACCCGATCATACGTAGATTCTCACTCGAAATTCCTGAAAAAATGCCCAAATATTTTGTGGAAAAACCCAGAATTCTTTATTAATCTGCCATTCAAGAAAAATGAAGATATCAATCCAACAAAGGCTAGCCATATGTGAATGAATCCAGATCATTTATTGCTAGCAGAACAAGAATGTAAAGAACTACAACAGCAAGTTCTGATTGAACCATCAAATTCCCAATGGGCATGTGAATCTTTCTATGTGAACAAGAGATCCAAACAAATCAGAGGAAAGTTAATATTGGTAATAAATTATCAACCTCTTAACTATTTCCTTCAAGATGACAAGTTCCCTCTACCAAATAGAAATTCACTTTTTTCAAGTTTGGCCAAGGCAAAAGTTTTTTCCAAGTTTGATCTCAAAGCGGGATTTTGTCAACTAGGAATTCATTTTGATGACAAGTCAAAAAAAGGATTTTGAATTCCTAACAGACACTTCCAATGGAAAGTAATGACATTTGGTTTAAAAATGGCTCATTCACTCTTTTAGAAAGTGATGATAAAAATTTTCCAGCCCTTTATGAAAAATGTTTTGGTCTACATTGATGATATCTTGCTTTACAGCTCAGATAAAGAATCTCATGCTCAACTTCTTGAAGACTTCAAGTCCCTTATTTCTAAATATGAGATAATGCTTTCAGAAAAGAAGATGCAAATAAACAAATCAGAAATTGAATTCCTGGAAATGTAGTTGAAAGATAGTCAATATTCTCCAAGTCCTCATATTGCTCAAGAACTTAATTTTCCATCGAAAACACGTCCTTAAAACATGTACAACAATTCTTAGGTTGTTAATTACCTTAGAGATTTTATTCCTAAAGTTTCTAAGTATATTAACCCATTGAGAAAAATGCTTGAAAAGAAACCTCATAATCATCCTCTCATACAAAAGGCATTCAAAGATTAAAAGAATTGACACAAAATTTGCCACTCCAAATTCCTTCGATGGGAAAAGGATCTTATAGACAGATGCTAGTGACAAATATTGGAGTGCAATATTATTTGAAGAAAGGAATGGCAAGAGACACCTCTGTGGTTATAAAAGTAGAAGATTCTCGAGCGAAATTTATTACCACTCCATTTTCAAGGAAATTTTGGCGGTAAAAGGTATTACAAAATTAAAATTTCAACCGATGGGATATCATTTTCTTATTGAGATGGACATGTCCTTTTTCCCCAAATGCTCGAATTTAAACAAAAAGTAGTCCTCACCCTCAACTTCTTCGACGGGCTGAATGGCTCTCACAATTCAAATTTGACACCAAGCACATAAAAGGAAAGGAAAATGTTCTTGCTGATTTCCTTTCTAGGCCCAAAACTGAAGTTTTTGCTTACAAAAGAGTTTTTTGGCCCAGACTATCATGATGTATAGGCCATCCTCTTTATCTTCTATTTTCCTACATCCCATCCTGTTGCTCCAAACTTCAATCCGAATTCCCACTGAAGTCATGACCCTTATTGAGCAAAGAAATTTTCATCTAAAGTCCAAAGGAATGATGTTTGAATATCAAATTTAGGTCTTTAAAAACTTTAGAGACTTATCCTTAAACCATGGGGTGTGCATCTTGACTATCCTTTTATCCATCCAATTAAGTTTGAATTTGTAGAACAACCTGATGAATTAAAATGGTTCTTATGGAACCTCACTCATCTTTACTACATTGCTATATAATTCTTGATTCCTAATCTTTATTATTACTTGACAAAGGCCATTAGAGGAAACATTGAACCCGAACATCAAAATTTCTTTACTTTTTTATGTTGGTTTCATCCTTTGACACAATGGTTAAATATGATTAATCAATATTATCAAGAGAATAAGGGAAATTCCATGATCATTATCTTTTATAAACCCTAGTATCTTGTTCAATGTGGAAGATCAACTCAGTTAGAATCCTTTCCTACTGCATGGATTCACAAGGTCCTTGATGATGATATTAGAAGATCTGACTACCATTATAGGAGTATACAAAAATTCCTTTGCCAACTCAATAGAATCATTCCATTTGAGATATGGCCTCCTTCTGATATCAATGCTCCTTAGGGCAATGGTCGATAAAGTATAAACTTTATCATAAAGAAATCTTAAAAGTTATTTAAGGCTATTACGAAAATATCCCAAATCCTTCAAAATGGTCTCAAAAGTACTCGTGGTATTATAGTCAAATCAATCTTTCCAAGGTGAACACTTATCAAGAAAAAGAAGATAATGAGGATATGGATGAAGAAATGGACATGATTGAAAATTGTGAAGATTCCATGGACAGTGCACAATATCCCCACTCAAATGCTAACAGCTGAAAAGATTATGCTTATACTTAGCTACTTTATGTCAATAGCTTTAATAATAATGTTTGTATTAGTAGTGGTTGTACTACTTTAAGTACTATTAGTTTTATGCTTTATACTATTTGCTATTTTGTTGTATTACATCTCCTTTAGCTATAAAAGGAAGATGTTATCAGCTTTTAAGAAATCAAGTCTTCTTCTAATAAGATATCAGTGTGTTATATTATCCATGGCTTTCTAAATTCTCTCTTTTTCTAAATCTTCTTCTTCTCAAAAGTCCAAGAACGAGTTAACAATGAATTGCAATATAGTATGCTTTGTGCTTGCCATATAATGGATCCTACACATCGAAATATTGAAATTCGATCAATGATGACAATATTGTTGAGGATAATATATGCCTCTTGAATTAAGCATTTGTAGCTAAAAGGCGATCTTGTTTGAATGACCTAAGAGGAGAGGTTTGTGCTTTGATATAGCATACTTGTTACAAATTCTTTTTCTTGCAGTCCTGTGTTTATCCTCTCCGTATGTGGGTGATTTTGGTGGAGATTCTTCTAAGACTAGTCTCTTACCAAGTTTCTTTTTCGTCGTATGTTTCACTTTCACTAGCTACTTAAGATCCTTTTCTTCTTTTCTCACTTTTGCCTTTTGATTTCGAAAATTTCATATGTACTTTGGCTTAGTACGTTTGGAAATTCGGAAAAGTAATTCGACTCCTTCCGCAGAAAGTGAGCTTCTTTGTCGTATTGAGGGAAACAACTCAATTTTTTCTGTTCTTTGAACTGGTTCAGGATTACTTCGACTTCGAGGCGGTCAGACACTGGGTGTCAATTTGTTACTTTAGATTGATTCAATGAGGCATTGAGTGTCAATTTACTTTGATTTAGCATGAGACACTAGGTGTCAACTTATTACTTCGAATTATCCGATAAGGTACTGGATACCAAACTGGTGTATTTTGGTT
Source organism: Gossypium arboreum (assembly GCF_025698485.1). Lineage (NCBI taxonomy): Eukaryota > Viridiplantae > Streptophyta > Magnoliopsida > Malvales > Malvaceae > Gossypium > Gossypium arboreum. Next base: position 11,762,324 of record NC_069082.1, on the reverse strand, counting down.
GGATCAGTGTATCCGTACGAGTCCGAGTCGTGTTAATAAAGGTAATTAAATGAAGTGATATTATGAATGGTATTAGATAATACCGAATGTGAAATAGAAATGAGACATATAAATTGTGTATCATATCGTGAAAAATTATTTGAAATAGCAAATTATGAGAATTGATGTAGTTGAAAGATAGTCAATATTCTCCAAGTCCTCATATTGCTCAAGAACTTCTTAATTTTCCATCTGAAAACCTGTCCTTAAAACATGTACAACAATTCTTAGGGATTGTTAATTACCTTAGAGATTTTATTCCTAAAGTTTCTAAGTATATTAACCCATTGAGAAAAATGCTTAAGAAAGAAACCCCTCATAATCATCCTCTCATACAAAAGCTGTTCAAAGATTAAAAGAATTGACACAAAATTTGCCACCACTCCAAATTCCTTCTGATGGGAAAAGGATCTTATAGACAGATGCTAGTGACAAATATTGGAGTGCAATATTATTTGAAGAAAGGAATGGCAAGAGACACCTCTGTGGTTATAAAAGTAGAAGATTCTCAGAAGCAGAAATTTATTACCACTCCATTTTCAAGGAAATTTTGGCAGTAAAAAAAGGTATTACAAAATTTAAATTTCATCTTATGGGATATCATTTTCTTATTGAGATGGACATGTCCTTTTTTCCCCCAAATGCTCGAATTTAAACAAAAAGTAGTCCCTCACCCTCAACTTCTTCGACGGGCTGAATGGCTCTCACAATTCAAATTTGACACCAAGCACATAAAAGGAAAGGAAAATGTTCTTGCTGATTTCCTTTCTAGGCCCAAAACTGAAGTTTTTGCTTACAAAAGAGTTTTTTGGCCCAGACTATCATGATGTATAGGCCATCCTCTTTATCTTCTATTTTTCCTACATCCCATCCTGTTGCTCCAAACTTCAATCCAGAATTCCCACTAGAAGTCATGACCCTTATTGAGCAAAGAAATTTTCATCTAAAGTCCAAAGGAATGATGTTTGAATATCAAATTTAGGTCTTTAAAAACTTTAGAGACTTATCCTTAAACCATGGGGTGTGCATCTTGACTATCCTTTTATCCATCCAATTAAGTTTGAATTTGTAGAACAACCTGATGAATTAAAATGGTTCTTATGGAACCTCACTCATCTTTACTACATTGCTATATAATTCTTGATTCCTAATCTTTATTATTACTTGACAAAGGCCATTAGAGGAAACATTGAACCCGAACATCAAAATTTCTTTACTTTTTTATGTTGGTTTCATCCTTTGACACAATGGTTAAATATGATTAATCAATATTATCAAGAGAATAAGGAAATTCCATGATCATTATCTTTTATAAACCCTAGTATCTTGTTCAATGTGGAAGATCAACTCGCTTAGAATCCTTTCCCATCGCATGGATTCACAAGGTCCTTGATGATGATATTAGAAGATCGACTACCATTATAGGAGTATACAAAATTCCTTTGCCAACTCAATAGAATCATTCCATTTGAGATATGGCCTCCTTCTGATATCAATGCTCCTTAGGGCAATGGTCGATAAAGTATAAACTTTATCATAAAGAAATCTTAAAAGTTATTTAAGGCTATTACGAAAATATCCCAAATCCTTCAAAATGGTCTCAAAAGTACTGTGGTATTATAGTCAAATCAATCTTTCCAAGGTGAACACTTATCAAGAAAAAGAAGATAATGAGGATATGGATGAAGAAATGGACATGATTGAAAATTGTGAAGATTCCATGGACAAGGCACAATATCCCCACTCAAATGCTAACAAATTGAAAAGATTATGCTTATACTTAGCTACTTTATGTCAATAGCTTTAATAATAATGTTTGTATTAGTAGTGGTTGTACTACTTTAAGTACTATTAGTTTTATGCTTTATACTATTTGCTATTTTGTTGTATTACATCTCCTTTAGCTATAAAAGGAAGATGTTATCAGCTTTTAAGAAATCAAGTCTTCTTCTAATAAGATATCAGTGTGTTATATTATCCATGGCTTTCTAAATTCTCTCTTTTTCTAAATCTTCTTCTTCTCAAAAGTCCAGTAAACGAGTTAACAATGAATTGCAATATAGTATGCTTTGTGCTTGCCATATAATGGATCCTACACATCAGAAATATTGAAATTCTGATCAATGATGACAATATTGCTGAGGATAATATATGCCTCTTGAATTAAGCATTTGTAGCTAAAAGGCAGTACTTGTTTGAATGACCTAAGAGGAGAGGTTTGTGCTTTGATATAGCATACTTGTTACAAATTCTTTTTTCTTGCAGTCCCTGTGTTTATCCTCTCCCGTATGTGGGTGATTTTGGTGGAGATTCTTCTAAGACTAGTCTCTTACCAAGTTTCTTTTTCGTCTGGTATGTTTCACTTTCACTAGCTACTTCAGTATCCTTTTTCTTCTTTTTCTCAGCTTCTTGCCTTTTGATTTCCAGAAAAATTTCATATGTACTCGGCTTAGTACGTTTTGGAAATTCTGGAAAAGTAATTCGTACTCCTTCTGCAGAAAGTGAGCTTCTTTGTCGTATTGAGGGAAACAACTCAATTTTTTCTGTTCTTTGAACTGGTTCAGGATTACTTCGACTTCGAGGCGGTCAGACACTGGGTGTCAATTTGTTACTTTAGATTGATTCAATGAGGCATTGAGTGTCAATTTACTTTGATTTAGCATGAGACACTAGGTGTCAACTTATTACTTCGAATTATCCGATAAGGTACTGGATACCAAACTGGTGTATTTTGGTTGGATCAGTGTATCCGTACGAGTCCGAGTCGTGTTAATAAAGGTAATTAAATGAAGTGATATTATGAATGGTATTAGATAATACCGAATGTGAAATAGAAATGAGACATATAAATTGTGTATCATATCGTGAAAAATTATTTGAAATAGCAAATTATGAGAATTGCGTATGTTATGATTAATTTGTTTATGGATTGATTAATTGAATGGTTATTGTTATTGTATGATTAAATGTGCATATTATATTACCTTACTTTTAAATATTCGGATTATAGAAATACCACTGAGTTTGTACTTAGCATACAGTTTTGTTTTTTGTGCACAGGTTAGGTATTTAAGGTTTGACTGCCGATTCAACATCCAACAACGGTCCCAAACTCAAACGTGGTAATGTTATTCATTTTTGTGTCGGTATGTACCTAGGGCGTCTAATTGTTAACTATTTTGTGGATTGACTGTAAATAAGATTATAAGTTCATATTTGTTGGTTATATATATGAGTATGTGTTATATTAAGGCTATAATTTGACATGTTTTAAATTATTGCATAAATGAACATGATAAAGGCAAAATTAGGTTGAATTTGGTATCTTTACAAATTTGATTTGAATGATGTTTAAATTAATATGTTTTGATAATATGATTGTGGTACCTATGAGGGTACATTGGTTAGACATTTAGGTTGATTATTTTAACATGTTTTGAAGATATTTGATTTTGTTTTAAATTGGTTGAACAATTGATTTTGAGTTGTTTGGTATTCATGATTGTAGGGAATGATAAACTTGATGTTTAAGGTTCGTTTTGAGTCCACACGGCCAGACACACGGGCGTGTGACTGGACCGTGTAAGACACGCAACTAACACATAGGCGTATGGTTTGGCTATGTGTCCCCTGCAATTTTAAAATTTCAAAACAGAATGCTCAAGTATTTTCACACGGGCAGAGACATGGGTGTGTGACACACGGCCTAGCATATGGGCATATGACTTGGCCGTGTGACCCCTGCACCTTAATATTGCAAGTTAGTATGCTCACACGGTCTAGCACACGGGCGTGTGGCTTGGCCGTGTGACTCAAGTCAGTAAGCACCTAAATTTGGACACGGCTGTGTGCCCCTATTTCTAATGTTCACATGGCCTGAGACACAGTTATGTCTCTTGACCGTGTGAGCCACACGACCTGGTCACACGGGCGTGTGTCCCCAATTTCATTGAAAATTTTTTATGTTTTCCGAAAAATTTTCTGAGTACCTAGTTTAGTTCCGATTTGTTTCTAACATATATTTTGGGCCTCGAGGGCTCATATAAGGGACAATATGATTGATTTATGACATGCATGTTAAATAATATGTAATGTCTGTTTTTTATCTGAAAAGTCTGGTAATGCTCTGTAACATTGTCCGGCGATGGATAAAGGTTAGAGGTGTTACAAGTAATGATGACAGTCTATCATTAATTGGTATTGTATAAAGATCATAAACTATTATTATATTAAATACTAATGTTCAAATTTTATTATTAGTCACTATACTACTTAATAAGTTATAGATTTACTCCTTGTACTTTAATTTAATTGTTTTTAATTTTTATATTTTTGAATTTTGAAATTTCAATCATGATCAAATGATAGTCATTAAATATTGATATAATGATAAATTTAATCCTTAACATTTATACTTTTTATCAATTTGGTCTTTATTTTTTTTAAGCTTAATTTGACCCTTAACATTTTAAAAAGAGTTGAGTTTGACAATTAACCTTAAAGAGTTGAATTGCTATATTTTAGCAAAAATACTGACTAAAATGTTAAAATTTTAAAATGACAGCCTGTATGACAATCCACATGTATTTCTTGCTATTATTTTTATTTTATATTTTAAATTTATTCGTGACATAGCATATAAGACAAATAGTGACATGTCAGCATGAGGTACATATGATTTGTCACGCGGGTTGCCACATCAACATTGTTAAATAAATTAATGTTTTAGTAATCATTTCTATTAAAACAACAATTTGACTTTTCTTTGAAAGTTAATAGTCAAATTTAGCTCAAAAAAATAACAATGGCCGAACTAATAAAAAGAGTGAATGTTGAGAGCTACACTTGTCATTATGTCTTAAATTTTACCAATTTCAGAATTTTATATAATAGACTTATTATGACATATGCAATATTATATCAACTTAAAATATAAGAAAAACAAAATCAAAATTAAAAATATTTAAAATTTCAGTTATTTTAAAAATCGTTAAAATTAATTGAATTGAGTTATTTTTAGAAAAGAATCGATTGTATTAAAAAAGATTTACAAAATTTCAAATAATAAAATTAATGATAATGGCATCAAAAGATGAGGTATGATGATCAGCTGTCCTACAAGATTTGATAATGGCATCAAAAGATGTTTACAAAATGATTTTACATGTAGGAGGAAAGTGATAGTTGATCAATGATCCTTAAAGCTTTTTGGGTTTTAAAAATTAAACAAACAAACAAACAAAAGTTACTTTAAAGATTATATATATTGCTTACTTTCCTTCATCACTAGCAGCAGTGGCTGAAACATAATAAGCAACAGAAAACAGCCCATGTACGAAACACAAAATTCCTCCAATCGAAAGGAAATGGTGGTGCGTCAACCCACACGAACCCTTGGATTTGTTGTTTGATAATATCCCAATCACCAGCGCCGACAATCCAACGGCTAATATTATCCTGAAAAACCCCCAAAAATTACATCAACTATCCACATTAGAAACAATTTTACAACTACTGTTAATCTTAATCAAACACAAAGATGCTTCTACTGCTTTATTTTTGCAGGGCATGGTTAATTGGGCGTTTTGGGTTGGTTTTGGGTTAGGTTAATTTGAGTTTTAATATTTTTGATCATTACCGTATAGATTATTTTAAGTTCGAGTTATTTCGAATTTAGATAATTTAAGTTTATTCTTTAACTAGTTTAAGGTTTGGATATTTCAAGTTTAGTCATCAAGGTTTTTTAAGTTTAGATTAATTTGTTTCGGTTTAGATAATTTTGAATCTGAATCAATTTAGACTTAAATTATTTTGAGTCAGATCATTTATGGTTAGCTCATTTAAGTTTTCCCCTCAACTTCTTTTGAGTTGGGTAAATTTCGGCTTTGAGTCATTTAGTATTTGGGTCGTTCAAGTTTATAAACCGAGTATTTTAAGTAGGATTACTTAGGATTTGGACAATTCTAGTTTGATCGGATTGTTTCTCAGTTTGTCACTCAAGCTTTACTTGCTTGGATTATTTTGAGTTAAAAGGTTGAAAATTGAAAAAAGTTCGGATGAGTTAATGGAGAGGATGGGAATCGAAAAAATATAAAATGCGTAGACATACCAAGTGAAAATGAGACATGCGACAGAGAGTTGCCTGTTAGTGGAAGAGCTCTGAAACTCTTCTTGAGAACAAACACACATGCACCCGCCAAGCAGGTTAGCAAGTACGTGGGCTAGTGTCAGCAACGCTGCTGCACCCAACGCTAGCTTGAAAGCATCATGGCTCGGGTCTCTGCACTCAAATATCCACAGCCGCAGGTGCTTAACCTGTCAAAATCACAAACCAACCAAAAAACAGTATAAAAAATCCCCCTCAAATATTGCCCATGGAATCAAAATGCAGCAGTTACTTTCAAGCCACCTTGTTTTGTGCAGCTTCAGCTTGGATGCCAAGTATCCCTGCTCCAACATCCATGCCCACAATCAAAAGACAAACCAAAACACCTGCAACTTTAACCATTTTTTTTTTTTTGGTTCTTTAGTTTATTATGAGAGAGCACTTGAAGATAGCCAAATGGCAAGTTTGGTTGATTCGAAGGTGGGGGAGAAAGGGTTAAGCAGAGATATAAAGAGTGGTAAAGTTATCTAAAAGCATGTCAAAATGGGGATTAGCTGGTAATGGTATATGAAAGCCAAAAAAGTTTCTTTTGTCAAATACAGTGCTATGCTTTTTAGTGTTGCCTTTTTGCTTTGTCTTCTTTTAAATTTCTTACTTGTGTCTTGGATTCCTTTGATGGGGGGAAGAAAGAAAAGTAGGATATAAATCAGCTCATACAGGACAGTGCCTTGGGCATCTATCAATGTCCCCCCGCCCCCCCCTTAATGTGTTCTTTGAATTTTTGACATTTTTCAAAGATCTTGTTCATCCTGTCAGAAAAAAGAAAAAAAGGAAAATGATATGATAATGGGATTTTAAATTTATTGTATGCCATGAGGAATCGCTGATGGGAGAAACAATGTTCCTTGTTTATGATGCTAATTTTGTAATAAAAATCAAAAGCACGGGCCTTTACATCAACTTGTACGTTTTGGTTCAGTTTAATCGAAGACATTTTACAAGTTAAAAGTGATGTCAGGATATCGCTCCTCACTCAAAGGTTTATTGTCTTCAATGGTACATTGCAACTAAATGTCACGATTCATTTTCACCTGCAACGTATTGCGTCGGCTTTTAACCATTAAAGTTCAGTGTTTTGTCCACTAAAAGAACCCCTCACATATTTAAAAGTGATGTGAGCACATATTACAAAACCAAGTTTTAATACATAACTCATATGGGATTCGCTCCTTGGGAGCTTTTCAAGTACTTATAGCATCAACATGATGGTTGCAGTGTGGCACGTTTAGGAGGGAAAAGGTGAGATGGTTAGAATAATTGGACGTGATCCATCAATCATCAATTTATATATATATATATATATATAACATATAAACATATTAGCTGATGAAGAACTTGTGTTTTACTACAATAAAGCTCATGTTTCAGTTAAAGGAAAAAGTGGTATATGTGGGACCCCTGAGGAAGAAATAGGTAAAATATGATGGTGAGTTTGAGCTCAAAATCGGTGGAGCTCGGCTGTACCCCATATTTCAAGCCTTTGTTCACTGTATGCCTATTACCACATCTAGTTAATAAACAGTTTCACACTAGTCCAGCTATACTCGGGCAGCAAGGCTGCTAACATTTGGGTGGAACTAAAGCCCTTGTTTGTAAACAGCCTCACCAAAAGCCTAATTATATCTATTATTTAAAAATATATATATTTATTAAAAATTAAATTTTTATTATAAATAGGGATGATATTTAATTCATTTGAATGATATAAAAATTCTTTTATTATTTCTCTATCTACTACTATTTTCGATTATTCTATAAAGAACTATTGTAATTTTTTTATAGAAATTAATTTTTATTATATTTTACTCATAGCTTGATAAGTTATTTTTGTCGATGCAAAATTAAATACTCATTGAGTTTTATGTTAAACAAAACACGTTAGCAAACAAAATAAATTAAATATAAATAAACACATATAAAGTAAGGATAGAATAATTTATATTTAATTTATCAAATACTGAAAAAATAATTAAAATTAAAATCAAATAAGAGTTTAAATCAGGAGGAGGAATAGAGATTTTACGAAATGTCACCAGAATGTTCACGAAGAAGATAATGAAAAGTTTTAAGAGCAACAGAGTTTCGGTAAGAGAAAAATATCATAACCTTGAGGCCATGGGTTCAAATCCCGTTTGCGTAACATTTACATATTTTTGACAAAAAAAACTAGACTTGACCCTATTAATTAGTCATTTTTTCTTTTAGGGGAGTGTATATAAATACTTTCTTCAGTTCATGGCGATTTTATCAAATTTCACTACTAAACAGGACAACTTAGGCTAAAATATCTATAAAACCATTTAAGCCAAATTGGTTTAGGCATTTCTCATCGCCTATATCGTGCGATTAGGTTTTGGACCTGCACTTTTTGAACACAAGATAATATTACAAGCTTAGTTATACAATAATCTTTTAAGAGAGTTTACATATATAAATACATCTCACACTTAATATTTAACTAATGTGGGATCTAAGCTTTTACTTTTCCTCTACAATATTTTCAAGTAGCTTACTTTGATTATCAATTTCTCATTAATCACTCAATCATTTTGAGCATATAATATACCGTTATAAAGGTCTCATGGAGTAAAATATGAAACTATAATTTTATAATTCAATTCTCTACCTTTATCTACTAAGAATATGCCTCAGTTCCCATAAAAACAAATTTTCCAATGTTTTATTATATCTTCAAACTCTTTTGCATATTAAGCATAGTGGGCAAATAGAACCTTAAAAATAGTAACTTCATTTATGCCTTGGAGCCTTATCTGCTTGATTGATTTTTCTATTAAGTAATTATTCGTATTCCGTTCGTGTGTTAAAAAAATTTCTCATCAATAATTCAGAAGTTTTGCACTCTGTAGCCTTACAAGCAACATTCAGTAAAAAGAAGAGGCAACCAAAAGTTGGCTCCTAAGTTTTTCGGGCCTTTCCCAATAGTGGCCAATGTAGGCAAGGTAGCTTACAGGTTGCAGTTACCTCAAGGGTCCAAAGTGCACCCCACTTTTCATGTTTCTCAACTCAAGAGAGTTGTTGTGCATCTAGTTGAGTTGCCTATAGTTGCATCTGATGGATGTATGGTGAAAGAATCTGCTCGGATTTCAGACGGAAGTGGGTGAAGTGAGGGAATAGTGCAGTTACAAAATCGTTGGTTGATTGGACTAATGCTTTTTCTGAGGATGCTACTTGGGAGAATTTTCATGATCTTCGGATGAAGTGTCCTCCTTTTCATCCTTCAGGACATGGATCGACTGGTGCAGGGGAATTAATGAAACGAGGCGTTTTGGGGTGAAATTTGTTATAGTTGGTTGTAACGGCTTTTAACAACCTCATTCATTTCAGTTAAAGATAGAAGGAATGGAGGTGAAATCTCATTCTACCAGATTCGTTCACTTGTCGTCTCCAAATTCTCTCTTTTCTCTTCCTCTTTGAATTCTCTTCTTCTCAGTTTCTATCTTCTCTACTCTTTCAATTCTTCTTGTTTCAAAATAGTAAGTTGTATAGTGCAATTTTTTTCTTGTATTTGGTGAAATTTAACTTCAGCTTTAAATTGCAAATATTGATGAAGTAGAACTTTCTTTCTTATAAAGTTCGTTTGTAAAAGATGTAAAGTTAAAAGCTGTAGTATGTTTCGAGCCTTGTTCAGTGTATGCCTATTACCACATACAGTTACACACTGGTCCGGGTATACCCAGGCAGCAAGGCTGACCAACAGTTCCACCAAAAGCCATCTCTGCAACCGGCTTAATAGAATAGGTTAAAGTCACTGTTATTAAATACGGAACGACCCAGCAGTCGCACCAGTCGACCCATATTTTCAACAGACAAGATAATTTTCAACAGAACGTCTACAGAAAACCATATTCAAAATAACAATAAAAACTTACTATTTTCGAAGTCTCCGACTTCAGACATGGAGTACAATATAGCAAGAACTGCTAGCAACCCTACCGAGTTTTTTTTTACTCTATATCCATACATTTAAAGAAACCTAAGAAGAGGGCTTTAAACCTTAAACCCTCGACACTGTTGATAAAGGGAACAACTGCTTGACTAGACCGAAGTAATTAACAACGGTTTGCTTTTATGAAAACCATATAAACTTAGAGAAACTTAAGTTGGTATCCGCAACATTGCTGTGCTCTTCTATGAAACTTGCACCTCTAAGAAGTGACCTTCACTTGCTGAAGGTTCCGGTTGTTCGATGTTTTCATCATTGTGATCATCAGCTAGCTGAGTCCTATAATACGACGGCAAAACTCATTTCAGCGTTCATAAGTTTTGAGTTGACAATTTACAGTTTCATGGAACCATATGGAAAAGACAAAATTTTATACCTCTCTGTTCCTGAGCTTGCAGCTCCTTCAGCTGTTGAACCTGACATCTAAAAATCAAACATGGAAGGAATAATTACATGCAACAATAATTGGCTGTTTACAATAAACAGAAAATGCTTGAAATTGATTTAGATAGAGTCCTCCCTGTTTTATCCCCATTTTCTTTAAGTTACGTCAACATGATTTGGCTTTGCAGGTGAAACCTTTTGCTCAAGCAACTTTTTATTTTACAGGTTAAAAAGAAGAAGAAGAATAAGATTGCTGATATTAGCCTTCATTAGACCAGGGGAAAAATGACCAGCGGAAATATAATATACTCACTTTCAACTTTTCAATTCGTAGAATTGCGTCCATAACAAATTGCTGGTGGAGATCAGCTTCAGAAATTGTGAGGATCTTTGTCATATCAGGATTATAAGACCTGTTAAAGAGAAACATATAAGAAACTATACCAAGTTGTCACAAGCAATAGTCAAGATTCCCAGCTACAAGAAAATATTTAAAAAATTGATGACCTCATCTTGTTCTCGGCTTCATTTTTTTTCCAGTTGAGATCAGCGAGTTTTCTCTCAAGAGCCTAAGAAAAAAAGAGCAAAACTGGAAAGTTATGGGAACTATCATCGTTAGGGAGCAAAAGATCGGCAAGTGAGTCAGAGTTTGTTTTAACTCTATGCTGCACATGCATTGCGTTAACAGCAGATAAATCATGTGAAAAAATAGAAAGAACGACTGTGAGATAGAAATAAATTAAAGCATAAAAAAGAATGTGCATGTTTGGAGCAAAAGACATGATACCTTCCTAATTTATCCAGTACTTCTGCTTCGTACTTCAAACGCTTCAAGCTTTCGTACAAGACCTGTAAGCACAAGTAATAGAAGGCAAAATAGGAAGATAAAAACAATCTCGAAAATTGGGGCAAAGGAGAAAAAAGAGAGACAGAGATATAGACTACCGCTTCATTTTCAAGAGGTTACAGAAATCAATATGGGGATAACCAGAGGCCGAAACACAGACAAGGACAATGCAAACATATTAGTAAACCCTCAGCTTAGCTGTTTGTGAAAATTTCTTTATGAAACAAAAATAGCAAAGATCAAAAAGACACACTCTTTATGTTCATCATTATGGTCCAAGTAACGAAGAAAGATATCCTGGACCCTATAGAAGGCATAAGAAAAATGTTATCACAAGATGCATTTAAAACTTAAAAAACACAAGAACATAGAAAAAAATAACATTATTATCTATTAGAGATTCTTCATCAACCTTCCCTTGTGAGCAAAACTGGTAAATTGACCAGTAGGAGAAAACATCATGAGTCCAACATCTATATGATATAACATAGATAATTCAGCGGGCTGCTTGAGAACGCTTTCCCTACGTTTTACGTAAGTAATCCGCCGAGACCTAGAATTGCCACTTCTCTTCATCTTTTCAGCCATTATGAAAGGAAATTGAGTAATAAAATAGAATAGGAAGAAATTTTATTGTAGGTTACTAAGAGAAATGGAGTTTATAAAGATGAAAAGGGAAGCATATGCATTAAATTTTGGGGCCACTGAAGAAGGTAAAACAGGCATGGTGAAAAGTCCCTCAATCATAATCACTAAGGGGTTTTCTTAGGCACTGTAAAAACGCCGGAGAAAATTGTACCTATGCCAAATATAAATTTAAATGATATAAACCTAAAATTAGAATTTAACTAAAGCAAACATAAAATAATATTGTTGGAGTTTCAACACACTTTAACCGGGTAAAGTAAGAATTTCAAACAGAGCACCAGCAGCAACGTATTATACCCGGGTAAAATATGAAGGAAAAATGCTTGAAGTTCAAGCTTTTATCTACTGTCAAAAATGGAGAACAGAACTTAGAATTTTTAGAAGGCAAAGGAAGAATGAAGCATATGGAAGAAAATCTGATGATTTCATTCATTTGAAACATTGGCTTAAAGCCATTACATATACCAGTCATTTGGCTGGTCAAAAGATTAACAAATCCTTTACCTAAACACTACCTAACTCCACTAATTACATAGGGACTAGGTGATTTTGCTTGCAAACATAAACAAAGCTGGTGATAAGCTCTATCACCATCAAATTACATCAAACATAAACTAAACTTAGTTCAAAATGAACTAGATTACAAAAACATAGTTAAACGGTAACAAAATGTAACTGAGACGGAAAAGAAGCATCAACCCCTTCAGTTGCATGTATTTTACCCGGGTAACTTGTGTGTATGAATTCTTGCACATACTTTACCCGTATAACATAAGTGCATTAATTTTCACGTGCTTGAATATGCATGGGCTGCATGGGAACTAACTTCAACACTCCTCCTTAGTTTCCATGTTTGTAACACCTAGCTGCTTTCTCAGTTTTATAAACCTTGACACACCAAGGGCCTTTGTGAAGATATCAGCAACTTGTTCCTCTGAATTACAATGAATCAACTCCACCTCTCGAGCTTGTTCCATCTCCCTTATCACATGTAACTTGATGTTTGAAGTGCTTCGCTCGCCATAGAAGATGAGATTCTTTGCAATTGCAACAATGCAGACTTGTTGTCACAAAAGATCTCTGTTGCTTCCCTTTGATGTAGGTTAAGATCAGCTAGAATTTTTCTCAGCCATATGGCTTGATTTACAGCATTTGCAGCTACAACATATTCAGCTTCTGCTGTTGATTGAGCCACAATCGATTGTTTCTTTGAGCTCCAACAAAACATGGTTGAGCCAAGGGTAAAAGCATATCCAGAGGTGCTTTTCATATCATCACTTGAACCAGCCCAGTCACTATTGGTATAGCCTTTCAACTTCAAGGTTTCAGCTTTGTTGAATAACACGCCATAGTCAAGAGTGCCTTTGATGTACCTTAGCACTCTCTTTGCGACTTGAAAGTCTTGGACATTACAAAGAATGCATAAACCTTGATAACATACTCACAAGAAATAAGATATCCGCCTAGTTGTCATCAAATATAACAAGCGACCAACTAGGCTCCTGTAAGTAGACTCATTGATCGGTTCATGATCTCCTTGGCTTGATACTTCATTCCAACAAAGAATAGGAGTGCTTGTTGGCTTACAATTCTCCATCGAGAACTTGGACAAAACCTTCAAGGCAAATGTTCTCTGTCCCAAGAAGATTTTTCCTTCTATTTGGCGCACCTCTATTCCCAAAAAGTATGTCATTAGCCCCAAGTCAGACATTTCAAACATGTTCATCATTTTGGCTTTGAATTCAGCCAACATATTTTGATCTCCTCCAGTTACCAAAAGGTCATCGACATAGAAGGATACAATAAGCTGTATTTCAGCTTCATTCTTCTTGACATATAGTGTTGGCTCATTAACACTTCAGTTAAATCCCAAACTGACCAAGTAGTCATCAATTGAGCATACCAGCTCGGGAGCTGTTTTAGGCCATATAATGCCTTCTTAAGCTCAGACACCATTTGTTCTTTGCCAGACACAACAAATCCTTGTGGCTGATCAATGTAGATCTCTTCTTCAAGGAAGCCATTAAGAAATGCAGACTTCACATCAAGTCGGTAGATTTTCCATCGCTTTTGAGTCGCCAAGGCAATCGACAATCTAATGGTGTCTAGCCCGCCATTTGGTGCAAATGTTTCCGTGTAGTCCGCACCATATTTCGGTTGAATCCTTTGACTACAAGCCCGGCCTTCATTTGTTCAAGCTCCCATCAGCATTTTGCTTGGCTCGATAGACCCACTTTACTCCAATAACCTTCCTCTTGGCTGGTCTAGGAACCAATTCCCATGTCCGGTTCTTCTCAATCATGGCAATTTCATCAACCATTGCCTGTTTCCAGCCTTCATCAGCTTCAGCTTCTTCAAAACTGCATGGCTCCACTATGGCAACTTGAGCCCTTTCATAAATTTCAGCCAAAGGTCTAGTGCCTTTGACTGGCATGTCATCAATGTCCATATCAGGACTATTTTCTTCAGGCTCTGTTTGATCAACCACAAGTTCTTTAGAGACAGCTTCAGGTTCATTCTTGTCCCAATTCTAACAAGCCTTCTCATCAAACACTACATCTCTGCTCACTTGGATTTTGTTGGTTAAAGGATCCAGGATCCTATAACCCTTTTTACCATACTATACCGGTTAAAATACCAGAATGACCCTTTGGACAACTTGTCCCTCTTAACAGCTGGTACTTGGCTGTAGCATAGGCAACCAAAGACTTTCATATGAGCCAATGATGGCTTGAACCCGAACCAGGCTTCAAAAGGTGTCTTGTGAGCAAGTGCTTTGGTTGGAAGCCTATTCTGAATGTAGACAGCAGTGTTGACAGCTTCAGCCAACATGGTCTTAGGCAAATTCTTCTCAAACAATAAGCATCTGGTCATATCCATCAAACTCCTGTTCTTCCTTTCACTAACCCCATTTTGCTGGGGTGTGTAGACATTGGTTAGCTGGTGTTTGATGCCAGCATCTTTGCACAAAGATTGGAACTGAGCTGAAGTGTATTCAGTTCCATTATCTAACCTAATGGTCTTTATCTTGCAGCCTGTTTCTGTTTCGACTGCAGCTTTGAACTTTATAAACACTTGAGCAACCTTAGACTTATGCTTCAAAAAATAAACCCAGCAGTATCTCGTAAAATCATCAATGAAGAGAATAAAGTACTGTTGCCACTAAGTGACTCGATTCTCATGGGGCCACAAACATCGCAGTGCACTAGTTCCACTTGCTTGATGCTCTCCGGTGGTGTTTGCGGAAATGGAAGCCTAGCTTGCTTTCCCATCCGATGACTTCACAAACATCTTCATTCGAACTATCTTGGTGAAGTTTTCAACCATTTCCTTCTCGACCATCCGAGCCATAGACTTAAAGTTGGCATGCCCAAGCCTTTGGTGCCAAAGCTTGGAGTCTTCAGAAGAAACAGTATAGGCATTATCAAAGCCTTTATTCTAGTCCACAACAAAGCTCTTTTCTGTCATGGCTACTGACATGAGCATGGATCTACTTGGATCACTAATCTGACATTCATTTCCTTTGAACACCACTGTATAGCCTTTTTCAACTAATCGAGCTATACTTAACAGTGTTTCATCAATTTCGAACTAACAAAACATTTGAAATGATTTTGTTACCGTTGGAGTGTGAATAACCACATCTCCTTTCATTCGCTTTGATAAAGTGGCCATTGCCAACTTTAACTTGTGTTTTGACTTCATCTAAGGACTTGAAAATAGTCGATCTGGTGACATATGGTTGGTGCGAACACCGTCAAGGAGCCAACCATTTGAGTCTTTCTTACGAGCGGTTTGAGCAGAGACCGCAAAGACTGCTCCTCATTATCACCGCCTTCTTCACTACTCGAGCTTGACCTTGTGTTGTTGGTTTTGGCCAGGTCTGCCTTTTTCTTTGCAGACCCTTTCAACATGGCCTTTCTTTTTGCAGTGTTGACACACAGCATCTGGTCTGAACCAGCATTTGGCCTCTGGATGACCAGGCCTTTTGCAAAATCTGCAGAGTCGATCTCCTCCTCTTGCAGCATCAGGCTTAGGCCTGTTTTTCCAGTTCTTCTTGCCCTTATAGGAAGTGGTACTTGAGGTTGCTTTAGCTTTGGCTTGAAAAGCTCCCTCCTGGTGCTCCTCCATTCTACTGGCTCTCCTTTGTTCCTGAGCATAAAGAGCATTAATAAGCTCTGTTAGAGAGATGGTTGTCAGGTCTCTCGAATCCTCCAAGGATGAGATCTTTGCCTCATATCTTTCAGGCAATGTTGAGAGCACCTTCTCCACAATTCTTGCCTCATTGAACTGTTCTCCTAGCAATCTTATGCTGTTGACCACAGCCATTATCCTGTCTGAGTACTGCTTTACTGTCTCTTCTTCCTTCATCTTGAGATTTTCAAAATCTCTTCTCAAGTTTAGTAACTGTTGCTGCCTAGTTCTTTCAGTGCCTTGGAATTCCTCCTTGAGCTTGTCCCAGGCTTGCTTGGGAGTCTCACAAGCCATGATTATGGTGAAAATAACATCAGAAACACAGTTCTGAATACAGGACATGGCCTTGTGCCTTTTGGTCCTCTCATCTGCATGCTGACGAATCTGAGCCACAGTGGGGTTGGCCCTCAATGGAGCTGGCTCAGCATCTGTGTTGACAACTTCCCACAGATCGAAGGCCTGCAGGTAAGTCCTCATCTTAACCTGCCATATGTGGAACCCTTCACCGTTAAAGACTGGTGGTGCAGCAGGAGAAAAGCTTGATGAAGCCATTTAATTTTCAACAACAGGTCCTCTAAGATGAAAGCTCTTGATACCAATTGTTGGAGTTTCAACACACTTTAACCGGGTAAAGTAAGAATTTCAAACAGAGCACCAGCAGCAACGTATTATACCCGGGTAAAATATGAAGGAAAAATGCTTGAAGTTCAAGCTTTTATCTCTTATCAAGAATGGAGAATGAACTTAGAATTTTTAGAAGGCAAAGGAAGAATGAAGCATATGGAAGAAAATCTGATGATTTCATTCATTTGAAACATTGGCTTAAAGCCATTACATATACCGATCATTTGGTGGTCAAAAGATTAACAAATCCTTTACCTAAACACTACCTAACTCCACTAATTACATAGGGACTAGGTGATTTTGCTTGCAAACATAAACAAAGTCGGTGATCACTCTATCACCATCAAATTACATCAAACATAAACTAAACTTAGTTCAAAATGAACTAGATTACAAAACATAGTTAAACGGTAACAAAATGTAATCGAGACGGAAAAGAAGCATCAACCCCTTGATTGCATGTATTTTACCCGTAACTTGTGTGTATGAATTCTTGCACATACTTTACCCGTATAACATAAGTGCATTAATTTTCACGTGCTTGAATCTGCATGGGCTGCAGGGGAACTAACTTCAACAAATATCATTAGAATGGTTTGAGGCTTCGATGGGTGTTGTCCAAAAAAGCAGCAATTGCGTTTGCCAACTGAAACCAACAGATTGACATGCTCCGCGTGGCATTTCCGTAATGAAACCGTACAAATCGTAAAAGAAGATTCGTTCTTAACGAAACAAGTACAGTTCAGCAGTTCGAAGGAATCCATGTTCGGTATCAATGATTAAAGGCATGCAAGACATAATTTTCACCAAGAACTCCTATGACCACTTCGGTTTCGACAGTTCATTGTTCTAGAATGTCATTTCACATATCTCATCAACTCAGATAAACCTTCACCTAAAGATTGGACTTCCTCTTTACAACATTTGGCTAGTAACAGTTACATAGCGTTAAATAGCATTGAGAGAATCAAATTATGTAACCTCCTAGTTGAGTTGAGACCACTAATTAAAAACCATGTGTTACCAAATTAGCTCCATTATTAAGGACCTTAATTCTACATCAATATACTCATCTAAACAAACCATAGAATTTAATGAACAGGTATTTCATTAGTATAATAGTTTGTGCTATGACCATCCTATACTGGTGAAAGGACAAGCAGCAAACTGGAGAAGACCCATTATTCCAATGACTAAGATAATTCATTTTTTGAACATCAAAATCTAATTGTGACCATCTCCATCAAACACAATCATCCATCTTTTTCATTGAATGAGATAGTTGTTTAACGCCGTTGCACATATAAAAGTACCATAAATCAGAAAAATTAAACGGAAATTATTGAAACATGGAACAGAAATTATAATTAAAAAAAATACAGAAGATAAACACCAGAAAAAGGGAATATTTTCGGTAACTAACCCACCTACTGCAAATAATCAGAACAAGCGTTACACTTTGTCATTTCATAAAAAAGGAGCGTTAAAACTCACCATACCAGAAATCGAGGGAGAAAAGAAGAAAAAAATAGATGTGGGATCCACAGAACTCCAAACAGTTCATCAATACAACTTTAAAGTCGGATACCCTATTTCCAGATTCCTTGAGTACATGAACTTTGCCCAGGGAGTAATTGGGTAATAAGGATTTACCAATGGCAATTTATCATCAGGGGGATGTAGCTCAGATGGTAGAGCGCTCGCTTAGCATGCGAGAGGTACGGGGATCGATACCCCGGATCTCCATTTCTGTTAATGACTCCATTTTTGACATTTTATGGTTTTGTATTTTAATTTTGAAGTTGAAACATGTCAGGCTTTGTATTCTTTACAGGGTTATTATAATTTATTCTTTCTAATTTTATTTTTGGAATTTAGTCTTGTCTAGATTTTAAAATTTAGATCCAATTATTAATATTGATAATTTTTTAATTTAGGTCTAATTATTGACACCATTAATTTTTTTGATTAAATTTGTTAGTGTGACATTTTAAAATTACAAAAGAATGCTCACTTGGTAAGAATATAACTAAAAAAATGACATTATAATAAACGTGAATTTAACAAAATAATCTTACTAATAATATTAACTGTTGAACCTAAATTTTGAAATATAAAAATAAAAAAACTAAATTTTTAAAATAAAAATATTAAGACTAAATTCTAATTTCATCATAAAAAGAAAAAGAAAACCAACCGTTATACTACATGAGAATTTTTTTGTCAAAATAGTGTGTAATATAAATTAAGTTTTGGAATTTGAGTTGGTAACTTTTACTGTATATTTTTAAATTTTAGATTTTTAGTTTTGATATAAATTTAAATGGTAGTGGTTAAATTTGTTTGATTAAATTTTATTATTAATTATTAATTATTAATTTAATATTTCTTATTTTTTGAATTTTAAAATTTTAAGTTTGATTGCAACCCATCGACATTAATTTTTTTTTAAATTTTTGTCATAGTAATAATAGAACTCGATCAAAATATACTTATAAAAATATATGTTGCAAACAAATAAGATTTAGATTGAATTAATAAAGTTAAAGATTTAAACAAAACGAATTAAAATTTAATTTTTAATTTTAAAATTCTTAATTGCCATGCTTTTTAATTTTTAATCAATGTTCAGTCGAAACATTTAAATTTTATTCATTTTTTGAAAAAAGTTAATTTTCTATGCTTCTGTTGCGGTGCAGTTTTGGTGGAAAGTGGATACTGTTTTTGCTTATTTATTAATTGGTTCAAGGTTGGTAGCTTATTTTTTTTTTTTTAAGCTTTAGAATGTAAATATTTATCAATTTGAAGAAGTTTGTAAAAGATTGGTGTTTTTTTAATGCTTGTAAAATACTAGCCAGTTTTTCACCAAAATATATATATATATATATATATACTAGCCAGTTAATTCAAAGGTAATTTTCAATTGAGAATGGGTGACTTTCATATTATGGTAAGAAATTTATCTCTGACATGCCACTGCTTTTTGGTTTCAACTGCTGCAATCGATTCTTCTTATGCTTCCTTATGTTATGCCTGTGAAGGTCACATTGTTTATGTGCTACACATTCTGTCTACAAACACCCAACTTCCATCGCTTTCTGCTTCTTCAAATCAAAAATACAATCATTTTATAAAATATTAAGAATCCATTTCCGAAATGAGCCACACAATCGAGCATTACACAGGACAGAATAGAAAAGAAATTCACATACATGACATTACTTGAAGGTTACTTCCAAAGAAAGTAATCTCCTGAGGCTTAGAGTGCCAAAAGCACCACTAACATAAGGCCAAACCCGAATCCGAGGCATATCCGGAAGCTGTTCGTGTTAGCTGATGAAGGAAGTGGTTGTTGTGAAAGATCGCTGCGAGAAGATGAGGTTCCAGGCGATTCGATTGAAGGAACGACATCAGAAGATAGACTGCCAGGAGCTGCTTCCGGGGTTTCTGTTGGCAAGGGAGAAGTTTCGGGGGCCAGATACACGGATGGTGGGAGAGAAGGCGAGGTTTCTGGAGCTATTTCCGGGGTTTCCATTGGCATGGGAGAAGTTTCGGGAGCTGGATACACGGATGGTGGGAAAGAAGGCGAAGTTTCCGGAGCCAATTCCGGAGTTTCGGCTGGCGAGGGAGAAGTTTCCGGAGCTGGAGAGGCCGAGGGTGGGTCTGTAGGAGATGTTGCTATTGTGTCTATCTCAATTTGCATCCCTTCGCTACAATGTCCAGGCGTTCCACATATGAAGTACCGTTTCCCTGGGGAAGTGAGAGGTACAACTGTGTCGCCGTCCGTATAAGTTCGAATCGGGCTACTCGTCTGGCACGAATCATAGTCCGCCTTTGTAACTTCAACCAAATCGTGGTTCGGAGTATACTGAAAAACTGCAGATAAATAACCGGTATATCAACTCGAAGATCAATTTTAAAGCACCATAACAGCATGTAATACACAGATAGTTCCATGTGACTTACTCAGATTATCACCTACTGCGAATTTTTGTGATGCAGCCCAAGTTTGCAGGTCAGTGCTTGAATCCCAGCCTCCATTAGCACCTCCAACTGTGTAATTTGCTGCCATGGCTAACTGGACCAACATGGCAGTGGCAGCCAAACATACTAATGTCCTCGCCATTGCAATCGTAATTAAAATTGATTATGGAACAGATATGGAATATGATAGAATTGATTTGGGTTTGAATTAGGAACTGCATTATATATAGAGAGAACATTGATTAGTTTATTAATAATTTTACCAGTTGGATTTGGTTTAAGGAACATGAACACTAGCAAATGCCAGCTTCTTTCAAGATACCAAATCCACCCCCTTTTTTTTTTTTTTTTACAGAATTTGTTTCATAAGAGATTCATGTGGGTTGAATGTGAAACATGAAATATGGATTGAGTAGAATTGGGTGGAATGAAAAGAAATTTTAATGGAGAAAAATGATTCCATTTGAGTTAAAATAAATATCCAATTATATCTAAGAATGAAAAAAAGCTAAATCCTATAAAAGTTGAAGTGGCTTGAACCACAAATCACAAACAAAATCAGAAATATAATTTTAAGTGAAAAATTGTTTAATAAAATGGTAAAAGCACGGGTAGTAAGAGTCCATTTAAAAAGTGACCCTCAGCTCAATAATTAGGTGTAATGATTCTGAATTTAACTTTACAAAAAAAAAATATTTTAGTCATTCATTTAATTTTTTAAATTTGTATTTTTTATCAAATCATCTTGAAATGAATGAAAGAAAATTAACTTTTTTAACTTTACTGACATAACATACACGTGAATAGTCACGTGGATAACATGTCAGCATTTAATTATTTTTTAAATGTAACACCTCATACCTAACCCATCCACCGGATCCAGGTATAAAGCGTCACAAATGGACTTATTCTAAATTTTCACTTATTCTTAACTTTTCTAACTTAACTATTATAAGACAACCTAAATATGAACTTTTCTAATAGTAAAATTTAAATAATAATTCTTACATCAAAGGCCTCAATCCGCTAAATAATTGGTTCCTTACAATTCCAATTCCTAACTAGACTATTTGTTTACAAAGAAATTCCTAAAACTTAGCTAAGGTCTAGCAGTCCTAAAAATATAGATTCTAGGTGTGCTATCTGGCTTCGTTATTATTGATATTGTGGTGAAGCTTCCAGTGGTACCCCTTTCCTATGTGTATGACTTTAAACTTTGCACGATTCTCGATCTCATCGTTCCATATGGCTTGGTCTTTCCTTGAAGTCCTCGATCATTCTCTCAAGTCCTGCGAACATCAGTACACTGCGATAAGTTCAAATAAACTTAGTGAGTTCCCACACAACATTATATATAAACTTCACCCGATTCTTCGAGCTATTTGGCTTACCATAAGAACTTCCTCTGATTAGACTCTTCACTTGACCGTATCCCAGATACTTCACTATAACTGTGAGTTCTATCCTCTATGACCTTTATCTTACTCCATTATATGCCTTGCCATGTTGTTCCTCTATACTAGCTTTCGTGCCTTTTTGCCTAAGTATTTTTAGGTCATACCTACATTGGTGAACTTTCCTAGTCGAATCAATCCTTTGGCAAACTCCCTTTTTACATACCATAGTCTCGAAAGACTCGTTGACGTTTCCATATTGTGTTGCCTTTCAACATGACCCACCATTTTGGTGAACCTGTTCTTGTTCTATCCTATTGATAATCATGGTAGGATTACTCCAGTAATCCACCTTATGCTTATGACTAACTTGGAACCTTACATGTCCCCGAAATGAACCACTAACTTATTGTCATATGGCTATACAAGTCTATCATCTCATTTGCTTGTTCCTTCCTTACTGCTGTCATTGTGGCGGAGTTCTCGCACCAGACTTTCTCCTTACAAGGGCATTCACTTTCTTCAGATTCCTTCTTTGCACCCTTCGTAGTGGTTCTTGATTGCGGATCCTATCTTGTGATCCTTGGATAATTTTCTTTCATTCATTTCCTTAACAAAGCCTACTCTCACTTGACCTATCTTCTTTTAGTTCTTGTTGGGTCTTCGCCAATGTCTTAATCCTTACCTCTTTTTATTACTTTAATCACTTTTGGCGGATTTCTCGAGGTCTACTTACCAATATTCATACTTTTTCTTTAACTCTTTTTCTACCCGTGTGGTTTCTTGTTCTTAGTGCACTGGTCATATATCCCACACTTGAGGTCCTAGCTAACTTTCCCTCTGCATCTATTTCCTAGTGGACTTTATAGGTTACTGTAGCCAAGATATGGTCTTATACCCTTCTTATCTATTTTCTCTCATCCCGGTAGACTTACTCGTGTTTACTGTCTCAGTGGACTTACTCTGTTTCGTGTTTACTGTCTTGGCGGACCTCTATTTCATGTTTGCTATCCGGGTGGACTTACTCTGTAGATACCATGGAGTATTTCATCCATGGTCTTACACCGATCCGCCATCCTAGCGTACTATCTTATGATGCCATGGCGTCTTTCATTCATGGTTTTACTCATTATACCTAGATTCTATAACGTCTTTCATCTATGGTCTTATACCAATTACCTTATACCTTGCCGTTATGGCGTCTTTCATCCATTGTCTTACGTCATATAGCTATCCCTTGTACCGTGTTGTCATGACATATTTCATCAATAGTCTTATGCTATGTACCACATACTAGACTGCTATGACGTCTTTCATCTATGGTCTTACGCCATATACCGTCGTCATGGTGTTGCCTTGAAGGATCAGTTGATACCGCTGTTACAGTAAATACTATTCCATGATTTATTTCCTGAATCATCATCCCATTACCTCCTTTACACCACCTAACATTGATGCTTGAACATTGCAGTGTTCCCTCCACAAGGCCTAGAGCTTTGTTCGAGGCGATAACTAATAGGTTCTCTCCTCATCCCCTTGAGGTTTCCCACAGTCATAGAATGCATGCTCATGTCATTATCTTTCATGCTTATGTAACCATAGCATGCTTAAACTGTATTAAACCTTACTGCAGGATTAAAGTCTTAGAAACTCACATAAATTCTTATCGTTCCCATAACTTAACTTTGAACGTTAGAGCTTCCATTCTCTTGGCAGCAACTAAGCATTCCAACCAAAACCATGGGTTATACTCCATATTCCTAACTTAAACTCATTTTTCCAAAAACATGTAGAACCCTTAAAATAGTTCTGGTGTCTATAAACTTTACTTTATGTACTTAGAAGGGTTAAGAACCTTACCCACTTGCTGATTTCCCTACTTTTTCAGCTCTATCCTTATGAAGTTTGCTCTACGTAGAACTATCCATGGCTACTCATTCTTCGAGCTACTAAAGAAGATGAAGAACGGGAGAACGTAAAACAAAGTTGGGAAGAAAATCATCTCTAGTAGCCATCTCCTTGCTATTTATAACCCTTCAAGCACTAACATTGACCTTAGAAGAACTGTCCATTGCAAATCATAATGTCTCCCACAAAGGAAATGGAGGGTTCCATCCTAACCGAACCAAAATTGACTCTTAACCATGTCCAAATCGATTTCTAGCTATCCTATTTCTTCCAATATAGGCCGTCAGCTTATAGTCTCTTTCAATTTAGTCCCTTAATTATTCTAAATTTCTGGGTTATTAGCAATCCGAGTGTTACATTAAATTTTTAAAAATAATTTTATAATTTTCATATTTAAATAATTTTAATGTTTTTTAATTTTAAGGATAATTTTATATATTTTTTAATTTTTAATTTTTAAAAAATTAATTAAATATTTACGTGTCATCTATATGGCAATCTACGTGTATGCACATCAACAAAAAAAATTAATTTTTCAACCATTTTTAGGTGATTTGACAAAATATATATACAAATTAAAAATTAAAAATACAACAAATTAAATGAATAATTAAATAAAATTTTCCATAAAATTGGAGATGCCTTTTAACTATTATAATAACCGCATAACTCTATTGTTGGGTATGGGTTAAAATTGAGAAATTTTAGTTTCAAAAAAAGTAACAGTTTTATTTAAGTTACAGAACTAAGATGATGAAAATCAAAATCTAGGAATCTTCTAGGCATTGGATCATGATGACCTTTTCATCATTTACTTGATTAAAATTGAGTTTAACTTTAAAATCCTTTCTCGAAGTGAACTGGATTTTACTCAACCAAAATGCTGCGTGAAGAAGAAATAGGGAGGGGTGGTTTTATTATCTAATTTTGAATACAAATATGAAGAATTTTAGTGGTTGCACCTGCCTAAGGGAGAATATTATTTAAGAAGATGGAATAGATAAAAGGAACTTCTTTTTAGGATTAATTAACTACTATTAATACATCCATATAACTGCTATCATAATACACAACTAATCACAAGCATATCTATACTAAAATAAATCTAGAGACTACATTTGTTCAATGATTGTACTACGCGCCTCAAATACCTCAAAATGGGCTTGAGAAAAAAAAATCAAGCTCATTTAAATATATGCGCCAATCTCAAGCTTTAATATTCGAAGCTCAACCTAGTTCGAGTTAACCCGTTTTCATGTTTATAATATGATTTTTATACCATATTGGGGATGAGAATGGGTAACATGGGTTTAACTCTTGCCAAATAGGTATCTGATAAGAGTTTTAATCATAGCTTCATACAAGTTAATACATGATTGTTTTTTCTTTTTGTTTTATATATAGTATGTAATTTATATCATATTAAATTAAATATATTATACTATACTATACTATACTTTGGCTTTTTTACTAAAATAAATTAAAAAATAAATATTTATCAAAATAGGTTGTCAACCCGATTATATACGAAAATAGGGTGTTTTTTTTCATTCGCGCCTATCTGACAGGAGCAAATGATTATTTTATATTATTTTTTTTTTCTTTTTTAATAAAATATTATTTTTTTATTTTCGGGTCAGTATGACCCGCATATAAATACGAATACAGGCTGCGCCTACTTGAGAGGCACGACTAATCGAGCCTTTCTCTGAGGTGCAAATGATTGTGCCTACCTCAGAGGCGCAAATGGTTGTACCTATCCCAGAGGCGCAAATGGTGGGGCCCACACGTGCTTATCTTTTCCCCTATATATACCCCCGAAAATCAAATGAACACATACACAAAATTTAGCATAGCAAGTTGAATGGAAATAAGAAGATAGGGGAGAAGAAAAAAAAGAATGGAGAAGAAAACGAGGACGATAAGGTACTTTAGTATATTTTTTTGTAAATAGAATGTAAAGTTTTGTTAGTAATTTTATTATTTGAAAGCTATTTTGTTAGGTTATTAATTTTGTTAGCTTATGAATGAAAATTTTTGCATTAAAAATTTTATGTATTTTTTTTGCTATTCGAAACTGTTTTGAAAATTTTGAAAATTTTTTAACAGATCTAGTATTGAAGATGGAGAATCAGTTTTTTGTATGTGTTTTTTTCGATGGAGAAATTTTGGCAACAACCGTGGGATGTATGTTTGAATGTCGCAAACAAATAGCAATGAGATTTAATAAAAATATCTCGTTTGACGATATGAAGGAAAAAATTAGTGAAAAAATTTATAGACGTTGTGGGAGAAAGATGTCGAAACTTTTCTACAAGTTTCCAGTTTCGACGGATCCCATAAAACTCATCGAAATGGATCTCGTAGATGATGAAGACGTGGAGACAATGGTCGCTCTTTATTGTGGGACTCAAAGCAACCAAAATACACCGATTCAGTTATTTGTTGAGTTAGCTGATATAAAGGCAACTGAAGATCCCACTTCATTAGGTGAAGAAGATAGAGCTCAAGAGCCGTGTATGGTGGTTCCGATATCGTACGTTGATAGTCAATCAACTACACACGGGATCAACATTGATCTTAATGCTGCACTCGAGACTGATATGGTTGGTGATGATGTATACCATAGTAGTGATCCTTCTGATCACGAAGTCGATAGTGAGAGTGATCCGGACGTAGACAAGGTCCCGGATGATATTGACGACGAAGGCGTGAATGATGATAGAAACGTTAACGCGTCTTCAGTTAGGAACCAGGGTCATCGTATTGTGATACATAATAATCCTAGGGTACACATGTCTCGGATAAACCCCGACGCGGCACACTCAGCTGAGTTTCTAGAGTACCCTGAAATACTACCTGCTCACCGGATGGCTGTATATTCTGATCCTGAGGAGTTGTTCGTGGGCCAAAGATTCGAAAGTAAGGAAGAATGCGTTTTTTTCATTAAGTGGTATAGCATGAATATATCAGTAGACTATAAAGTTGTAACGTCTAAACCGACATTATACATTGGAGAGTGTTGGAGGTCGGCGGAAGGCTACAATTGGCGGATACAATCTGCATTTATCCAGAAGTCGCAGATGTGGGAGATACGAAAATTTGTTGGGCCTCACACATTCACTTCAACACGTATGACAGAAGATTATCGAAAACTTGATTCAAAAACTATCTGTACGTGTATCATGCCAATGGTGAAAGACATGCCTACCATTAAAGTTTCGGTATTGATTGCCAAAATGCAGGCAGGATTCCAATATCGAGTATCATACCGAAAGGCATGGATAGTTAAACAAATGGCAATGGAATAATTGTACGGAAGTTTCGATGCATCGTACAACGAATTACAGGGATGGATAGCCGCTATGAGGGAGTACGTGCCGGGGACTGTCATTGAGTTGCAGACACGACCTTATTATGGGCCGGATAACCAACTACAATCGGGAAAAAGAATTTTTCATTGAATGGTCTAGATGTTTGATCCATGTGTGGGCGCATTTCCCCACTGCAAGCCATTTGTGCAAGTAGATGGGACCTGGCTATATGGAAAATATACACAGATCCTACATCTTGCGGTTGCTCAAGACGACAATAGGAACGTGCTCTCGATAACATTTGCCATCGTCGATAAGGAGAACATGGAATCGTAGGAATTCTTCCTTACCAACCTACGAAGGTATGTTATTAGTAACGATAATATTTGCATCATCTTTGATAGAGGGAAAGGATTAATTTCCGCCATTAGCGTTCTGGTGTGCCATGGAGATCCATTTACTGCATCCGGCACATCGCGGCTAACTTCCAGCGAGATTATAAGAATGCAGACTAGAAGAGACAAGTTGTGAGAATGGGTAAAGGATTACCTTATCTTTTCAATATAAGTTTTAATGTTTTAGGGCAGTGTTGTAACTTATCTTTTCTTAATACATATGCAGCGCATGAGTTAGAGCCATACATTTTTCGTCAAAGACTGACTCGACTTGAGAGCGACATGGAGGGTTAAACAAACACATCTTTCCGACAGTGGTTGGGTACTATAGAGCCGTGGCAATAGGCTCAAAGTTTTGACGAGGGCTTTCGTTATGGTCAAATGACCACAAACTTGGTAGAAGGGATCAACACTGTGTTGTTAAAAACACGACATCTTCCAATTTCATCTGTCTTCTCAGCTACATTCTACAGGTTGGCTACCTTGATGCCAAGAATGGTTCAACAACAAGTTAGCCAAATGGAGGCGGGACACGTGTTTGTAGAAGATGTCAGGGATGCAATTGCTACAAACCGTCGGATGGTGAGGTCAATGACTGTAGAAGTATATTCATGACGTAATAAAACGTTTCGAGTTACTGAGACTATCTGTCGTCGACCCGGTATACCACCTAGATCCTACGGAGTTGATTTTCGAAATAGACGATGCGATTGTAGGAGGTTTCAAACACTTCATTATCCATGTGCACATGTTGTGGCAGCTTGTGCTAAAGTTTCACTCAATGTAGAACAATTTATCTATGAAGTGTACACCCTCGGATGCACGTTGCGTGTTTGGGAGAACGAGTTCCCCGTGCTTCCTGACCTATCTACTTGGGAGGTACCTCCGACGACCTTCGAGCTTGTTTCACATAAAGGGTTATGTAGGAACCCGAAAGGTCATCCGCAATTATCCAGAATCTATAACGAAATGGACATTAGGGAGAAATTCAACGGGAAGCTGTGTGGCGTATGCAGATTAGCCGGTCATAATCGTAGTAAATGCCCACTCCGAAACTACCATGTTGGACAATCATCGCAATCAGGTAGAAATTGAGATGTAGTTCATGATATGTTAAAAAGATTGAATCACAAATTTGTCAACAATTTGTTGCAGTTAATCTAATTTGACTTACATAATTAGTATAAAGTTTATTTATTTAAATAATAAATAAAAAAAACCATAAAATTGATAAATAAAATGGCAATAAAGTCATTACATTAATAAAATGGCAATAATATATTCTTCATGCACTTCTCCCCAATTATTTCCATACGCCCCCCTCTTGCTCGTCCAATGGATATCCCCCAATTGTACTGGCAGTGTCAGGATATACTGTATGCAAGCGAACTACCAGAGTACTCGATCACCATGATACCACTCCACTATATGAAAATTGATAACATGTGCGCTAATGCACCATAGGTTTGAGTGGACGTGGGCAGATGAGGGAATAACCGCCATAATTTCTAGAACGAAATACGGCTTCCAAACGAACTGCACAGTTAATAACATTTTTATATTAATGCGGGTCGAGTGAGATAAAATAATAAAATTAAGTTTATATTGGAAAAACTTACCCCTTTTCCAGCATGATTCTCAATCATCAGATAGTATATCGAAACCGTGTACGACCTCTCGATACCCGGATTAGTGCTCCATCTAAGGAAAACAAATTGTTAGAACAATATAATTCGAAAAAAAGTCAACCAATTCTTATAACGAGTAAAAATTCATCACTTATTAACGAGTGGAAATATATATGATTGATGACTAATGGATGTCAAGAATGGCATCCGGTAAAGTGCCCACTATTGCAGTAGTATGAGCCATCTGCCTATGTCCATCGCAGAAGGATCTATCGTCCGACAAAATTCGCGATACAGCATGGCTAACACTACAGACCCCCAACTGTATGAACAGGTGTTATGCAAATTGGATAATAGGGGTAAGTACATCAACTGAACCATACTGCCGTTTGCATCCGGCATGAGTACACCCTCTATAAGGTGCATAATGTAAGCTCGAGCGGCCTGCATCACCTCCCATTCATTGGCAGTACTCGGAAAATGCTCAAAATTGGCCTTTAGCCATGAAAACCTCAAACTGGTAAATTTCCCCTTACTTGGCGAGTGTCCAAGTAATTCATAGCAAAGGGTAGCCGACCTAGAGATCAAACTTACTCCCGTGACCACATTCCCATCGATGGGAAGCCCGAGCTGTAGTGTAACATCCTCTAGAGTGATGGTACACTCCCCGCATGGGAAATGAGACGTGTGGGTCTCCGGACGCCATTGCTCGACTAAAGTGGAAATCAAGTCGTATCGCAGATCAAAAGTCTGGACCAATGCCGCTGAACCGAACCCGGCTAATTCCAAGTATGGTATTAGGCGTTCATTTGGCAGAAACCCTACACTATTAACACGGCCCCTCAATACGCGGTATTGGCCCTGACATTATTAAATTAGCAAAATAGTTAATACAATATAATTTAATTCCGCAAATAACATGAGTATCAAATAAAAATTTATTACCATCTCATTAATAGTACTTGATATGTGATTATTATTATTAATCAAATAACCCATTTGTTGCAAATCATGCAATTAAAACAATGAATTCATTTAATTTGTTTCAAAAATATAATAAATTATTTTAAATTTTAGAAACAAAACACGAAAAATATCTAATAATTTCCCATAATTTACCTACAATAAAAAATTATGTTAGATTACAATAATAATATAATTAAAATTAATATAAACTATATAAACATAAAAACATACTAATTAAAAATAAAAATAGAAATAGAAACATACCGATTAGTTTCTTTCAAACAAACAATCTATAAAAATAACAACAAATTTAATCAATATTTTAATAAAACAATAAAATTGTCAAATAAATGAAAAATAAAATAAAATTACACTACATAACAAATACTTTATAACTTTTTCAAATATTGTATTGAAAACTCAAACACATGAAAATTAATTATATATAATAGTTATTTGAATTAAGATTTTATAACTTTTTCCAATACCGGTAATTCTCAAATCCTTAAATCAAATGATAATTTTATAAATTTAGAGGTTTTTAATTAGACGGCATATAAATGAAGTATTTGTTATGATCCTATAATTGGTGAATACAATATCAATATTCTAGATTTTGTAGCAGTGAAAGTTATCAATCGTATTGTTTCTTTTATGGTCCCAATCATATTGTATGTATATGCTAAAGTTTAAAAAAATACGTTTGTATAATTTTTAACTTGATTTTTAAATAAATAAAAATAATAATCATTCTTTATGGGCTCGATATTTGTTTAAATATGTGAGTCGATATTATGCTTCTTCAATAATCAGACTTAATTTTGATGGCTTATTTATCTACTTTTTGATGTAATAAAGATGTGCCCTTATCTAGAAAAAAAGAATAAAAAGATTAGAAATATTGCTGACTATAATTACATGGTGGTAGACTTTGTAAATTGATCGTGGAAAAATATGAAATAAGAATTTTTGAACATAATTATTATTTTTATTGAATTTGAATGAGCTAGTTCGATTCCCATAAAGTAGAAATTTGAGAATAAATTTGAGATAAATCTTAAAATGTATAATTTAATTTATAAATTTTGATTTAATATGTAATCTAATACATATTCAAATATTATATGAAGATATGATTTTTAAATATATAAAATCTTGAACATATTTTGTATCAAATATGTACATAAAGATAAAATTAAAGATTTCAATTTTAAATATGTTTACTTAATCAAATAGCTTGATTTACTTTGAGCCTAGTTTAGATTTACGCTTTTCGACTTAGTTACATTTTATATGATATCTTAACAGAGTATTTTTAAATAATATTTGCAAGATAGAGTAAGCAAGCATCCACATCTGCTTAGGCTAAATATGAATTTTCATTGTTTGGCCTAAAATCAAATAATAACATACCAATACTTAATAATAACTTAAAAATTTTAAATGACCTTAAACATCATTTGTCCAAATTCATTTTCAAAATGAAATGATTTTTATTTTTTTATAAACTTATATGTTAAACTCACTAAATACTAAACTAAACACAACAATTTATAACTTAATCCTAAATTACTAATAAATTAATTTTAAAATAATTACAAACACAAAATTTTTAACATAATCCTAAATTACTAACAAATTAATTTTAAAATAATTATAAAAAACAAAAAAATACATTCATACAAAATATTAATCCAAAACTATAAACACTAAACATAAATATTTTATAATTAATAATTAATAACAAAAAACATCACAATATCTTAATTAAATCTTTAAATTATAAACAAAATTATTTACTAAAAAATACATTATTTTTTTTTCTTTTTTCTTTTTTCTTCTTCTCCTTTCTCTCTTTTTTTTTCTCTCTTCCGGTGTGTGGATGGGGTTTGGGGGACCATACTTATAAGGTCCCCCATTTGCAACTTTTTCCCATTGAAGGGACTAAACGGTAGCATGGGCAGCAACAGCTGCTGGTCTATGGAGCTGGGGAGGGGGGCATGCATGCAAAGGCTGCAGGGAGGGACTGTTCAGGCAGCAGGGCCAACGCCGTGGGCAGCATGCAGCAGCTGGAGGGGGACTGTTTGGGCTGCCCATTTGCGCCTATCTACCAGGCTCGATTAATCGCGTCTATTCGACAGCGTGATTCCTTTTTACCCATATTTTGACCCGTTAAACCGTATTTTACCTGTATATATATTTAAATATTTTTAATAAAAATAAAAAAAATAATATTTTATTTAAAAAACAAAAAAAAATTAATATAAAATAATCATTCGCTCCTGTCAGATAGGCGTGAATGAAAAAAACACCCCATTTTCGTATATAATCGGGCTGACAACCTATTTTGATAAATAATTTTTTAATTTATTTTAGTAAAAAGCCACTACTCTAAAATAAAGATTAAAAAATATGTTAAGTTATTTATGTTTAAAATTTTAATAAAATAGATAACATATATAATTATTGCATATTGAATAAAAATAATAATGTTTTAAAAATAAAAAAATATAGACAAGGTCTAAGACTTAGATTTTGAAAAATAAATAGACTTAGATTAGTTATTTATAAATATGGATGGATCCACAACTCGTTCTAACTCTATTGATAAAAAATTATCTTAAACTAAAACCTATACATAATATACATGATAAAACTCGAATCTAAACACTTAAAATTTCAAAATTTTAAAAATTTTCATCATTACAATTTAGATTATATATATCAAGAAGATAAATATATTCCATACAACTAATTTTATATAAAGGATATATATATATATATATATATATATATATATATATATATAGAGAAAGGGATTATGTCATTTTGGTATTTGTTCTATTATAAAATGTCTAATGTGATACATGAACTATTAATTTGTGTATTATTTGATATTTATACCTTCATAAAATGTTTGATGTGGTACATTTTCTTTAAAAATATCCGTGCAGATACTTATACTTTAAAAATGTTCAATATAATATTATTATGATACGTGGAGTTAACATCCTTAATAAATGCTAGACCAATTAATGGAAATTAGACAGGTGAATTTTTTTCAAATCACTAATTCCACGTGAATAATATAACAAATGTTATGTGAAAAGATAAATAAAACAAAAAAAATGGAATGGGATTAAATTAAATTAAAATAAATAAATAAATAAATAAACCTAAATTATATAAGTTTAACTTTAAAAGGAAAAAACATCAATTTTTAAGTCATATTTTTTTCAATTTTTAAAACCCTAAATGTTGCTAATATTTTCCAAAATTTATATAAGCTAAAATTTCTCAAAATTTATGTCTCTTAGCTCAAGTTAGTGAGCTTGAATGGGAGGTTGAATAATATGATTTCTGCTATCAATTTTTTTTTATCTTTTCACATAATATTATATTATCCATGTAGAATTGATAATTTAGAACAAAAATAATTCACATGTCGAATTTTCATTGGTTGATTTAGCATTTACTACGGGTGTTAACTCTAGGTACTGTAATAATTTACAGATCAATAGTTTAGGTATCACATTGAACACGTTTAAAGTATAAGTACTACATTAAACATTTTAAGAAAGTACAGAACCAAATAATATACAAATTGATAGTTCAAATACCACATTGGACATTTGTAATAGTACAAGTATTAAATAATACATAAATTAATAGTTTAAATATCATATTAAATATTTTCGAAAAACCAATACTACATTAAACATTTTATATTATCCTTAAAAAAAAAAAAGATTGCAAGCCAACGAATTTTATTAAAGTAATATGGTAAGCGGTGGGATTAGTGAATTGAGAATCTTCTTCCAAATCAAACATACCTGCATTTTGATTAAGATGTTTTATTCAAGTAAATGTAAGCATGCTAAACAATACTTTTTTTAAAAAGTTTCTTTCGAATATATACATTTGAAGTTTTAAATATTATTAAAAATTAAACAATTTAAAAGTTTATAACCTTATTTTTGTTTTTATACTTTCTAAAATATATTTTTAACAATGCTTTGGAAAATCAACTCTGTTGTTAAACAGGTTTAAATTTTTAATAGTATTATATTTTAATTTCATATAAACTTTTACATTTGTTAGTTATATTTATAAATAGTATTGAATATTTTTTTAATTAATTTATCAGTAATCTTGTTTTTAAGAAATTATAAACTATTATAGTACTATTTTAAATGTTTAGCATTAAGAATATTATCGAAATATTAAATAATTGTTTCGTTACTTAAAATGGTTAGATTTCGTGTGTTTGTTTCTAATTTAAGGTGAATATATATTTTTGACTAATAACAATAATAAGATAAAACTCAAATAACAAATACAATTAGTATGATTTGAACTCAAATACCCTCAAGCGGTAAATATTATTGATCATCAAGCTAACACATAGAATTATAATCAACATTATATATATATATATATATATATATATATATACCCATGATAAAAGTTTTATATTTTCATTGTTTTTAAATTGCTACAATATCATTAATATGTTTCAATTATTAAAATTCAATAATAGAATTAAATTGCAAATATAATAATAATGCTTGGCATTTGGACACCGTAATATTTGTAAAATGTGAATTACTATAATTAGCGTTTTCAACGAAACAACTTAAGAAGTGGTCATAAATGATTTCTTTGACAGATTTTCATTTTGTTCTATATAATGTAAATAATTGATTTGATAAATATATATTGTAGTGGTATTTGAAAACTATCAGTGCAGTACATTTCCTTTTAGCTGGTGTCTAAAAGTAGTGATATTTAAATATATATATATATATATATATATATATATATTTGTAAAATATTAATAATAGAAAAATAAAATCTCATTTTCACATATAAAATTGAAATTAAAAATTATCATAAATAATTAAACTACTTGTAATATAGATATTGTGATAGTAGTTTGTCTTAAGTTCAATTTTTCTACTTTTTAAATTAATTTTAATTACTAATTATTGCATGAATATTTTCAATTCAATTTAAATGAAGTAAAAAAACTATAACCACATTATTTATCATTCAAATTAAATAGTGTATTTAAATACTAAAATGATGATGAAGTTAAAATTACCCTTCTTGAAAGGTTTTAAATTTTATAGGGATTATTACGTAATATTTTAATTTCTGAAATATTTAATTAAGTCAATTGACAACTTTTAAGTATTTTAAAAGCTGACCTTTGCGATCCGATGAAATTATTGAAAAACGACCTTTAAATATTTCACTAGTATATTTTTAATCTACTTAATTTTTTAAATTTCTTTAGCTAGTTATTTATTAAAAAAAGTGTTTATTGGACAAATAATTTTCTTAGATTTGTTTAAATAAAACTTTATATGATAGTTAATTTTACAAAAATAAATATTTTTATTTTAATACCAAAGTTAACAAAGAGTTTTATCCGATTTCACCTAATTAGTTTGTGTTCAGTCTTATACAAGTTGGTTATAAAATGTTATAGTCAATCGGTTTAATCTTATTTTTCACAAAATAATTGCTTAAGAGCAAGTGAGATTTATAGCAGGTAGGAGTATTGTGGATAATACCATTATAACACAGGAGATCATACACTCTATAAAAGACAAATGTAATAATAAGCAATGGACGATGTTAAGATTGACTTGGAGAAGGCATATGACAAGTGCGATAAGAGTTTATTGATGCCCCACTTCAGGCTATAAGTATTCCGAAATTTTTCAAGAATGTTACTACGTCTACTATCTCTAATTCTACCATGCAAGTTTTGTGGAACGGAGTGCCTACAAAGAAATTCAGACCTGTCAAGGGAATTCAACATGGTTGTCCTCTATCTCCTTATCTCTTTGAACTATACATGGAATTGCTTGGACATGACATTCATTTTGAAGTCTCTATAGGCAAGTGATGTCCTATTCGACTATCTCATTCTAGACTGGCTTTATCTCATCTTAACTTTACAGACGACTTGGTTATTTTTAGCAAAGCAGATGTCCAACAAGCCAGGTTACTTAAAGACATTTTAGAGCATTTTTGTGCTTTCTCTGGCCATAGGATTAATGCTAGAAAGACGAATATTTTTTTCTCAAGTGCAGTTGGGGAGGATCTAGGAAGAATGATAAATGATATGCTTGGTTTTCAAATAACGGAGAATTTGGGATATTATTAAGGGGTTCCTTTGTTGCATGGAAAAGTCACTAAAAGTACCCTGAGGTTTGTGGTGGAAAAGGTTCGAAACAAATTGCAGAGCTAGAAGGCCTGACAACTTTCTCTAGTAGGCAGAGCTACTTTAGCGCAAGTGATTATGCTATCAATTCCTACCTATTTTATGCAGTCCATGATGATTCCTAAAGGAATCTATGAGGAGATTGAACACATGGTCAGAAAGTTCAATTGGGGTTGTTCCAACAGTAGGACGAATATGTCTTTTATTGGCTAGGGTTCAGTGTTTCAATCGCATTGCTGTGGTGGCCTTGGACTTAAACAATTGTGGAGTCAAAATACTTTCTTTCTAATGAAACTTGGTTTCAACCTAGTTACAAAGGATAATGCCTTGTGGGTTTAGGTTCTTTGTTCTAAATATAGCATGAAGGAGAGACTTCCGAAAAATGTTTCAAGGAATAGATGCTCTTTTCTTTGGAAAGGCTTATCCAGGGTCTAGCATCTACTTCGGGATCATTTAGCATGGTTAGTAGGTGATGGAAATATTATTCGATGTTAGGAAGATCCTTAGATTTCGGGACCAGGTCCTTTAATTAAGCAAATTCCTTCTCAGGCTACTTTTTTGGATTGTTTACTTAGCTAAATGATAACGGATAAAGGTACGTGGAATCTAGAATTCTTTCGGATTTAATTATCAAATGATGTCATTAATATTATTGTAAGCATTCCCCCTTCACCCTTTTGTTGGGCCAGATAGGATCAATTGTAAAATTGTAAAATTTTAAAGTTTTAAAATATTACCATTGATGATTTTTGAAACTCTTGGTGTTAATATGTTAGGTACCTGCATATCTGTATCTGTTTATTATAATTCATCGGGTTAATTGGTTAATGCAAAAAGGAAATGAATGAATGATGATATGTACTATATTTGGAAATGGTTATATGATATAAAAATGATGTAAATGAAAAGTAATTGATGGGTTTGATTGAATGGCACTGAATAGGATTGATTCATACGGATTGAAATGTTTATGGCTCAGTTATTCTAACACCTCAATATTTCCTATTTCTGCTTCTGTGTAAATTTGACATAATGTGTATCTGCTTCAGTGGTCAAGTGTTCTGAGAACGTCTAAGTGGTCCTAAGTTCAAGCTTTAGCTTTAGCTTTAGCAAATTTTGTTATTTTTGGAATTAAGCGTTATCTTTGTTTAGTAGGCTTATACTTAATTGCCTGTAATTTCATATCAGAATGAACCTGCTGGTTCGAGTGGTAAGGATTTAGTTTGTTGAAAGTCCTGTGTTTGAATCCTTTGGTGAGCAAAGATGTTATATTTTTGTTCAGTATGCGTTAGAGTTTCAGTGAAGCCAAACTTATGAGGTGGTTGAGATGTAATGGGTTAGTGGGGAGTTATCAAAATATTTTATTTTGATTTTATTTTCAAA
Organism: Gossypium arboreum; assembly: GCF_025698485.1. Lineage (NCBI taxonomy): Eukaryota > Viridiplantae > Streptophyta > Magnoliopsida > Malvales > Malvaceae > Gossypium > Gossypium arboreum. The sequence goes on along the minus strand of NC_069082.1, from coordinate 11,724,251 downwards.
ATTCTTTTCTCTCTCCTATTTTGACCTTTTTCCCAAATTCTCAAGTTCTTCTTCTTCTCAATCTTTTGTCGCCCTTTTTCTTTCTCTTTTAGTTTGGGTTCTTTTGTTCTTGCATTTTTGATCGAAGTGTGGAGGGGTAATCGATATGTTTCTGGGTATTCTGTAAGTAGTTTTATTTTTGCTAGGCTCGTTAAGATCTCATAAATTTCTGTTGTGGAGAGTACATTACAATCATTTGAATGCTGGATTAATTGTGATTGCTGTTGAACGGTTTAGAGGGGATCACAAGAGGCATTTAATTCTTCAGCGATTTAGGTGTTGTGGAGCATCGTTCATTTAGGGTGTGCACCTCAGCTTTAAGGGTTCTTAGTTTTGCGTTCGTTCCAGTTTTGACTTGGTATTTTGTATCAATTTTAGGTTCTAGTGGTCTTGGAATTGCCTTTGCTGCAAAATCATACCATGTGTGCCTGAAATATAGAAAACGAGGTTTCAGCAAAAGTTGAAAAACTGTACTATCGACCCCACATGGGCGAGTAGTTCCCCGTGTACGAGACACGACCGTGTGGTCAACGAAAGTATGGCCGTGCGCAGTACACGACCGTGTGGACCATACGAGCTTGGCCAAGTTAGGCGTGTGGGCCCATACAGGTATGACACACAAGCGTGTGGAATCTTGGGCCAGGCCTTGTGGGCCCAAAGTTCTGAAATTTGTTCGAGGGTCGCATGGGTCGTCCCAATCAACTGTGGGCCTATAGTAGGGTCGATAAAGGCTAACTAAACCCTAAAACTGTAGATTTGATAGATTGATAATCTGTTCTGAGTATGATTATGCCATGCATATCTGATTATTTTGATATCTATACATAGCATGTTAAGCATGTCTAGTATGTATTTTGTATCTGTTCTATATATGATTGTGGGGTGGGTTTCATTTTAATGGAGTAAGTGTTCTGTATGGAAATCATCACTTATTATCTAGCAGCTTGGATACACTCTATCTGATACGTGTCGTAACGATACAATGTGGTGTGTAGGGATGAATGTGTGTTTTTAACCCCACATGGTGTGATGGGATGGTCAAAGTTGGTGTGTAGAGGATGAGGGTAGGACTTTGCATATCTAAATCTGTTATATGATCTGAACATCTGTTTCTGTAACTATATCTTATATGGGCATAAGCCGATTTTGTATTTGATTGTCTGAAATGTTTATGTATATTTACTTGTCTAATTCTGCTGGGTTACACACTGGGTTTATGTAAACTTATATCTATTTTTATGTTCAGTTAGGTAATCCACAGACTTAGGTGGATCAGTGCGACGGAGACATAGCGGTGACCACTATGTCGTAAAACAGTTAAATTTAATACTTTTGGTTCATTTTAAGTTTTGGACTATTTGAGAGTTGTAATTTTTTAGGACTTTTTGGACTGTTTGGTTTTTAACTGTTATTTTTAAATTGTTGTCAATTTGATTGCCTTAGTAAAATCGGTTTATTACAACAATGATTTTAAGCAAATAATGATTTTTCTAAAAACACAACTGCATTTTCAAACCATAACGATAAAGGCTTCCACTATAATAATTTTTTGTAAAGAAACTGACTAATTTGTGGTTTTTAGTAATTTTTAAAGATTGATGTTATACCAAGTCAACACAGTTTCCAAAACCCATGACATTACTCGATTCAGCCATAATATCTAGTGTAACACCCCGAATTTGGGCCTAGAAGTATTGGGCCTTGAGTGTGGGTCCGTAAGGAGGTGATATATAGGTATTTAATTGTGTAATGAAATGACACAATTAAATGTCCGCTTTGGTGGTTAATGGCCCTGAGAAGTGTTAGAGAAATCTTGGGTTCAAACTTGGGCTTTAGCAAAAAATTTTGGTATTAAGTGAAAAAAACCGGATGCTTGGATGAGGGTTTTGAAATTATTGTGTTAAATAAATGACACAAAAAGCCTTGTGGCTTAGTGGCAAGTAGCGAGTGGAGCATTTAAGGGGAGGCATAGGTTCGAATCCCATGGCAAGCAAAGAGCATTTATTTTGCTAACAGGGGGCGGCAAGAGTTGGTGTTGAATTTAAACTCTAATGTTGGAGGGATCCCACATCGGGAAGCTAACATAAGAGTGGTTGTGAAGCTGGCTTTAAATAGAGAGAACAATGAGGAGAGCAAAGGTACCTTTCTTGGCTGATCCCTTTCGCGTTATGGCGAGCTCGTTTGGGTTGGGCATCGGCTAGAAGTGCTTGGAGCGCGGATTAACTCCAGTCTCCTATCAGGTGTGTATTTATCACTACTCTTGTTGTTGGATTGCTACTTCGGGCTGCGATGGGCCGAAAGGGGCCATGTGGGCCCAATAGGCCTACGGGCCCAATTGGATAAGTTGTTTGATTGTGTAGTAAATATTGGATTAGGCTAGGTGAATCGCATATCTGTGGCTAGGTTTGGGCTAAAAGGGCCACACGAGCGTGTGGGCCCATTTGGGCCGAGAATGGGCTTTAGAGCCATTAGTATTGTTATCCATGTTTAGAATACTTTAGTTTACTAAAATTACCGAGATACCCTTAGTTTGTAAAAATACTGAAATACCCTCGATTTGTAAAATTACTGAAATACCTTCGACTTATAAAATTACCAAAGTACCCCCGATTTACAGAATTATCATTTTACCCCGATTTACGTAATTACTGCTTTTACCTCGATTTGTAAAATTACCGCTTTTACCCTCGGTTACGTAATTACTATTTTACCCTCGATTTACGTAATTACTGCTTTTACCCTCGGTTCTGTAATTACTATTTTACCTCGATTTATAGAATTACCGTTTTACCCCTAATTTACATAATTACCATTTTACCCCAGATTTACATAATTATCGTTTTACCCTCGATTTACAGAATTACCGTTTTACCCTCGATTTACAGAATTACCATTTTACCCTCGATTTATAGAATTACTGTTTTACCCTTGATTTACAAAATTACTGTTTTACCCTTGATTTACAAAATTACTGTTTTACCCTCGATTTACAAAATTACTAAAATACCCTTGGTTTGTGAAATTACCGCAATACCCTCAATTTGTAAAACTACCAAAATACCCCTGTATGGTAAAATGACGAATATGCCCTTATGTTCCGTATGACTGATGTGCTTAGGATTTACATATATTGATATTGGAATAGTTAAGTTTGAGTGACAGGTGGTGGTTATCGTAGGTGATTGATTATGGAAACATTTCAACTTCAACCCGTAACAGGTGTGTACTAACGCTCGTAATAGCTTAGATTAATATTTGCTGAAAAGCTGAAAGCTTCATACTTTAGTGATTCGGGAATTAATATTTAGATCTATTTTCTACGCATGTTTAAGTTGGATTCACAACAGATATGGGGTAGGAAGGTATTTGGAACGTTCTTCAACGAGTAGATCTCTTGGTAAGTATTCGAACCTTCTTTCCATTTGTATCTTGTGGTTTAAGAAAAGCTAAAACCCTCTCACGACTAGGGCTAAAAGGGTTTTGGTGTTATTTGGTTTGTTGGTGCTAGTGAGGATTAAAGGCTACCGATCGAGGAGTGTGTGAAAAGCTTGGATCATCGGAGTGACTAAATCTAGTCATCAACTTCTAAAAGGTATGAACTCAAGGGCCATTGTGGATGGTGGCGAATGTGTAAGTGATGATAATAGGTAGTTTTCGATTTGGTTTAATAATAACATGGTCTAATCTATAAGTGGTTGATTATAGGACAAATCGCATAGGAGATCTCGTCAAGGAATATCGCAAATCGGTGTGTAACGAACCCTTTCATAGCTTAAAGCGATAAAATGTTAAAAGTCAAATGCCAAATTCGGCATTTCGAGGACTTGTGAGCAAGCTTAACGCTCACTAGTTAGTTAGAATCGATGAGACGGTGATCGAGAACGATGGAAACGGTAAGAATGTAATTTTGGCGTTCTTGGTAAGTTGGGCCTCGAGGGTCAAGTGGGGCCCATTGGGCTTTCGGCCCATTTGGGAAAAAATTTGGTAGAAAATGTAAATCATTATATGGCATGATAAGACCGTTAAAACCGTTATGGAATATAGGCTAAATGGGCCTAGATGACGAAATTGGCTAAGTAGGGTCCATTAGGGTTTTAGGCCCAATAACTCGATTTCGCTAAAAATGGGCCGTAATCACTGTTTGCACCCATGGATTGTTAGTAATCGTTAATGAACATGGAAACCCTAATTTTGGTAAAATTACGAGATTACCCTTATAATATGAAAATGACCGCTTTGCCCCGGGGTAAAATGACCATTATACCCCTAGGGTTTATGTATGATCTTAATGCATGGGATTTTGATAAACATGATATGTATGATATGCACATGACATGTATGATATGCACATAATATGTATGATATGCACATGAGATGTTCATAAATGCATTGGGTTGGGAATTTATATGGATGGAGGAAGTGCAAAAGGGCTTATGCCCCAGTTATTAAAGGGCTTATGCCCCAGTTATCAAAAGGGCTTATGCCCCAGTTATCAAAAGGGCTTATGCCCCAGTTATTAAAGGGCTTATGCCCTAGTTATAAAAGGGCTTATGCCCTAGTTATTGAAAGGGCTTTTGCCCTAGTTATTAAAAGAGGCTAGGCCTCCAAGTTATATGATAAAGCAATATGCCGCCAAAGGGAGAGTTTGGCGGGGTGGGTCGAGTTAATCCCCACATGGTGTGTTGGTTGGTACGGTGGAGAGTAGCGGATGGTGGGTTGAGTAGTCTCCCTAAATGGGTTGCATTCTTTCATTGAAATTATATGTGACATTGAAATGGGCCTAAGGGCCATACTTTTCTGATAAAAAGGCTTTTACCAAAGAATATGAAATATGAAAAGGCTTCGCCCAAGAATATGAAATATGAAAAGACTTGCCCAAGATATGAAATATGAAATATGAAAAGGGCTACTGCCCAAGGCATGATTGAGATTAGATTTGGGCTTAGACCCAACAGCCGTTATTGTTTTGGGCTCGAAGGGGCTTGTTGCACACCGAGTTTCCAAACTCACCCCTTTCCTTAACCTTGCGGTGAACCTTAATATGGGGACTTGGGCGGAGAGGATTCAGAGTGGCCACGGTGATCATCTTTGGGCTTTTAAATAAGTGTTGGTTTTCATTTAATTTCCTTTAATAATTATTTATTTTGGGTTGTAATAAGGCCAATTTTAACTTTCCTTTATTTCTTTTCTAATTATTTTAATTTTAATAACTTTAAAAAATTGGTTAATAATTATTCAAATGGGCTAGACTTAGGACGTGTTTTCAAAATGATACTTGTTTTCAAAATATCTCAACACCACGATTAATCGATTTATCAAAGACGCCCACTTAAACAAATTTAAACTCGATATAACAAAGTGTGGCTATGGTTGTGGGCATGTCTAGGATTGGATCCAATTAAAGAGCTTGGTACTTAAGCACCTTCATGGCTCACCTCCTCTGTCTCGGATACCTACCGGTGCCCACTTTCCATACACTTTGTTAACTCAATAAAATGTATGGTTTTAAAACACTAAAACGGAACGTGGGTTTTAACTCCAATGTGGCACGCCGATTCTACATAACGTCTGGGCGGGTTTGGGGTGTTACATTTAGTGGTATCGAGCTAAGTTGCAACAACTCTACTGTGGATCGGTCCAAAATTTTTCAAAAATTTAGGCCTAAGAAGGGTATTTTTGGAAATGGTTTTGAAAAGTTCATTTTAAAGATGTTTTATGAGTATATATGTTAAAATGGTCCAAGTTTTTTGTTTTAAATCAAGAGTTTCAAAATAAAGGGTGTTTTCAAATCAAAGTTTTAAATTTCTATTTTGGTGATCAAAAATATGGTTTTCGAGTTTTAAATGGATTGAGAAAGAAGTGGCGCACTGAATCCCCGGCACCAAGTCTGTAAGTATTTCTGTTCCTCATATTACTCTATATTAAGATATTACTGTAGATAGAACTGAGACCATATCATGACATTATGACTAGGGCAACCCTAAAAACTCTAGAATAATAAGACTATAGCTAGGCTATGATTCTGTGAAAATAGAAACTTTAAAATACTATCTCTGCATAAGACATGTGAATAAATAGTAAAATTTTTTAGATCTTTGTAGTTAATTGATATGTGTACTAGCAATGTAGAGTATTGATATGAATTCTGAGGGTAAGCAAAGTCTACCAACTTCGGGTAGCGGTAACTCGGAGCTTGGTACTGAGGCACTGGCCGAGTTAGTAAGGAAAGTGGTAGAGGAAGTATTGGATACCAAAATCAAGGAAATTAGGGAAACGCTTCAAGCAGGGTGCTTGGAGTGTAAGAAAAGGAAGGATTCTAGTTCTCAGAAAACCAAGCCTCGCTCGTGAAACATGTTAAGGCACCACCAACCTATCCAATCAAAAGACTACAACGGACGTCATCCGGTGAATGCCATAGGAAGACAGGAGCATGTCTTAGATGTGGGTCCAAGGAGCATCGAGCTCGGGATCACCAAGTTTATTTTATTTAAATATGTGTTATGAATTGTATGCGTGCTTGATAAATGTTTCTTTACTTTGGTAATTAGATGTTCGGGTCGTACTAAGAATTATTTTAATTAGAGTGCGAGCGGAAGCATAGAGGTTTGACTTGAGTAATACGGTTAGTTGATAGTTGGAAATTTCGAGGACTAAATTTCTTTAAGGGAGTAGAATTGTAACACCCTAATTTGGGCCTAGAAGTATTGGGCCTTGAGTGTGGGTCCGTAAGGAGGTGATATATAGGTATTTAATTGTGTAATGAAATGACACAATTAAATGTCCGCTTTGTGGTTAATGGCCCCGAGAAGTGTTAGAGAAATCTTGGGTTCAAACTTGGGCTTTAGCAAAAAATTTTGGTATTAAGTGAAAAAAAACCGGATGCTTGGATGAGGGTTTTGAAATTATTGTGTTAAATAATGACACAAAAGCCTTGTGGCTTAGTGGCAAGAAATGAGTGGAGCATTTAAGGGGAGGCATAGGTTCGAATCCCATGGCAAGCAAAGAGCATTTATTTTGCTAACAGGGCTGCAAGAGTTGGTGTTGAATTTAAACTCTAATGTTGGAGGGATCCCACATCGGGAAGCTAACATAAGAGTGGTTGTGAAGCTGGCTTTAAATAGAGAGAACAATGAGGAGAGCAAAGGTACCTTTCTTGGCTGATCCCTTTCGCGTTATGGCGAGCTCGTTTGGGTTGGGCATCGGCTAGAAGTGCTTGGAGCGGATTAACTCCAGCCTCCTATCGTGTGTGTATTTATCACTACTCTTGTTGTTGGATTGCTACTTGGTGCGATGGTGAAAGGGGCATATGGGCCCAATAGGCCTCTACGGCCCAATTGGATAAGTTGTTTGATTGTGTAGTAAATATTGGATTAGGCTAGGTGAATCGCATATCTGTGGCTAGGTTTGGGCTAAAAGGGCCACACGAGCGCAGGGCCCATTTGGGCCGAGAATGGGCTTTAGAGCCATTAGTATTGTTATCCATGTTTAGAATACTTTAGTTTACTAAAATTACCGAGATACCCTTAGTTTGTAAAAATAATCGAAATACCTCGATTTGTAAAATTACCAAATACCTTCGACTTATAAAATTACCAAAGTACCCCGATTTACGTAATTATCATTTTACCCCGATTTACGTAATTACTGCTTTTACCTCGATTTGTAAAATTACCGCTTTTACCCTCGGTTACGTAATTACTATTTTACCCTCGATTTACTGAATTACCGCTTTTACCCTCGGTTCTGTAATTACTATTTTACCTCGATTTATAGAATTACCGCTTTTACCCCTAATTTACATAATTACCATTTTACCCCAGATTTACATAATTATCGCTTTTACCCTCGATTTACGTAATTACTGCTTTTACCCTCGATTTACGTAATTACCATTTTACCCTCGATTTATAAATTACTGCTTTTACCCTTGATTTACAAAATTACTGCTTTTACCCTTGATTTACAAAATTACTGCTTTTACCTCGATTTACAAAATTACTAAAATACCCTTGGTTTGTGAAATTACCGCAATACCCTCAATTTGTAAAACTACCAAAATACCTCGTATGGTAAAATGACGAATATGCCCTTATGTTCCGTATGACCGATGTACTTAGGATTTACATATATTGATATTGGAATAGTTAAGTTTGAGTGATGTGGTGGTTATCGTAGGTGATTGATTATGGAAACATTTCAACTTCAACCCGTAATGTGTGTGTACTAACGCTCGTAATAGCTTAGATTAATATTTGTTGAAAAGTCAAAGCTTCATACTTTAGTGATTCGGAATTAATATTTAGATCTATTTTCACGCATGTTTAAGTTGGATTCACAATGATATGGGGTAGGAAGGTATTTGGAACGTTCTTCAACGAGTATATCTCTTGGTAAGTATTCAACCTTCTTTCCATTTGTATCTTGTGGTTTAAGAAAAGCTAAAACCCTCCGTCGACTAAGGCTAAAAGGGTTTTTGGTGTTATTTGGTTTGTTGGTGCTAGTGAGGATTAAAGGCTACCGATCGAGGAGTGTGTGAAAAGCTTGGATCATCTGAGTGACTAAATCTAGTCATCAACTTCGCAAAGGTATGAACTCAAGGGCCATTGTGGATGGTGGTAGAATGTGTAAGTGATGATAATAGGTAGTTTTCGATTTGGTTTAATAATAACATGGTCTAATCTATAAGTGGTTGATTATAGGACAAATCGCATAGGAGATCTCGTCAAGGAATATCGCAAATCGTGTGTAACTAACCCTTTCATAGCTTAAAGCGATAAAATGTTTAAAAGTCGAAATGCCAAATTCGGCATTTCGAGGACTTGTGAGCAAGTTTAACGCTCACTAGTTAGTTAGAATCGATGAGACGGTGATCGAGAACGATAGAAACGGTAAGAATGTGATTTTTGGCGTTCTTGGTAAGTTACCTCGAGGGGTCAAGTGGGGCCCATTGGGCTTTGCCCATTTGGGAAAAAATTGGTAGAAAATGTAAATCTGTTATATGGCATGATAAGACCGTTAAAACCGTTATGGAATATAGGCTAAATGGGCCTAGATGACGAAATTGGCTAAGTAGGGCCCATTAGGGTTTTAGGCCCAATAACTCGATTTCGCTAAAATGGGCCGTAATCACTGCTTGCACCCATGGATTGTTAGTAATCGTTAATGAACATGGAAACCCTAATTTTTGGTAAAATTACGAGATTACCCTTATAATATGAAAATGACCGCTTTGCCCTCAGGTAAAATGACCATTATACCCCTAGGGTTTATGTATGATCTTAATGCATGGGATTTTGATAAACATGATATGTATGATATGCACATGACATGTATGATATGCACATGATATGTATGATATGCACATGAGATGTTCATAAATGCATTGGGTTGGGAATTTATATGGATGGAGGAAGTGCAAAAGGGCTTATGCCCCGTTATTAAAGGGCTTATGCCCCAGTTATCAAAAGGGCTTATGCCCCAGTTATCAAAAGGGCTTATGCCCCAGTTATTAAAGGGCTTATGCCCTAGTTATAAAAGGGCTTATGCCCCAGTTATTGAAAGGGCTTTTGCCCCAGTTATTAAAAGAGGCTAGGCCTCCAGTTATATGATAAAGCAACTATGCCGCCAAAGGAGAGTTTGGCTGGGTGGGTCGAGTTAATCCCACATGGTGTGTTGGTTGGTACGGTGGAGAGTAGCGGATGGTGGGTTGAGTAGTCTCCTAAATAGGTTGCATTCTTTCATTGAAATTATATGTGACATTGAAATGGGCCTAAGGGCCATACTGCTTTCTGAAGAAAGGCTTCTACCAAGAATATGAAATATGAAAAGGCTTCGCCCAAGAATATGAAATATGAAAAGACTTCGCCCAAAGATATGAAATATGAAATATGAAAAGGGCTACGACCCAAAGCATGATTGAGATTAGATTTGGGCTTAGACCCAACAGTCGTTATTGTTTTGGGCTCGAAGGGGCTTGTTGCACACTGAGTTTCCAAACTCACCCCCTTTCCTTAACCTTGCAGGTGAACCTTAATATGGGGACTTGGGCCGGAGAGGATTCAGAGTGGCCACGGTGATCATCTTTGGGCTTTTAAATAAGTGTTGGTTTTCATTTAATTTCCTTTAATAATTATTTATTTTTGGGTTGTAATAAGGCCAATTTTAACTTTCCTTTATTTCTTTTCGGAATTATTTTAATTTTAATAACTTTAAAAAAATTGGTTAATAATTATTCAAATGGGCTAGACTTAGGACGTGTTTTCAAAATGATACTTGTTTTCAAAATATCTCAACACCACGATTAATCGATTTATCAAAGACGTCCACTTAAACAAATTTAAACTCGATATAACAAAGTGTGGCTATGGTTGTGGGCATGTCTAGGATTGGATCCAATTAAAGAGCTTGGTACTTAAGCGCCTTCATGGCTCACCTCCTCTGTCTCGGATACCTACCGGTGCCCACTTCCATACACTTTGTTAACTCAATAAAATGTATGGTTTTAAAACACTAAAACGGAACGTGGGTTTTCAACTCCAATGTGGCACGTCAGATTCGGCCATAACGTCTGGGCCGGGTTTGGGGTGTTACATCTAGGCTGGGTTTAGGTGTTACATTTAGTGGTATCAGAGTCAGGTTACGAAAATATTTTTAGTAAATTAGGAAGTATGTGATACACCAAGTCTCCGACTCTAATCCTGTAAGTATTTCTAAAATTTTGATAGAAAACTCTGAAAACACTGTAGATTAGTACTTTATTAAACTATACTGAGTAGTTAGAGACTGAAACTTTTAGAAATAATGCTGAACTTCCGAGAATTTATGCATAAAACATATGTTAATAAATAACTAGAACTGATGCATAAAACTTTTAATGAGCGCATGTAGAACTCACGGACATGGTACTCGTAGCCATGAAAGGGGCCGTAAAGGGGCTCGAGCTGAGTCTTCCTCTCTGGGCAGTATGCCAAATTTGGATACGAGTGAGACACCAATATTGTCTGTTACTGAGACGAGGCCTCAGAGTCGCTCAACTAGGGATGACGCACTATTCCAAGCCATGCTGAGGATATTAGAAAAGGTCGTTGGACCCCATTCTGGATCTGGGGGCCATGAGTCAATAACTGAACGACTTCGGTCTAATGGTGCTTAGCTATTTAAGGGTGTCACTAGAGTCACCACTAATGTGGCCGAGTACTGGTTGGAAGCCACAAAAAGGATTATGAATGACTTAGACTACACCTCCGAGAAGAAATTTAAGGGTGCAGTCTCCTTACTTCACGGCGAGGCATATCAGTAGTAGTTAATGGTTCATGAGGGTACTCAGCCTGATCGTTTAACTTGGGATTTCTTTAAGACTATATTTTAGAGTAAGTATGTGGGAGCGAGCTATGTGGATGCTCGTAGGTGTGAGTTCATGAATCTCATGCAAGAGGATAGATCTGTGGCCGAGCATGAGGCTGAATTTCTGAGGTTGAGCGCTACACTCGAGGCATGGTGGCGTCTGATTATAAGAGGTGCGTTCGATTTGAAGATGGACTCAAGCATAATCTGAGGGTACTAATTACTCCACATAGGGAGCGTGAGTTCACGGTTCTAGTTGAGAAGGTGAAGATCGTCGATGATGTTAAGAGCATGGAGCGCCAAAACAAAAGACCATGAGAGATGTAAAAATAAGAAGGATTCAGAACCCTCTAGTTCTGTTTTGGGGCCTAAGAAAAATGCCAGATTTGATGGGCCAGTTAGAGTGGGGGCTCTTGTTGCTCTAGTTGGGTTGCAGCTATGCGGTGATTGTAGTAAGCGTCATCCGGATGAGTGTTAGAAGAGGATTGGGGTGGATCGTTAAAGCACTGTATTAGAAACTGTCAACAGCGGACAGATCAGACGCAAGCTCTGGGTTCTGTGTAGCCTTAGAGGGTAGTTCAGTAGCCACATTAGGGCCCATGGTTTGGCTAAATATGGTAATGGTTTGGGTCGTGGACAGAAAGCACCGGACAGAAGTGCTAATCAGACAGAAACGAGATAGCCTGCACTGGTATATGCTGCATAACACCGAGAGGATAGAGATGCTCCAGATGTTATCACCGGTACGTTCCTTTTATTTGATATACCTTATACTGATTTGATAAACATAGGTTCTACACACTCATATATAGCTACTACCGCATCCGAAAACTTGTGGGTTTCTATTGAGAGCACTTCCAGTGAGATCATTATATTGAGTCCATTGAGGCAGTCTGTCTGGGTTAGTAAACTCTATAGGGATGTTCCGTTAGAGGTGCAAGGTATTGTTTTTCTGAAAAATCTGATAGAGCTTCTATTTGGGGAGTTCGATTTAATTCTGGGTATGGATTGGTTAGTAAAGCACCGGGTTAGTTTGGACTGCGCAATTAAAAGGGTCGTTCTGAGGACTGAGGATGATAGGGAAGTAGTTGTAATCGAAAAGCGTCGAGATTATCTGTCCAATGTAATCTTCGCTCTTGTGGCTGAGAAAATAGTTCGGAAAGGGTATGAGGCGTTAGTTTACGTCAGTGTTTCTAATTCTAGGGACTCTTCTATTAGGAATATCGGAACTATAAAGGATTTTCCAGATATTTTTCCTGAGGAGTTACTAGGTCTACCTCCGAATCGAGAGGTTGGGTTTGGGATTGAGCTTCTTCCGGGTACAGCTCCAGTGTTTATCGCTCCTAACCGTATGACGTTGAAAGAGCTTATTGAGCTTAAGGCTCAACTGCAAGAGCTTTTGGATTGTGGTTTCATCCGTCCTAGTGTGTCTCCGTGGGGAATACCAGTTCTGTTTGTTAAGAAAAATGATGAGAGCATAAGGATGTGTATTAATTATCGACAGCTGAATAAATTGACCGTAAAGAATAAGTATCCACTTCCGAGAATCAATGACCTGTTTGATCAGTTTCGAGGGGCTTCTGTATTCTCCAAGATTGATCTTCGATCTAGGTATCATCAGTTGAGGGTTAAGGAAGTTAATGTTCATAAGACTACATTTAGGACTCGTTATGGACATTACGAGTTCCTAGTTATACTTTTTAGTTTGACGAATGCTCCAGTCGCATTCATGGATCTAATGAATCGAGTGTTTCAGCCCTATCTGGATCAGTTCATTGTAGTATTCATTGATGGCATTCTGGTTTACTCTGAGACTGAGGATGAACATGACGAGCATATTAGAGTGGTGCTTTAAATTCTCCGAGAAAAGCAGCTTTATGTTAAGTTGAGTAAGTACGAGTTATGGTTGAGAGAGGTAAACTTCTTGGGGCATATGGTTTCCGTTGAGGGGATTCTTGTAGATCCGAGGAAGATTGAGGCTGTACTGAATTAGAAATAGCCTAAGAATGTGTCCAAGATTCGTAGCTTTCTAGGTTTGGCAGGTTATTATCATTGCTTTGTTGAGGGATTCTCTCTGATTGCAGCTCCCTTGACTAAGCTTCTGCATATAGATGTGTCGTTTGTCTAGACTGATATACAGTAATTGAGTTTTAAGAAGCTTAAGTCTGTTCTGACTCAGGCTCCTGTTCTGATACAGCCTGAATCTAGTAAGGAGTTTGTGGTTTACAGTGATGTTTCGCACATTGGGTTGGGTTGTGTTCTAGTGCAAGATGGCAAGGTTGTAGCTTATGTGTCCCGTCAGCTTAAGAGACACGAAGGAAACTATCCAACGCATGATTTAGAGTTGGCTGCAGTAGTCTTTGCATTGAAAATCTGGAGGTATTATCTGTATGGTGAGAGGTGTATTATCTATATCGATAACAAGAGCTTCAAGTATCTTCTTGCTCAGAAGGAGTTGAACCTTAGGTAGTGCCATTGGATTAAACTGCTCAAAGATTATGACTGCACTATAGAGTACCACCCTAGTAAGGCTAATGTGGTGGCCAATGCTCTCAGTCGAAGAGCAATGTCTGATTTGAGGGTGATGTTTGCTCACCTTAATCTGTTTGATGATGGGAGTCTGTTAGCCAAGTTGCAAGTTAGACCGACTTGGATTGATCAAATTTGAGATAGACAGTTAGTGGATGAGACTCTGGGTGTTCGGTTCCATCAGGTTGAAAGTGGTACTACTTCTGATTTTGGGTTAAATAATGATGGGGTTCTGTGTTTACGCAGATAGATCTGTGTGTCAAATGATTCTGATGTGAGACAATCTATTATAAAGGAGGCACGTAATAGTCCTTATGCTAATGCATCACGGTGGTAATAAGATGTATCAGAATCTCTGTGAATTGTATTAGTGGCCGGGTTTGAAACGTGAGGTTACTAATTTTTTTACTTGATGTTTAACGTGTCAGCAAGTTAAGGCTGAGCATCAGTTGCCTTCGAGTTTGCTATAACCCGTTAAGATTCCCTTATGGAAATGAGAGTGTGTAATGATGGACTTCATTAGTGGGTTGCCCTTGACACCTACTAAGACGGATTCAGTTTGGGTCAACGTAGATCGATTGACAAAGTCTGCTCACTTTGTCCCGGTTCGGGCAGACTATTCACTGCAGAAGCTAGCGAAGGTCTACAATCGGTTCGGGCAGACTATTCACTGCAGAAGCTAGCGAAGGTCTACATTTTGGAGATTGTGAGACTACATGGGGTTCTTGTTTCGATCATTTCTGATGGAGATTATCGCTTCACTTCTTGGTTCTGAAGGAAGTTGCATGAGGCTTTAGGTTCGAGGTTGGACTTCAGTACTGCATTCTATCCTCAAACCGATAGTCAATCTGAGAAGGTGATTTAAATATTGGAGGATATGCTTCAGAGCTGTGTGATTATTTTTGAGGTAGTTGGGAAGATTATCTGCCACTAGTTGAGTTTGCCTAAAATAACAGTTTTCAGTCTAGCATTCAGATGTCACCTTATGAGGCTCTGTATGGTCGTAAGTGTCTTACTCCACTGTGTTGGATTGAGTTGGGTGAACGTCGGGTTTTGGGTCCTGAGTTGGTTTCTAAGACTGAGGATAAGGTTAGACTAATTTAGGATCATCTGAAGGTAGCTTCTGACAAACAGAAATCTTATGCAGATATGAAGAGACGAGATATTGAGTACTCTGTGGGGGACTTTATCTTTCTTAAAGTTTCTCCGTGGAAGAAGGTTCTGAGATTCAGTCGTAAGGGCAAACTTAGCTCTAGGTTTACTGGGTCGTATTAGATTCTGAAGCGTGTGGGACCGGTCGCTTATTAGTTGGAGTTACCTCCAGAGCTAGACCATATCCATGATATTTTTCATGTTTCAATGTTGAGGTGATACTGGTTGGATCTATCTCACGTAGTCTTTGTTGAGGAAATCGAGGTTAGATCGGACTTAACTTTCGAGGAGGAGCCGATTTAGATACTGGATCATGATGTTAAGATTTTGAGGAGGAAGTCCATTTTGTTAATGAAGGTTTTGTAGTGGAATCACGGAATTGAGGAAGCCACATGGGAACCTGAGGACTCGGTGCGTCAATAGTATCCTTATCTGTTCTGATCAGGTAAATTTCGAGGTCAAAATTTCTTTTAGGGGGTTCTGTGTAAATTTTTCCAATTTCTACTTCTGTATAAATTTGACATAAATATGTATCTGCTTCAGTGGTCAAGTGTTCTGAGAGTGTCTGAGAGGTCCTAAGTTCAAACCTTAACTTTAGCAAATTTTGTTGTTTTTGGAATTAAGCCCTATCTTTGTTCTGTAGGCTTATACTTAATTGCCTATAATTTCATATCAAAATAAGCCTGTTGGTTCGAGTGGTAAGGAGTTAGTGTGTTGGAGGTCTTGTGTTCGAATCCTTTCGCGAGCAAGGATGTTATATTTTTGTTCGGTTATGCGTTAGAGTTTCGGTCGAGCCAAACTTCTGAGGTGGTTGATATGTAGTGGGTTAGTGGGGAGTTATCAAAATATTTTATTTTGATTTTATTTTCAAAATTCTTTTCTCCCTCCTGCCGAAATTCATGTGCATTATTTTTGACGTTTTTCCCACATTTTCAAGTTCTTTTTCTTCTCAATCTTTTGCCACCCCTTTTCTTTCTCTCTTGGTTGGGGTTCTTTTGTTCTTGCATTTTTGATCGAAGTGTGGAAGGGTAATCGATCTGCTTCTAGGTATTCTATAAGTAGTTTTATTTTTGTTAAGCTCGTTATGATCTCATAAATTTCTGTTGTGGAGAGTACACTACAATTATCTGAATGCTAGATTAATTGTGATTGCTATTGAACGGTTTAGGGGGGATCACAAGAGGCATTTAATTCTTCAGTGATTTAGGTGTTGTGGAGCATCGTTCGCTTAAGGTGAGCACCTTAACTTTAGGGGTTCTTAGTTTTGCGTTCGTTCTGATTTTAACTTGGTATTCTGTATCAATTTTAGGTTCTGGTGGTCTTGGAATTGCATTTGCTGCGAAATCATACCAGGTGTGTACCCGAAACACAGAAAATAAGGTTTTGACAAAAGCTGAAAAACTGCATTATCAGCGCCACACGAGTGTGTGGTCACCCGTGTGAAAGGCCATGTACGAGACACGACTGTGTGGTCGACGAAGGCATGACTGTGCGCAACACACAGCTGTGTGATGGCTCAAGTGTAGCCGTGTGGGCCACACGAGCTTGGCCAAGTTGGGCGTATGGGCCCACACAGGTATGACTTATGGGTATGTGGAATCTTGGGCCAAGCCGTGTAGGCCACAAGGGCAAGACCAATCTGTGCGTGTGGGCCCACATAGGAATGTGGGCCCAAAGTTCTAAAATTTGTTCGATGTTTGGATGGGTCGCCCTAATCGACTATGGGCCTATCTTAGGGTCAGTAAGGGCTAACCAAACCCCAAAACTGTAGATTTGATAGACTGATAATCTGTTCTGAGTATGATTATACCATGCATATCTGATTCTTTTGATATCTATATATAGCATGTTGAGCATGTCTAGTATGTATTCTGTATCTGTTCTGTATGTGATTGTGGGGTGGGTTCTATTTTGATGGAGGAAGTGTTCTGTATGGCGATCATCGCCTATTATTTGGCAGCATGGCTGCACTATATCTGATACGTGTCGTAATGACACAATGTGGTGTGTAGAGGTGGGTGGGTGTTTTTAACCTCACATGGTGTGATGTGATTGTCAAAGTTGGTGTGTAGAGGATGGGGATAGGACTTTTCATATCTGAATCTATTATCTGATCTGAACATTTGTTTCTGTAACTTATCTGAGATGGGCATAAGCTAATTCTGTATCTGATTATCTGAAATGTTTCTGTATGTTTACTTGTCTAATTCTGCTGGGTTACAACCTGAGTTTACGTAAAGTCACATATGTTTTTCTGTTCCGTTAGGTAATCCACAAACTTAGGTGGATCGGTATGGTGAAGCCACAACGGTGACCATTATGTCGTAAAACAGTTAAATTTAATACTTTTAGTTCATTTTAAGTTTTGGACTATTTGATAGTTGTAATTTTTGGGGACTCTCTGGACTGTTTGGTTTTTAACTGTTATTTTTAGATTGTTGGCAATTCGATTGCTTTGGTAAAATTGGTTTATTAAACGACGTTTTTAAGCAAATAACGGTTTTTCTAAAAACGCAACTGTGTTTTCAAACCATCACGATAAATGCTTCCGCTATAATAAATTTTGGTAAAGAAACTGACTAATTTGTAGTTTTTAGTAAATTTCAAAGATTGATGTTATACCAATTCAACATGATTTCCAAAACCCATTTCTTGTGACATCACCCGATTCAGCCATAATGTCTAGGTCGGGTTTGGGGTATTACAATTATTTGGCGTATTCACCTTGTTATTGTGAAATGTGGTAATAGGAAACAATATTCATATAACTAATTTGATATGTTAATTGTGAATTGAGGTGAGTATACTATTTTAAAACCTATGAACTTACCAAGCATTTGTAATGCTTACTCTGTTATGTTTTCTCTATTTGTAGTTATCGTTTACAGAATAAGGCGATCAGATCACTTTGGAGCTCACACGATCTAACCTTTGATAGGGTAGTCTTTTAAATGTTTTAGACAAAGTTATGTGGCATGTATATAGGTGTTTTTTTTTGTCACTTGGATTTTTTTTGAATCAGCCCTTGTTAAATGTTCAAATCTTATAAGTTCAAGGTTCAAATATGTGTTAGTTATGTTGATAATATAGTGAGATATGTGAATGGCATCTAAATGGTATTTGAGTATGATATGATATGAAATATGATGGTATGAGATGATGAAATGTATGGTTTATTCGATATAGTTGTATATGAATAAGTGATGGTTTAAGTGTTAAGTATGATACATTAAGAATGAATGAATTGTTGTGTATTGGTATGTTTTGAATTGGTGTTGTACATGTAATAATGTGCTCAAAAGTGCTTTATGATCTTAATTTTTTTTTTTGACATGGAATGTGACCAAAATGTGATTTACTTGGCTTTTTAACAAAAAGTATCGATACTATAGGTAAAAGTATTGGTAATTTACCAAATGAATAATATACAAAATCGACAGAATACCAATTTGGTATCGATACCAGTATACAGTATCGATACTTATCTTTAATGATTGATAATTTATAAAGGTATCGATACTAATTGACTTATGTCCAAAATTTAGAAAATGTCAAAATGCTATAACGGTATCGATACTTAATTTTGGTATCAATACTTGGGTATTTTAACTTGATTTTTGGAACTTCGAAGTTAAAGACAATATCGATACTTGATTTGGGTATCGATACCTATGCTCAAAGGTGAAAAGTTTACAGTTCGGTCCTTATTCATGCTCGAGTCAAAGTTAGAGCTTCTTTAAGCTCAACTGAGTTCGATTTTACTTGACTAACGTATGGTACATGTATTTATATTAATAAATGAGGATTGAATGAATTTATGTTGAGTTTTTGGACGCGAACTGTTCCGATAACAGACGTAGCATCCTGTAACTCGTGTCCGACAACTAGATTAGGTGAGGCGTGTTACACTAATTATCCATTTGGTCCTCCTATTAATTAAAATTTCATAGCGATTAACTTTTATCACTTTTACGATTAGTCACTAATTCGAAAAAATGACCTATCCAAAATTCAATTCACCTATACAATAAGTCAAATATTTATATTAAATATTTATGGGCTCGATTTAAGGAAACGAGGTCTTGGTATCTCAGTTTCCAACACCACTTACGTTAGATTCATTACACTTGCACCTTAGTTAACTATTCAATTAACAAAATTAAAGAACCAAACTCTAATTAAACTTGATATTAACCTCGTAAATATTAAATAATAACATGCATGGACTCGAACATTGAAAATAGGGTTTCAAAAGCACTATTTTCAACATCACTAAAAAAATAAGTTATTATATCCTAAACCCAGATAAAATTGCGAAAATGTATCAATGACATGGTTGAAGGTTTTAGATTAAAAAATAACATATCAATTATATAAAAATGATATATATTAAATAATTGGAAAGGCATATAAAATAATGTTTGCTTTAATAAAACCTTTTCTCTGATCATATAATATTCAAATGTTAAAAAAAAAGGAAAAATGATTGGCATTTTGCATTTTGGATTGATTTCAATTAAAGAAAGAATTGTTGAATTTTTTCAACAATCATTTATTTCAGTTAAACAAGAATATTGCTGTATATATCTATTTATGTTATAAATAAATGTGAATGTCCATTTTCTAACCCCCCATTTATTAGGTAAAACCTCGCATTCATTATTCAATGTTTAATATGAGTTAATGAAGCACTTAAGTAAGCTTCATTTATTGCATTGAATGCTAATTATAAATTATAAATAGAATCCTTACTTGAGTGAAATAAAAGAAGACGAGAAAAAAATTCTTGTATTTTCATCCACTTTTATTTATTGTTTTATTAATTTTTCTATAACACGTTATCAGCACGAATTTCTACGAGTTCATAGTGAAGTTCACGTCATTTCGACTTTATATAATTGCCTGTATAACTCTCGTTAAACTATATACGGTATACATATTTTTATAATTCTTTTATTTTATTTTCTAGATGAAATATTTGCTTTGGGTAACATTTGCACATTTATGTTTACAACTAAAATCTAATAATGATAATTATATATACATGTTTTTTATTAAAAGAAATTTTAATTAATTTAATTTGTGTTAAGTTATTATTATGACTATTCCTCTTTATGCCAATATTTGACATACATATTATTATTTAGCAAATTTGGTATATATAATTGAATTATTTTATGATTGAGAATACTTATTATTTTACTAATATTTTTTTATTTTGATTCAAGTGATTATAATGTCAAATCTTGCCAAACTTGAATTTGCGGCTCTAGGCATCTCAAGCAATAATTATTTGTCATAGGTGTTAGATGCTGAAATTCACCTAGATGCTAAAGGTCTAGGGAATATTATATTAGCAGATAAAGAAACATCTAATCAAGACAAGGCAAAAGCAATGATTTTCATCCGTCATCATCTGCATGAAGGATTAAAAGTGGACTAATCCGTCATCATCTGCATGAAGGATTAAAAGTGGACTATCTCACTGTGAAAAACACTCTTGAGTTGTGGAAAAATTTGAAAGAACGATTTGACCATCAGAAAACTGTGATACTTCCTAGAGCTCGTTATGATTGGATGCACTTACGGTTGCAAGATTTTAAGATTGTAAGTGAATACAATTCAGAACTTTTCAAAATTAGTTCTCAACTAAAATTATGTGGAGAAAACATAAGTGATGAGGACTTGTTAGAGAAAACATTTTCAACCTTTCACGCTATTAATGTGCTCTTGCAGCAGCAATACCGTGAAAAAGGTTCTAAAAGGTATTCTGAATTGATTTCATGCCTTTTGGTGGCTGAACAAAATAATGAGCTATTGATGAAAAATCATGGAATTCGTCCCACTGGTTCTGCACCATTCCCTGAAGTGAATGTAGTAGTATACAATAATTATGAAAATAGAAAATATAGAAGTCGCGGCCATGGTCGTGGACGTAGTGGGAGACGTGGTCGAGGACGTATTAGTAATCGTTATCATGGTGGTATAAAAATGATACTTCTAACCACCAGAAAAAGAATAACAATGAAAGACAATAAAGAATTGGTAAAAATAATCCTTCAAAAATTGTTGAGAATAAATGCTACCGATGTGGTATTAAGGGGTATTGGTCACGTACCTGTCATACGTCTGAGCATTTAGTGAAACTTTATCAAGCATCCATTAAAAGGAAGAGAAAGCATATGGAGACAAATTTTATATCCCAAAATGATGAAATGGAGGCAAAAGATGAAGATATTCACTATAATACTAAAACTGACCATGCCTACAAGGGCGATAAATTTAATGACTTTAATAATATAACTCACCTAGATGTGGTAGATTTCTTTGAGAATCATTAGAAAAATTGATGTTATTTTGACATTTTTATGTTGTTTTAAGTATATTTGCATAAATTATAAATTATATATTTAATAAATATTTGCAATGCTTCTCATATTATATTTTGTTTGTTTTATGAAGAAAATGAATATTCAACAAAATTTCGATGGACCCAAAATCAATGAAAAGATATGTCTTGCAGATAGTGCTACAACATATACTACTCAAAGATAAAAAATATTTTTCTCATTTGATAATGAGTAATGCCCATGTTAATACAATATCGGGTAGTTCAAAACTTATTGAAGGCTCTGGAAGAGCTATTATATTATTACTTAAAGGTACAAAATTTATCATTGATGATGCTTTATATTCCACTAAAAGAAATTTATTGAGTTTTAAAGATATCCGTCTTAATGGATATCATATTGAGACTATGAATGAGAAAAATGTTAAATATCTATATATTACAAATGTTGAATGTGGAAAGAAATATGGTTTGGAAAGGCTACCTGCTTTTTCATCAGGTTTATATTATATAAATATTAGTGCAATTGAGTCACATGTTACTACAAACCAGAAGTTTGTAGAGCCACATACTTTTACTATTTGGCATGACTGATTAGGCTATCCCGGATCTATTATGCGAAGAATTATCGAGAATCCAATTGGACACCTATTAAAGAACCAAAAGATTCTTGAATTCAAGGATTTATCTTGTGTCGCTTGTTCTCAAGGAAAATTGATTATTAGACCATCACTATCTAAAGTTGGGATCGAATCTCCAGCATTTCTGGAACGTATTCAAAGTGATATATGTGGGCCCATTCATCCACCATGTGGACCATTTAGATATTTTATGGTATTAATAGATGCATCTAGTAGGTAGTCACATGTGTGCTTATTATCGACTCACAACCTGGCGTTTGCAAGACTACTTGCTCAAATAATTCGATTAAGAGCACAATTTTCAGATTATGCAATCAAAACTATTCGTCTTGATAATGCTGGTGAGTTTACATCCCAAGCTTTTAATGATTATTGTATGTCAATTGGGATAAAAGTTGAACATCCTGTAGCTCATGTTCATACACAAAACGGTTTAGCTAAATCATTTATCAAACGCCTCCAACTAATAGCTCGGTCATTACTCATGAAAACAAAACTCCCTGTTACAACTTGTGCGCTTAAAGCCAACAAGTTATAATAAGTACTCCCTATTACAATTGGCTTTTGGTCAGGAGCCAAATATTTCCCATCTTAGAATTTTTGGATATGTAGTATATGATCTAATTGCTCCACCACAACGCACAAAGATTGGTCCTCAAAGGGAGGTTGGGAATATATGTTGGTTATGAATCTCCTTCTATAATTAAATATGTTGAACCATTAACTAGAGATTTATTTACTGCACTATTTATTTATTGCCATTTTGATGAAACAACATTCCCAACATTAGGAGGAGAGAAAATACAACTGGTTAAAGAAATTACATAGAATGGATCATCATTATCTCAATTAGATCCTCGTACAAGTCAATGTGAACAAGAAGTTCAAAGGATTATACATTTGCAAAACATTGCCAATCAACTGCCAGATTCATTTACTGACCTAAAGAGAATTACAAAATCTTACATACCAGCTGAAAATGCTCCAATACGAATTCATATCTCAATAAGGCAAATTGTTAGTACAAAAAAAAGTAATCCACGCCTAAAGCATGGAAGGCCAATCAATTCCAAGGATAAAAATCCTTGTAAAAGAAAAGGAGCAATTATTCAAGATGGTAATATTGTGGAGGCAAGTACCCCAGAAGAGGCCAAAGATATAACTAATCAAAAAACCCCAAAAGAGGTTCAGGTACCTGAAAATCGTGATAACGAAGAAATCTCAATAAGTTATGTTACTTCAGGAAAAAGATAGAGCCGAAAAAATATAGTTGCCGACAATAATTTTACTTATAATGTTGCTATTGAAATAGCAAAAAAATTTGAGGATCCTGAGCCTAAATCTATTTAGGAATGTAGAAATAGAAAAGATTGGTCAAAATGGAAAAAAGCAATTCAAGCAGAATTAAATTCACTTTCTAAACGTGAGGTTTTTGGATCTATAGTCCAAACACCTAAATATGTAAAGCCGGTAGGATATAAATGGATATTTGTGCGAAAACGAAATGAGAAAAATGAATTCGTAACATATAAATCACGACTTGTAGCACAAGGATTTTCGCAAAGGCCCAGCATTGATTATGAAGAGACATATTCTCCTGTGGTGGATGCAATCACGTTTAGATACCTTATTAGTCTAGCAGTACGTGAAAAACTTGACATGTGTCTAATGGATGTTGTTACAACCTATTGTATGGTACACTTGATAGTGAAATTTATATGAAAATCCCTGAAGGATATAGAGTTTCCCAAGAAAATTGCTCAATCAGATTAACAAAAGGTTTATATAGATTAAAACAATCTAGACGTATGTGGTACAATCGGCTTAGTGAATATTTGTTAAAAGAAGGTTATAAAAATGATCTAATCTGCCCTTGTGTTTTTATAAAAAAGGTCTGAATCAAACTTTGTGATAATTGCTATTTATGTTGATGATCTAAATATTATTGGAACTCTTAAAGAGCTTCAAAAAGCAGTAAATTATTTAAAGAAAGAATTTGAGATGAAAGATCTAGGAAAAACACAATTTTGTCTTGGCTTGCAGATCAAGCATTTAAAAGATGGAATTCATGTCCATCAGTCAACTTATACGAAAAATATCTTAAATAAATTTTATATAGATAAAGCACATCCATTGAGTTCCCTGATGGTTGTACGATCGTTAGCTGTGAATAAAGATCAATTTCGTCCTTGTAAGAATGATGAAGAGTTTCTTGGTCCTGAAGTACCATATCTAAGTGCCATAGGAGCATTGATGTATCTTGCAAATAACAAAATACCTGCTATAGCTTTTGCTGTAAACTTGTTAGCAAGATTTAGTTATTCTCCAACATGTAGACATTGGAATGGAATTAAACATATATTTAGATATCTTAGAGGGACCATTGATATGGGGTTATTTTATTCAAATGTTTCAAAATCCCTATTAGTTGTTATGCTGATGCTGGATATTTATCGGATCCACATAAAGGTTGACCACAAACAGGATATTTATTTACATGTAGAGGTACTATTATATCATGGCGTTCGACAAAGCAAACATTAGCTGCTGCCTCTTCAAATCATGCTAAAATAATTGCAATGCATGAGGCAAGCCGAGAGTGTGTTTGGCTAAGGTTATTAACCTAACATATGCAGAAGATATGTAATTTGCCTTTACAGGAAAATATGCCAACTATCTTATACGAAGATAATGCAGTATGTATAGCTCAATTAAATGGTGGATATATCAAAGGTGACAGAATAAAATATATTTCACCAAAATTATTATTCACTCATGATCTTGAGAAAAAAAGGTGACATAGAAGTTCAACAAATTCGTTCTAGTGATAATTTAGCAGATCTTTTTACCAAGGCATTGCCAACTTCAACATTTGAAAGACTACGAAACAAGATTGGAATGCGTCGACTCAAAGATATAATGTGATGTCGTCATTAGGGGGAGTCTAAAACACATTGTACTCTTTTCTTTTAACCAAGGTTTTGTCCCACTGGGTTTTCCTGGTAAAGGTTTTTAACGAGGCAACTTGTAATAGGAGACTGTGTACTCTTTTTCCTTCATTAGGTTTTTATCCCACAGGGTTTTTCCTAATAAAAGTTTTAATGAGGCACTGTTTTCTCTAGTGGACATCCAAGGGGGAGTGTTATAAATAAATGTGAATGTCCATTTTCTAACCCCCCTCATTTATAAGGTAAAACCTCTCATTCATTATACAATGTTTAATATGAGTTAATGAAGCACTTAAGTAAGCTTCATTCATTGCATTGAATGCTAATTATAAATTATAAATAGAATCCTTACCTGAGTGAAATAAAAGAAGACGAGAAAAATTCTCTTGTATTTTCATCAACTTTTATTTATTGTTTTATTAATTTTTCTATAACAGTTTATTATTTTCGTGGTTAATATTTTTAATATTGTCAATTACTCCAAATAATTAAATAGAATATCGCTCCATAATCATTTTCCAGTTCTAATCATATTTATTTTAAAAATTAATATAAAATGTTCTAAAGCATATCTTTATATTAACTTTTACTAAAAGAAAAATAATTAAAGTTACATTACAGTAGTAATATCCCACGCAATAGGGGTGTTCAAACTTCGGTTAAAATCGAATTAACCTATTGAACTTATCTTGGTTAACCGATCTAGTTCAGTCGAAGGTCGGTTAAATTTTTTTTAGAATTTTGATTAATAGTTAATTCGGTTCGAAATCAAGTAATTAACCGAACTAAATAAATAATGTTATATATTATATAGATTAGGCTATTACTAGTTCGGTTAATTCGGTTAATCCGTCAAATAAACCTTATAAATTTTTTTGATATGTTATATACTTGTTTTAACAAAAATAAATAAATTTCGTTAATTCAATTAACCGATCTAATTAACCAAAATATTTTAGTTTGATTTTTTTAAAAAATTTTCGATTTAATTAACAGTTAAAAAAGTAAAAAAAATTTGATTAATACTAATTTGATTCAATTAAGTTTCGGTTAAACATTTCTAACACCCCTACCGCACAATTCAAGCATAATTATAGGGACCCATTGGAAAATGTGGTTTTTATTTGATTAATTTATTCATCTTCAAGTGGAGACATTAACAGAACTGATGAGGTTAGATTTTTATTAAACTTTTGGATAGTATTAATCTAATATGTTTTTTTTGCCCAATTCCGCTAAGTTTAAAATATGAAATTTTATATTTTATTTAAAATTTTCATATTTATAAATAAATAATTTAAATTTATTTTAATGCATTCATTTTTTAATTAAGTTATTTTAAATTTATATATTTATTAAAATTTTAAATATAAACAATTAATTTTTAATGTTTAGATTTATTTTTATGTGATACAAATTATATTATAAATAAAAATAATATAGTATATTATAAAATTAAAAATAGATCGAGACATGCTCAAACTTTAAGTGCTAAAACTCAAATTTGGCCTATATTTTAAGTAGGCTTTCTTACTCAAGCCCATTTTCAGATATAATGTTATATATTAATATAGATTTAAGTTTTATGTTATATAAATGATATGATAAATAAAAATATATTATAAAATTAATAATAGGTCAAGCCAAATTAGAGCATTAACTGTTGGAATTGGAGTCCAAGCTCAATCCCAATCCATTGTTTAAATGAGCTTCTTTACTTAAGTCTATTTTTAGACATAATTTTTTTGTCTAAATTCTTTTAAATATCAAACTCCAAATTTAAATTCGATGAGTAATGTGACATTTGTATAGGTGTTAATTGCTTCATGCTATTCTCCATATTACGAATGTAATTTAGAATTAAAAAATCTTGTTGCCAAAACATGAAATCCCCAAACCATATATCATCGTATGGTTGCAAAATATAGTAAATAGATGAACATTACAAGGAATTGTTACGCATCCCACATTTTATTATGTAATACAATATTTTACCAAATTTAATGTAGTGAATGAAACAACAAATGAAGCCCATGTTGTGGCTTGAGTGAAAGATTTGGTAAAGGTGCGTGAACATAGGTAGGGGAAAGGGTGAAAGTGTAGCGTTGCAGAATCATGGAAAGGGCGATTTTGGTTTCAGTGATTGCAAAGCTCATTCCAACGCAAGATCGAGGTTCCAATCCAAAGGGCATAAATGCAGCTGCATTGTTGTTAGTAGCTTTGGCAATCCCTTCAGCAAACCTTTCTGGTTTGAAAAGATGAACATCATCTCCCCATACGGCAGGGTCATGGTGGAGTGCTATGAATCGGATGTTGAGGTCTAAATAATTAGGTAGGGCAAGTTCTCCTAATTGGACATCTCTTACTGCCTTTCTTACCACGCCATTTAGAGGAGGATAGAGCCGTAAAGTTTCATTAACAATCATGGTAACCTGTCCAAGAAAAAAAAATCAAACCATAACAATTTGCAGTTTAATATAAATGATCAATGTTAGTTTTCAAGCTTTAGAATTTGTATAGTTTGCTTACGGTCTTTAATTTGGCGATCCCTTCAGAATTTGGGTTTTGATTACCAAAAACCTAAATCACCTCTGCTCTTGCTTTGTCTTGCCAATCTGTATGTATTGCTAAAAGTAGGGTTATCCATGCAAGCAAGGAATTGGTTGTTTCTTGCCCAGCAAAATAGAAAGTTTTACACTCATCTACTATATCTTGTATCAAAAACCTGTTTTTCTCATCCGAATCATGATAGACATTTACAAGTAATCCTAGAAAATCATGGCCGCAGCTGTCGACTTCTCCGGTCATTACTTTCTCTTCCCTTTGTTTAATAATCTTCATCACAGAATCATGTATCGTTTTCTCAAGTTTATCTGATTCAATTTCATCAGCAGATTTCCAAAACTTGCTGAAAAGGCAAAGCAGATTAAATTCAATCCATTGACTCCATTGTGGTGGAAAAACACCAATATTTTAAAACCAAGATCAATGATTGTACCAACAAGCTACCAGTTTTTGATAAGGTTTTTACTAATAATATTAGAAGCAGAATCATTTGAACTTTTATGGGTATAGCCCAAAATACTTCCTACACTTAAACTTTTTTTTTTTGGAAAAACATTTTATATTAGTGGAGGATTAGATGAAGGTAGCCGATGATAGGAAATTTTGCTTTATAAAAATTTCTGCCTATAATTAGGGTCAACTTCATCAACATGTCAAAAATCTTCTCTCCTTCCAAGTAACTGCTACCAAAGGCTGTTCTGGATATCATTTCTGAAGTCAAGAATCTGAACTCTTGGAACACTTCCATCTCTTTGCCTTCCTTATCTTTCCATTTCTCAAGCATCGTTCCAACGCTAGCAATCATTGCTGGAATCATATTCTGCAAAAACCATTATCCATTATCAATGTTCCACAACAATAATTAGATTAGAAACTAGTGATTTACTTTTAAGCTCTCTCCATGGAAGGCATGATTGGCCAATTTCCTATGCCTTGCGCCCCATTTCTCACTTTTGATTGTAGAAATGCTGTCACCTAGTAGCTTCTTAAAGAAATATGAAGGCTTTGGCTTTGAAAAAGCTTTTTCACTGGTTTTCAGCACCTCTTTCACCAGTTCTGGGTCTGTTATTACCAGTTGAGCTCGAACTCCATTCCAACTAAGATAATTCTTCCCTAAAAAATGATTTAATTAAAATCTATTCATGGAAATCCGAAAATACTACCAAAACAACTTATTCCCACCGTATTTCTTGATGCAGGAGTAATCATGAGGCATTACTCTGGGAAATATATCGTGTGTCAAGGCCATAGGTTTGCTAGATGCTTCCTTCCGCATTTGAAGAGCTTCTTTGTTGTTTCCATGGATAAATTCATAAGGAGGTCCTCTGATCCCCTGTGAATTCATGATGAACTGTACACGATGAGGTACCCACAAATACTCGTACAAAACATAGTGCAAAGCTACGAAGAGGCAGATGCACAAAAAAGCTGTGAAAAGGATTAGAAGATTTCCCATGGCCTCTATTTTCTTATCATCACTGATGAATCCACCAAATTTTGCAGCAGCTTATATTCGTCAAAACTCGTTTACTGTTTATTATTTGACTATTATATAATTAAATATATTATTGTTTATATTTTTATTTTATTTATAATAATATAATTAGTAAAATGTACGTGTGATTCTTTTATATGTAAAAATAAGAAAGTAGTTATTTATGGTTTGTTTGTTATTCATAAATATATCTTTAATAATTTGTGAATATGTTTAATTAAATGTTCTTGAATAAGTTTATTTAATTTAAATGAATGAAAATGAATATACATAATTTTAAGCAAAGATTTGGAGGTTGGGTTTAGTTTTGAATAATAAGTTTAATAAATATGAATATGATTATACATACTATGAATATGAATAAGTTCAATTTTGGAGGCTGAGTTATGGGTATTTTTGAGGGCTTTATCTCTTACATTGAAGCAGGGATTTGATAGAGTATTGATTAATACAAATATCATCAAAGCAGTTAAGATTATTCAAGACAACAATTCAAGAAACTTAAATTCAGCTTTGGCTAGGGGTATACATCAGTTGTTGGAAAGGACAGTACAGTGATGTATTCAATATATGCCCAGAAAAAATAATAAAGTTGATAATTTTCTTGCAAAAATAAATTGTAGTAATGAAGACGCTTTACTTATGTTTGAACAACCTCCTCTAGGTGTTTTAGTTTAATTCCTTGTGGACACTTTGTTTTGTCTTATATTCACAAAAAAGAAGAAGCATACACAAACAAAATTTTGAAACTCTAAACGAACATGAATACTTTTAAAAATAAATAAACGAAAATGATCAAAAATTCATTTGTTCAAGCTCGATTCATTTACAAACCTATACTAGGAAATAACAAACATCTTAGCAATATTTAATTAGAAGGTCAACTTTTGTTATTAGTCCATATAATATGTGTAAGTTGTTAATTTAGTACTTATACTTTAGGTAATTTTTAGTCTTCACACTTTTAAATTTTAAAATTTCAATCTTGACCCAAATAATAGCTATTATATTTGTCTAAAACTCTACTATTTTTTGTTATAATATTATGTTATTAACATATTATCACGTGTAATACCATGAAAGTTTGCTATTTCCACATAATATTTATAAAGAGTCAAATTATTTTAGTTAATGAATTTTAATGATTGTCATTTAAATCAGGATTGAAAATTTAAAATTTGATAAAGTATAAAAAACTAAAAAAAATGATGAAATTAGAGACAAAATTAATAATAGAATTAAACTTAACCGATTTAATTGCTATAGTTTAAGTTAGGATTAAAATTTTAAATTTAAAATATATATAAGAGTTCAAATTATGGGACTATTTCTGTTATATATAGAAGATGGAGAAATAGTAAAATTTGACATAATTAAAAATAACTAAACTTTGTATTAAAACTGGAAATCTTTTGGGTATTGTAAAATGTTTTGAAGGATTGTAATGATTTTTGGCCTAAATAAGTACTATAGGCCAATTTTATTTTTTTAATTATTTTTTTAGGTCAATTTTAATTTTAATTAGGAAAATAGGTCGCTTTTGGAAAGAGTTTGTGAAATCGCGACCAATTGAGTGTACTTTCCCTTTAAGTTGTAAATTTTGATTTTTTTTTTATTATAATTAGTTTCTTTAGGTGGATGGTTAAATATTGGTTGTTTTGTCCTTAAATCCTAAGTTCGATTCCTCTTCTACTCACATTTATATTTTTTATTTCATGTTATTTTAAACTTTTTTAATGAATGTTTTAACATATTAGCTTCCTTAGTTAAATGGTTAAATAATAATGCTTTCATTCTTAAGACCTATTTTTAATTAATAACTCTTATATTCATAAAATCAAATAATAAATATGTAATTATATAATAAAAAATACATATTAATATATTGTTATGTTAAAAAAGAAAAGACCTACTTCTAATTAATATTAGAAATGTATATTACATATATCATTATGTATTTTATTGATCAATTAAAATATTTATAAAACTTCTAAAGTCTTTATTTCATTATGTATTTTATTGATCAATTAAAATATTTATAAAACTTCTAAAGTCTTTATTTATAGGCATAAGAAGTATAAATGAAGTAGAGACCTATTTCTAATTACTAATAAAATTTAAAGTACATCAAAGCTTATCTTGATTTTGATGGACATCCACTTAATAAGATATTCATAACACCCCATTGGATGTCCATGGTAGATAATGTGTCTCTTTAAAACCTCACTAAGATAAAAACCCTGTTAGAAAAAGTTTCCTAGTGAAGGAAAAATAGTACAAATATCTATAATACACATAATATGCTGCCTCATTAAAAACCTTACTAGGAAAACTCAATGAAACAAAACCTCGGTTAAGGGAAAAAGAGTACAGTGCGTATTTACTCCCCCTAATGAAAGCATCACATAATATCTCATATTCTATGTATTCAATCTTGAATATTAGCTTTTCAAATGACCATTTGAACGTATTTGCTAAGCATTTATATCAGCATTCTTTTGAAAGTCATGAGTGAGGGAAAATTTTAGGGGAAATATATTTTGATCTCTTCAAAAGTTTCAACAATAATCATAACAAACCTTAATCATGATCCCTCTATAAAAATACAAATAGGTATTTTTGGGTGCTTATGCTTTGAGACAGTTAAAGCCACATGAAAAGAATTATTCGACGCACGACCTTGAATTAGCTGCGATCATACTGTCTTTCTTTTTCACAAACAGAACAGGAGCACCCCAAGGTGAGAAACTTGGTCTAGCAAACCCTCTATCGGTCAACTCTTGCAATTGAGACCTTAATTCTTTTAGTTCGATCAGATCCATTCTATATGGAGCTATCGAATTCGGAGTAGTACCAAGTATTAACTCAATGCCAAATTCAAATTCTCGGATCAGAGGTAATCCAGGGAGTTCATCAGGAAACACATCAGAAAATTCACAGACAACAGGCACTGATTCAACTTTCTTTTCTGTCACTTTCGAATCGATCACATATGCAAAGTAAGCTTTACAACCTTTTCTCACAATACTTAGAGCTTTCATCAAAGATATCATAGTAGGTAATCCATTCAAATCACTAGATTCAATTCAAACTATTTCACCATTCTCGCATCTCAAATCAATAGTCTTCCGTTTGCAATTCAAAATAGCATCGTGCAAAGTTAACTAATCCATACCCAGAATTATATCAAACTCTTCAAAGGGTAATAACATCAGATCAGTTGGAAAACAAATGTCTCGAAACATTAACGGACAGTTCTTTCAAACTTTATCAACCAAAACAGATCTGCCTAGGGGGTTTGAAACTTTAATTACAAATTCAGTAGACTCTACAGGAAAAGTCTTACTGTATACTAAATTCATGCATACATACGAATGTGTGGATTTAGGGTCTATCAAAGAAATCACAAAAGTATCATAAAGTGTAAAATTACCCGTAATCACATCTGAAGATGAAGCTTCTTCACGAGCTCGAATAGCATAGGCTCTAGCAGGTGTACGAGCCTCTGATCGAACAACAGTGTTTTTTATCCTTCTTTGATTACCAGTCACATTTCCCGTATTTCTAGAAGGTCTACCTCGAGATGCATTGCCACTTGGCCTCAGATTTTGTATAATTTCTTGCTCGATAGACTCGGGGTAATCACGGATAAAGTGATCCAAAGATCCACATTTGAAACAAGCTCGATCATTCAATCTATAACTTTCAGGATTTCTTTTACCACATTGCTTGCACTCAGGTTGATTAGATCGGACATTTCCAATACTTGCAATAGAAGTAGCTGGAGCTTGGAAGCTCGAATGCGATCTCGTATGATTTCTACTTGAATATCCCACGTTAGCCTTTGAACGGCTAAAATCATCTTAGAACTTCTTTGATGCAGACTAAAATGATTTACTTACGAATCTCTTTCTTACATCTCTAGCTTTTGAATCAGCTTTTCTTTTCTCTTTCTTGAGATCTTTAGCTTTACATGCTCGCTCAACAAGAACAATAAATTCTTTTATCTCTAAAATCCTGACTAACAAACGGATATCTTAATTCAGACCATCTTCAAATCTTTTGCACATTATTGCCTCAGTAGATACACATTCTCGAGCATACTGACTCAGTCTTACAAATTCTTTCTCGTATTTTGTAACAGACATACGGCCTTGTTTAAGCTCAAGAAATTCTTTATGTTTCTGGTTGATAAATCTATGACTGATGTATTTCTTCCAAAATTCAGCTTGGAAGAAATCTCAGGTGACTCGCTCACTTGGAACCACAGATGTTAAAGTCTTCCACCAGTGATATGTCGTATCTCTAAGAAGTGAAACATCACATTTTATGCATTCTTCCGAAGTCAATGACAATTCATCAAACACTCGTATCGTATTCTCTAACCAAAATTCAGCCTTCTCAGCATCATCACTAGCGGTAGCTCAAAACTCTTCAGCCCTATATTTTCTAATCTTATCAACCAGATGCTTATTTAACTGAGTAATATTAACTTGTGGCATAACAGGGACTTATTGAGGAACAGATGGAATTGGAGGTTGTTGTACAGCCGGATTAGTTCGAATTTACTGACTGAACCAATCATTCATCATCTGATAGAAGGCTTGTTTAGCCTCATCATGATGGCTACTCGTAGCCGGTCTAGAATCGGATGGCACTGTCCCTTATGGGGGAGCAGGCGCATTATTTTTGACATCGTCAGCTATAGCTCGTTTGAGATCTATTTACTATATATAAAAATACATTTTCATGATCAGGATTCATCACACTATCGCATTTCATAAATATGACATGTATAGCTAGACTCACATACGCTATGGCAGTCCTAAAATCGACTAAACCATAGCTCTGATACCAACCAAATGTAATATCCCTGACCCGTATCCGTCGCCGGACTAGGGTTAAAGGCATTACCAGAAAATCAGAAACATATTACCAAAAATTCACATACATCATCCACAAACATAGTCAAACATCAATATAGTGTCCCTTATATAGGTCATCAAAACCTTAAACATGCTTTGGAAAGGGGTCGGGACTAAATTGAACACATACAAAATTTTTCAAACTTTAACAACATTTTAAAGTTACAGAGGTCACACGCCCGTGTGAACAGGCCATGTGTCTCACACGGCGTTAGAAACTCCTGTGTGAACAGGCTGTGTGCCTCACACGGCATTAGACACGCCTGTGTGTCAGGCTGTGTCAAAACAGAGCATACATTCTGACTTGATCACATGGCCATAAGACATGCCCGTGTGCCTTGGCCGTGGTCGAAACTGACTTGAGTCATACGGCTAGCCACACGCCCGTGTGCCTTGGCCGTGCTCAAGACTGACTTAAAATCGTAGGGAACCCTAGGGGACATATGGTCGTACAACATGACCGTGTGTCACATACAGCTGAGACACATGCCCGTGTCTCTGCCCGTGTAAACAAAAATAGGCCATTTGAAAAGCCAATTTGCCACCCATTTTGGGTCAAACCTATAAGCAGCAAAATCACATCATTTTATACCAATATTTCAGCCAATTTGCAACCAAAACATATGTCATACAAGCAATATCATTACCAACCAATTATCATACTTATAACTATCCCAAATCATATCAATTCACTAGCTTAATTTCATACTAAAGCATATGTTTCAAAACTCCAGTTCACCTCATTCTTTCACATTCCATAAACTTACCAATACCTCAATTAAACACATACCAAAGCTTATCAAAATTGACCATTTTATTTGGTCATTCAAGAGCATATCACATATGCACCATTTGCATCACATATCATATACCATAATCAAGCCATAAGTTCAACCATAATTAAGCCATATCACATGGCTAAATATATATATCACAATACATAGTCAAAGACTTCTAGCCTATACATGCCATACTTCAATATTTACACTTTCAAAATGTACCAAAATCAAGTTCGATAGTGTTGTGACAATCCTCGATGATCCCCGAGCTTCCGGTAGCTTCGATATCTATAAAACAGTTGAAAAACACACAAAGTAAGCTTTCAAAAGCATAGTAAGTCATATACAAATAAACTTATCACAAAATACAATTATAATCTAATTCAATGGCATAAATCATGGCATATCATAATGATAAATTCACATTTATCATTTAACTTAAAGGCTCATAATCAATTGCTTTTATATACATAATTCACTTATACCAAACATATCTCATTTTCACATACTTCATACTTATTCCATAAGTTCACATATATACATATGCTTTGTACTTACCTTATTCTCAAACATAATGTACATTTCAAACGTACCTAAATTGAATACATATTCACATAGTCATTCATTTCTCAGAATGCCCGTTAAACCATTCAAAATCATAAGGATACGCGGATAACTCAAAAAACTCATACAATGCCAACGTCCAAAAGGTGGTCTTACATGTAATCAAATATCGATGCCACTAACCCAGACAGGGTCTTACATGAAATCAAATATGATGCCAACGTCCCAAACGTAATCTTACACGTAAATCATAAGTCGATGCCAACGTTTCAGACGTGGTCTTACATGATAACACATAATGGATCTTATTTCATGACATATGTATCCTACCTATTCCTATGGTTCGTACGGGGCTTTTCGGAAGTTAGAACTTTGTCTATACTTTCTCGGATGTCTCGTATTCAAGGCATAAAGCCATTCATCATAGTTCAATAACATGTAAACATAAATAAACCATTTCAAATACATTTATTTGTATATAGACTGACTTGTAAGTATTTGAATGAACAGAGTCGATTACTCTACAACTTTCGACTTCCTCCGATCTAATTCCGTTTTCTTTTGTTCTTGATCTATATAAATTCAAATTTAACCCTTTTATTCACCAAATCATCTAAATCAATCCACAAACAAATATTTAGGGCATTTTACAAATTAACCCTCATATTTTCACATTTTGACAATTTAGTCCCTAATCACACAAATCACAAAATACTCAAAATTTTCTTTTACACAAGCTTAGCCAAATTTACAAGGTGTTCATATAAGCCCATATATTTCATTTATTTCACATTTTAGTCCCTCAAAAACTCCTTTTTACAATTTAGTCCATTTTACTTAAATTCATCAAAAATTCAAAGACAAAACTTAGTAATCTAACACATATTTTCCATTTACCATAATTTAACTTCACAAAGCTCACATTATCAACAATGACATAACTCAAAATCACAATCAAATTAAGAAATTAGAGCATGGGCTTGATAGATTACTAAGCAACAATTACAAAAACGTAGGAATTATCAAAAACAGATCAAAAATCACATACCTAATTGATCTTCAAATTGCTGAATGTTTTTATGCTTCAAACCCTAATTTTATTCTTCAATTTTAGTGGCCATTAAGATGAATGAATCAAATTTTGTCTTTTGTTTCTTAAATTGTTAACTAATTTACACATTTACTAAATTAACCTTATTTCATAACATTAAAATTCTACAACATTAGGCTTGTGTCCATCCATTATTCCAATGGTCAAATATCAATATAAGGACCTCATAATTAATAATCCATGTCAATTCGACACTTAATCAAATAGAAGGCCACTTTTACAATTTACGCGATTAAGTCCTTTTATCAAATTAAACATACAAATGATAATTTTTTAGTACGGAACTTTGACACATGCTAATTCACATATCATAAGCACAGAAAATAATATTAAAATATTTTTTGACTCAGATTTGTGGTCCTAAAACCACTATTCTGATTAGGGTATAAACCGAACTGTTACAGAGATTCTTTGTTCTAATCCCTGCATGAGCGTGGGTATTATTTTTGCTCTATTATAAGACAAAATTTTGGTTGAACTAAAAGTCTGAGGAGTGGATTAGTGGGAGAAAATCAAGGGATGTGATCATATTTTATTTAGACTTTTATTTTTATTATCTTTATTTTTAAAAAAAATTCTCTCTCATCTTCCAAATTTTCAATTTGACATTCTCTTCAATTTTCTTGCTGGGATCTAGCGTTTTTCTCTTCCAATAAAACTTCTTTTCATTTTTTTTCCTTTCCGACTGTGCTGGTGGTGTTATCGTTAGATTGTGTCTAGTTTGTGAGTTTCTAATCGGTTGGTAAGTAAATTTTGCACTCCTGTGATTGTTGGTTTCGAATTTTGAGCAATGGAAATTTATAGTAATTGATAAGTGTTAATTCCATTTAGGATCAGATTGTAGAGCAAGAAATTGCACCTCTTCGATTTAGTGTGCTTTTGGCGATTTGTCATCGAGGGTAAGTCGGTTCTATTTTGATTCGAATAGTGAGATCGTTAAAGCAAGTTACTAAATCGAGGTTGGATGCTCTATTTATAGGTTTTGAAAGGCTTGGGAGTGGTTTCACATCGAATCGATACCAAGTGTGTGCCCGAAATGTAGAAATTGAGTTTTCGGTAAAAGCTGAAAAAGGCCACTGTCAACACCATACGGGCATGTAGTCACCTGTGTGGTAGGCCGTG
This sequence comes from Gossypium arboreum, assembly GCF_025698485.1. Taxonomy (NCBI): domain Eukaryota; kingdom Viridiplantae; phylum Streptophyta; class Magnoliopsida; order Malvales; family Malvaceae; genus Gossypium; species Gossypium arboreum. The sequence continues at coordinate 11,686,689 of NC_069082.1, read as the reverse complement.
TGCAACAACACGGCCGTGTGATCAACGAAGGCCAGGCCATACGCTAGGCACCATCTTGTGATGGCCGGGGTGTGGATATGTGAGCCACACGAGCGTGTTGGCAACATGGGTAGTCCATACGGGCGTGTGGAATTTGGGCCAGGCTGTGTGATCCGCATGGTCTAAGGCCAATCAGATCATGTGGGCCACACGAACGTGTGCTCCCATACGGGCAACCGGCGTGTGTGCCAATTTAGCTAAAATGTTTCCTAGGGTTGCATAGGTCGCCCAAGTCAACTGTGAACCTACTATAGGGTCGGTAAGCGCTATTTAGACCCTAAATCGTGTGATCTGAGCATACAATGTATATATTGAGCATGTTAAATTTATGCATATTTACTGATCTATGACTGATAACTGAATATTAGCATGTAAGCATGTATTTCTGTATATCAGCATTGAGCATGTTTAGTTACATCTGCATTGGGGTGGGATGGTTGATTATTGGAGGAAGTGTACTGAAAGGCTTTCATGCCTATTATCTGGAAACTTAGCTACAATATTATTGATAAGTGCCGCATTTGGTACGACTTGGAGTGTAGGGCTAGGTAGGTATTTTAAACCCTGCATGGTGTGTAGGGATGGTCGGAGATGGTGTGTAAAGGCTGGTGGGTAGGATACTATTTTCTGTTACTGTATGCATACTGTATTTGAGATGGGCTAAGGCCTTAATTTATATCTGAAATTGTATTTGAATGGGCTAAAGCCTAAACTGCATCTGAATCTGTAATAGGCTTAGGCCCAGACTGCATTTAACTGATAACTGTTGTTTAACTATATGCATGTCTTCTGTGGGGATTACACATTGAGTTTACGTAAACTAACCCCTTTTTGTTTATCTGTACAGGTAACCCCCAGACCTAGACGGTTCGGTGGGCGGAAGACTCAATGGTGACCACATGCCTATTGAACTGATTTAATTCTATTTAAGGTTTTTAATTCTTATTATTTTTGGGGTATTTATGATATAATTTGGACTTTTGGACTGTTTGCCCTTATTTTGAATTTTAACTGTTTACATGGACTTTAAACTGCAAAAATCAACAAAAACTCGGTTTAATTAAAAACAACGTTTTCCTAAATGCGAATGATTTTCTTTAAATATCACGGTTTTAAAAGCTTCCGCAACAGAAAATGTTTTTAAACGAATCAAATTAACGAGAGAATGATTTTGAAATTGACGATAGATAAATGAAAGATAATAAACAAAAATGGTTTAACTTGATAAAATCGATTTTAAATCTCATTCCATGTGACATCGCCAGATTCAGCCATAACATCTGGGCCGAGTTTGGGGGGTGTTACACTTTCAACTACTATTGACTAAGTCAAATTTACCATATATGTTCAATTATTTCAATTCATATAAATGAACAATTTCTCGATAATTTCAATATACTTCTAGCATTCTAAATCCTTCAAGGATTTTAATATAAACTTTACTATATAGTAATTCATAAAAGATTATAACAACAACCAAGACGCAAGTTAAATCTTTTATGAACTATTAGTTTAATAATATATCTAAAGTTTATTGCATCCACCACAAAAGAATATTATATCTTTCATAATCAATGTCAGGACTTAGCAAAAACTTCAGATTTTATTCTATTTTACAAAACTACTTTATATATACCATCACTAGCTTTATACCTTTAGATATTTGGACTACTGATCCAAAAACTCCACAAATTTAATTGTTCTTGAGTTGCGTCTTTCTATTTTGACCAGTTTATTCCATATCTATATTTCTCAATAGATTTATTCAAGATCTTTCTCTTATTTCATTATTTCAACAATAATATTACATGCAAAACCATTGTCGACCACTTTTATTATCAGTTCAACATTTTCTCAAATTGACATAACTTACCGAGATCTCTTTTTTTTCACTATTTTAATCTTCAGTTTCAGGTACCTGAATCTCTTTTGGAGTTTTACTTATTAGTTATGTCTAGGGTCTCTTTTAGAGCACCCGCCTTTATTATATGACCATCTAGATTTATTATTTTCTTTTATGAGAATTTTCATATTCGGAACTTGTAACAGCCCGTTTTCAGTGAAATCAGAACAGTGGTTTCAGGATTACAAATCTGAGTCCGGAAGAAAAATAATTTTAATATTATATCATGGTCTGCATTATGATTGATATATCGTATGAAAATTTTTTTAAGAAAATTTTACCGATTTCATGTTTAATTTGAGGGAAATGACCAAATTGTATAAAGTGCAAAAGTTGAATTCTAGTAGTTAAAGGGGTTAAATAGCTATGGAATTCAAAATTTAAGGTCCTTATATGGAAAATAGACCATTAAGAGAAGTTAGTAGATAAATATGATTAGTCAACAAGGGAAAATTTGATAAAGAAAAGGATAAAATTGGAAAGTAAAAGATAAAAAGATGATAAATGATTAAATAATGAAAAGATCATCATATTGTCATCTTTCCCAAATTATTTTTACATGGAAACCCTAGTTAGAAGAACTTGAAGGTAGCAAGCTTATTTGGATTAATTGGGTAAGTATCTTTGTCCCGTTTTTAATAATTTTCATGTTTCTGAGATCGTAATAGCTTAATCTAGCTATATCGGGGATTAATTTGTAAAGAATTCAAAGTATTAGGGTTTTTTCATGGATGAATATAGTAGAATTATGGATTTTTATGGTAGAAAATAAAAGATTGTTGATAGATAAACAACTTTTGTTAAGGGAATTTTGATGAAATTATGATTTAGGGACTAAAATGAAAAGATATAAAATTCATGAAAAAATTCTAAATTTTATGAAATACATGGGTTGCTATTGTTACATGTAAAAATCAGCTAGGCTTGGAACAGTTATTAAATTGCATGAATTTCATTTTCTGAGCCTGGGGACGAAATTGTAATTAATTAAAAGTATAAGGGCAAAATGGTAATTTTACCAAAGATGTGAATTGGATTGAATTGAATATAAATTGATGTTAAATTCATTCGTATAGATCAAATACGGAGTTAAATCAAGGAAAAGAGAAGGTAGCGAATTAGTAGCTTTTGTGTACACGAACATTGTCGAGGTAAGTTCGTGTAACTAAATTGTATATTTACATGTTTGAATTAAGTGTTGTGTATGTGAATTGTTTAATTACCATGTATGAAATTAATAACATAACCAACGATGACTGATAAGTATTAAGTCCAATTTGAATCAATGAAATTCGATTGATACAGGGTTTCCGAATTGGTTGTGGTCCTGCATGTGTTTCGAACACACCACAACTTGAAAGAGAGTCTCGTTATTAGCTCTCATGAGCTTCCCGTTATATGGTTCTTGCAAGCTTCCCATTAATATCTCTTCGGAGCATCCCGATTGGTTGTGATACTGCATGTGTTGTGGACACACCGCAGCTCTTATGAGCGTCCCGATATATGGCTCTTCGGAGCTTCCCAATATTGGCTCGCTTGAACTTCCCGATATTGGCTCATATGAGCTTCCCGTTAATAGCTCTCCAAAGCTTCCCGTTATATGGCTCACATAAACTTCCTGTTATATGGCTTGAAAGAGCTTTCTGATTACATGCTTGTATGGGTAAACATGAATATGAATTGACAGATTACCATTTTGTACACTTAGTATGTACTACCTATGTATCCATCGATATTTTAAATGCTTCAATGGGAAAAGTTCTGATATGTGACTGTAATGACCCGAATTTTTACAGTTATCAAAAAAGTGTATTTTCGGGTCTTCGTTTCTAAAAAATAGATTTGTAAATATTTATTAAAAATATTTACGAAGTTAAGAGAGTGATTAATTAAAGTTTAATGAAGCAAATTAGCTTAAATAAAGGATAATTAGATAAAAGGATTAAATTGAATGAAGTGTGAAAGTTTAATTATAGAATAAAGAAAATTAAAAGGACTAAATAAGTAAATAAACCAAAAAGAGTGCCAAGTGTATGGCAAAAATAAAATACAAGTATAATAAATATAATACACACATTTGTAATACATATATTTATTTGCTTATTATTTAAGTAAATATTAATGTATTTATTATTATTAAATTAATATTATATGATAAATAAATAAAATTTGACAAATATATGGTATGTATAGTGACATGTGTGATACTAATATACATACATTTGTTAAATACATGTATATTTACTTATTATATAAGTATATTATTAAATTATATATTATTATTAAGTAAAAGATATTTATATAATAAATAGATTAAAGAAAGACAAATGTAATAATATATGTGTATACAAATGTAAAATAGATATTGGATATTAAATAGATATTTTATTATAGCTATTATTAAGTTATTATAATATATATATATAAAGTAAAAGGGAATAAAAAAAAGAAAAAAAAAAGAATAGAAAAAGAAAGAAAGGATGAAACGAAACTGAGAGCAGGGGAAAGAAAGAAGGAAAAAAAAGAAAGAAGGAAAAAGGGAAAAATTGGGATTTCAAGGCTTGAAAGTTAAATAGGTAAGTCAATTTAGTCCTTTTTACTTAATTTTGATGTTTTGGAAGCTTTGGGACAAGGTTTTGATGAAATTAAGTGAATATTTTGAAAGTTATTGGATTTTTAAATATTGTTCATGTTGAGTAAAAAGATGAATTAGGGGTTAGATTGATAGGAATTCAAGTTAGAAATGAAATAAGGATTGAATTGTAAATTAATTCATAAGTTTTATGTTGTAGGGACTAAATTGATGAAATTTCAAAATTAGGAAAATATGCTGGAAATTTAATAGTTAAATATGAGTTTAGTTAAAATTGAGTAGAAATAAAGTATGAATTAAGATAGAAAAGTAAGTGAATTTAGTTAGGATTAAATTGAAATTAAAAGTAGAAAATCAACATTTTGCACTAAGACTATTTTCGACAGTAGCAGTAGTCTAAGTTTGAAAAATCACCAAAAATTGTAGAAATTTAATTAGAGGATTAATAAAATATGGAATTAAAGCTTATTGAGTCTAGTTTCTTATAGAAGAAATGATGTAAGCAATTGAATTGTAAATTATGAGATATAATGAATTTTGTGAGACAAGGTCAGAATGAATTTGGGTTCCCCTGTTCTGACTTTGGAAAATCACAAAACTTTTGAGAAAAATAATTAGAGGCTAAAAATTATATTTTTAGAATCCTTAATGAGTCTATTTTCAAAATAAACCAATGAGAACATTATCTGAGTTCTGTACTGTGAGATAATTAATTTTAAGTGAAGAGAGGTCAGAACTATCGGATAATAAAACAGGGGAAACTTTAATGAATAAACTGTACTAATTGGCTAAACCAAAAATTCTGAAAATTTTATGGTGGAAAGATATGTGAGTTAAGTTTCAGGGAAAATTTATGGATCTTAATTTGAATCTCTGTAGCTCAAATTAAAAATAATTTAGTAACTAAGACACGAATGGACAGCTTTAAATAAATTTATAAGTAAATAGTGAGATCATAGATAATGTTACTTATAAGAATGCTATATATATTTAGGATGTGGAATGGAGAGGAGGAGGAGGAAAATAAATATATGAATTTTCAGCTAGCAAGGGTTTTGTTGGGTTTTTCACAAAAGAAAAAAAAATAATAACTAAGTTATCCGGATAAAATATGAAGCTCTTGTTAAAGCTAGAGCAACAAAGTAATTATTCTGGATGAAATATGAAGCTCTTGTTGAAGTTAGAGCAACAATGTAATAATTCCGGATGAAGTATGAAGTAAGTTTCAGATTCAAAGACTTAGGAGTTGTAACCAAACGAACAGAAGCAAATGGGATAAAAAAATTTAGAGAAGTATTTCATATTTCATCCGGGTAATATACATACTGTTGTTTGTTGCCACCCTTAATAGGTTTACATTTAAAATAGATAATTTGTATGTTTTAGACTCAGGGACTAAATTGAATAAAAGAAATAAAAATGTAGGGGCAATTTTGTAAAAATGTCAAAAATGACCAAAATGAAGAAAATGAATTGTTTTATTATTTAAATTATAAAATTTAATGAAACTATTAATTTAGATCAAGATCGGGTGAAAACATGTTTTGGGGATTAAATTAAAAAGTGTTGAAATTGTGGAAAATTTTGTTATTTTATAGAATTTATGGGTTTTTATCAATATATATAAGAATAATTAGGTTCGAAACAAGGATTTAATTACAAGAACTTTATTTTTCTTTGTCTAAGGATGAAATCGTCATTAATCAAAAGTTTAGGGGTAAAATGGTAATTTTGCCTAGAGATTAATTGAATGTATTAGAATATGAAATAAATAAAAATGATGATCAAATTTATTTATAAAAATCCAGGTGGCTCAAATATGAGACTTGAACGTGAAAAAGAAAAAGTTTTCGGATTAGTAAAACTATAAATACGAATAAGCAATGAAGTAAGTTCGTGCAACTTGAATTGAGTTATTGAATGTTTAAATTATACATTTATGTGACATGAATGTGAATTGAATGTTTAAATGTATGTTTTGGGCTTTAAGGGCCCAATAGAGGGACATTATGATTATTTTCAGAATATGAATAATAAATTATTCAGAATTATCTGAAAATGCTCAGTAAACTCTGGTAATGCCTCGTACCCTATTCCGGCAATGAATACGAGTAGGAGGTGTTACAGTGACAATCTGAGTTCAAGATGAATTATTACGAAAATATACTTGAAATACATGGATATAATTGTATTTGTTACAATGATGCATGATGAGGAAAGTGTATGAATATAGAAAATTGATTATTTGTAGGCTCATACATGTTTCTTGATATTTATATGAAATACATGACTAACATGATTGTTGAGGAGATGTGTTTAGGCTTTTGGCCAAGTTGTTTGAAATATGTTTTATATGCTTACCTTAAATGTGAAATAATGGTAAGCTAAATTCCATGTCATACGGGCTTACTAAGCATTAAATGCTTAGTCTGTTTTATTTCCTCTATTTATAGTACTTCAGAAGCTCGTTAGGTTGAAAGCTTGGTGGAGATATCTCACACTATTCATCAACTCAGTTTGGTATATGTAACAAACTAAATTTTGAGTAATAATAGCATGTATAGGCTAAATTTGACCAATGATGGTATGTATGTGTTGCGTTGTGACTAGCCATTGGAATGACTTGAGTTAGACATATTTTGATATGTATATATGTGTGGCCTTATCATGTTTGTTGTGTTTGATATGGTTGAGTGATGAGTAATTTATGGCTATGTTGATGAATGGTTTGAGGTAACATGATTGGTTAAATATGCATATATGTTTATGTGGTTAATTAGGTAAGATTGAATACTTGGACATATGGGGTGTTATGACATGTATTAAACTTGAGTTTGGCTTGAATAGAAGGTCTTATTTGACTTGTGATTGTATAAATTGTTGTGTTTAGGTTGATATCAAAATTGGGTGAGAAATATGACTTGGAAATAGCATATTTTCTACCAGACGGGCAGAAACACATGTGTGTGTCTCAGCCGTATATAATACACGGCCTAGCAAATGGGCATGTGATTTGGTCGTGTGTCCCCTGCATCTTAAAAATTGAGAAACAGAATGCTCAAAATTATCCACATGGCCTAGCACATAGTCGTGTAGCTTGGTTGTGTGATCCCTGCACCTATTTAATGCAAGTCAGTATGCTCACACAGCCTAACACACGGGCGTGTAGCTTGGCCATGTGACCCAAGTCAGTGAGTACCTTAAATTGGACACCGCTGTGTGTCCCTACTTCGAATGCCTATACAGTCTGAGACACGAGCGTGTCGCTTGACCATGTGAGCCTCACAGCTTGGCCACACGAGTGTGTGTCCCCTGCACTTTGAATTGTTTTTTTATATTTTGCGAAAAATTCTCTAAGTCTAGTCTCGACTTGTTCCTAATGTACATTTTGAGCTTCGATGGCTCATATAAGGGACAATATGATTGAATACGATTTGATTTCTGATTTGAAATGTTTGTATTTGATCTGTAAATTTTGGTAATACTCCGTAGCCCTACTCCGGCGACAGTTATGGGTTAAGGGTGTTACAGAACTTGTAATGAGTTATCCTTATTGAACTTCTAGTTCAAATTACTCTCCCCTCTAACTCATTACAAGGTATTATTTCTCTCCCCCTAATATTGGGAAAACTATTGAATCAAAATAGTAATCACAAATCATGTCATAATTAAATCTCCAAAACATTCAAAACATCTAATAATACAAGGACTTGTAATTAATATATACTCCAAATTTTTTTTGAGCAATTGGAACATATACACACATACAAAAATTCAAAGATGAAAAATATATAGCCATTGACTGACAACCAATTGTACTGGGGAGTATTTATAACTTATTGGCTTGATACGTACAATACGTAAATTAACATAATCTCATGTTGAAATAGGAATTTTAGTTCTTATAAGTAATGGTTTCGATATTAATCAGAAGATTCAATCAATAATTTCTCTAAACTATCAAGCGCATAAATAACAAGCTTTTACAAAAGTTTTTCAAACTCAATCAATAGAAGACTGATATATTGTAACGCCCCAATTTTCGGGAATCCTGTGAATGTTGGCATAGGTTTAATTATGTTAGTGGGCCTCTAGAAGGCCCAAGCTTAAGATAGAACCCGGTAATTTTAGTTAATTTTTGTTCCATAAGAAAAAGGGAGTGAAATTATGAAATAGGACCTATGTGAAAATGTTTGAAAATGCTATAGGCTAAATTGAAGTGGCCAAATAAATAGGAGTGCAAAATAGGAGGATTTGCATGACAAACCTCCCATTTTACATGAAGTGGCCAACCATCATGTTGTTGTAGACAAAATGTGCACTTGATATCCATAATTTATGGTACAAATTGGTACAAATTGATAATAGGTTAGGTAAATGTTCCATGATAATAGGTTAGGTAAATGTTCCATGATAATGGGTTAGGTAAATGTTTCATGATAAGAATTTCATGTCTTTTGTATTAAAGAATTAAATGGATGAAATATGAAGTTTTATTAAAAGAAAAAGGGGTGAAAAGAACAAAGTTTTGTCCATCTTTGTTCATCATAGATGAAAGTTAGAGAAGAGAAAGGAGAGGAGAAAGCTCTTGAGTGTTCGGTCACTTGGGGAAGAAAATTGAAGGTAAGTTCATGGTAGTTGGCTTCTATCTTGATGTTCATGAGTTCTTCTTGATTCTACCTTAACTCTTGAAGTATATTTTGATTTTTAGTTGTGTTGTAAGCATTTAGTCATGAATTAAAATGAAGGAAATGGTTGTTGTTTCATGTTCTTTTGATGAAAAATGGAAGATAGGTGAAGTTGAGCCAAACAAATGAACATGCATGTGCCTTAGATGCTAAAGGGAAAAATCGGCTAACATGTTGTGCTTTAAAATGATGAAATGGAGATTATACTTAAGTAAAATCATAGATATGTGATGATTGATTGGTGATATACATGTTTAAATAACAAGCATGCAAGTTAGGTGTGAAAGAGTGATTTGGTAATAAATATGCTTGGGACAGCAGCAGTAACGTGACTTTGGAAAATCACCATAAATTGTGGGAGATGAATTAGAAGCTGAATAAATTATGTATTTAAAGCTTATTGAGTCTAGTTTCTAATGAAATAAACAAGAACATATTTTGAATTCTGTACAATGAGAAATTTGATTCGTAATGAAGAGTGGTCAGATTAGTCAAACAGTGAAACATGGGAAACTTTAAGAAAAATCTGGTATTGATTGGCCATACCAAAAATTCTGAAAATTTTATGGATAAAAGATATATGAGTCTATTTTCAGGGAAAATTAACGGCAATTGATTTGGAGTTTTGTAGCTCCAGTTAGAAATAATTTAGTGACTATTGCTCAGGAAGACAGCTTGCAATGAAATTATGATTATGTGGTAAACATTGACAAAAATTTGTTAATGAGTTGCTTATTGATTTCTTATAAGCTTACTATGATCTGTAGGTGTGGTTGGCCGAATATTGTAAGGGGTTAATACGTAGTTTGTATTTGAATAGTTAGATTAAAGTGTTAGTAATCCAATTGTAGGCGGTTCGTGTGTGGATCTCACAAGATATCGTCAAAAGCAGTGTGTAATCGACACCCTCTCATAGACTAGATTGGCAAAAGCGAAAAGCGAAATGCCGAAAAGTCAAGATTTTGGGAATTTATGAAAAGCGAATGCTCGTAAGATAGTTGGGTTTGTATATTTGGTAATCTAAAGTAATAAACTGCAGATGCTGCGATTTCGACATTTTGATAATTTGGGCTTAATGGGCCAAAGATCGGGTTCATGGGCCAACTGCCCAATTCAAGAAGTATGTGCGGTAAGTGTTCGATAGTACGTAAATAGTTAGGATATGCATGAAAACCCTAAAAGTAGCTAAATTACTATAATACCCCTATGTATGGAAAATTATCATTATACCCCTAGATGCAAAATTACCGTTATACCCCTAGGGTTAATTTTGACCTAAAAGCATGACGATCCGATTACGTATGATGTATGCCATGATTATATATCTGCTGCATGGGGACATGGGTTATATTATGGAGGAAGCGTTCGGTGGCTATGCCACAAATATTCGATCCGGTGGCTCGCCACATATATCTGTTTCCGTGGCTCGCCACGATTATTCAGATCTGTGACTCACACATTATCTGCTCTGTAGCCATGCTGCAAATTCTGTGGTGTGTAGCGGTTGGGTGGGTCGAGTTGTCTCCCCACACGGTGTAAGGTTGGTACGGGGGTGTATACGGTTGGATATGGTTGGGTTTCTGCATAAACATGTAATATCTGTTCTGTTCTGTTATGGGCCTATGGGCTTTATTTTGAATTCTGTTCTGGGCTAAGGCCAACTTATTCTATTTCTGTGGTTTAAGCTGATATAGGCTATGGTTGGGTTAATTTACACACTGAGTTTCCCCAAACTCACCCCTTTTATTTTCATCCACGCAGGTAATCCCCAACCATAGTGGGCTTGGAGCTGTGAGGGAATTCGGAGTGGCCACCTGTTCTGAAAGTTTGATTTTCTTCTGGTGAACTGGACATCCTTTTATTTACGTTTGAAGTTTTGGGTTTTTAAATGTAATAAGGCCGCTTATTTATTTTTGATGGTTTTTTTATATGTATTATTAAGATAGGTAATACTTATTTTAACTGTTGAAATTGGATAGCTTTAGGGCGCGTTTTCAAAAACAACAGTTGATTTCAAAATAACACGACAACAAGCAAAGCTTCCGCAATGAAAGTATTTTCCAAAATTAATCACTTTTCCTAAAAATGACTTAATCAAATCGGTTTCCTAGAAATATCCATGACGTTAAAGTGTGGCAATGGCGGTATGCATGTCTAGGATTGGATCCGAAGGGAGCTTGGTATTTAAGCAGTCCGATGGACTCACCACCTCTTTTCCGATTTCCTACCTGGTGCACAGCTTCCATTCACTTTAACCCTTAATGAATTAATCTTTTGAACATCAAGTACGATTTTCTGGACTTAGAATGGAATTTTTTTTTTTACGTTTTTTATGTGGCATGCCGAATCCGGCCATAACTTCTGGGCCGGGTTTGGGGTGTTACATATATAAACTCATCAGTTTTAGCAAGATGAATTGTCTTAATTGCATAATGTGAAATTAATTATTTAAGCAAGCAATCTTGCAAGCGACATGTTACAAATTGATAACACATATGTGATTATTTTGTAGATGCATCTACCAAAATCATATAATATCAAAATCATCCACATGGTGGATACATGGACTCATATTCATTTTAGAAATGCAAGACATTAAATTTAACTTTAGCTAGTGAGTTTCTAAAAATCAATTTTCATTGAGAACAAGCAACAAATGAGAATACTTTAATTTAAAGAATCTTCTGATTTTTTAATGAATGTCCATATGAATTCTCAATTAATTTTTCCATCATATATAATCCAGGATGGTCTAATTGGTCACGCTAAGTAGGAAATGCATTTGTATCAATAAGCTTTTAGTTACTTTAACATGCATTTCAATTGTACTAATAATGTCAATATAAATTGTGGCAAATTAATAATTTTACTTCCATTCCTTTTACTTTGTATCCACATATAAGTACTATTATGACATTTATTATTGAAAATTTCTAAATCAATGTGAAGTCTAAAATGTCACTAAATCAACAAAATAAATATAATTTTCAAATAATTATATGCAATATTCGCTTCAGGGAATATGCCAAAATCTTCAAATGCAGATCATTTGGTCTAATGGTATGATTCTCGCTTAGGGTGCGAGAGGTCCTGAGTTCAATTCAAAAAACTTTTAAAACTTTTTTAATAAAATTTTTCCATAATTAGTTAACTACTAAGAATAATTGCCTAAGTCATGTATAGAAACAAGCCTATATTAAATATATTAATAAAATTCACACAAACGTAAAAATATGATATAATGAAAAACTAGCATTTTTTTTCATATCCATCATCATAAAAATGCATGAAATTTAATTCAAAATCCAATCTTTCATGCTCATAGAATTTTTCATTTATAATTGCTCATGTCATTTCTCTAAATAATTAACAAATGGAATAATATAAAACGTATGAACTACTACTTTTAACAATTTTTGAACTAAATCAAATCCAAATAACCATAAAATTCATTGGTTTATTAACATAAATTTGCATACTAGATATGTTTTAATCAAATATATTATTTAATTATAAAACATATTAACAAATGAGATGCTTAAAACATTATGTAACCCATGTAATCAAAACTTAAAAAAGACCATCCCAAATATTTAAAATCATATATCAAGTTGATTTAACATTTAAAGATATACCATTTTTTTCTGTGTTGAGTCTTGACAATTTTATCAAGAAGTAAAAAAATTAAACTCTAGTAGTAGACTTTGAATCCAATTAAAATCTATTAATAGTATATTTTAAGAGTCGATCTTATTTTCCAAGTATACAATAGGTACATAACCAATGACTTTTCATGTAACACCCTGAATTTGGGCCTAGAAGTATTGGGCCTTGAGTGGGGGTCCGTAAGGAGGTTGTATATAGGTATTTAATTGTGCAATGAAATGACACAATTAAATGTCCGCTTTGGTGGTTAATGGCCCTGAGAAGTGTTAGAGAAATCTTGGGTTCAAACTTGGGCTTTAGCAAAAATTTTGGTATTAAGTGAAAAAAAACCTAGATGCTTGGATGAGGGTTTTTAAATTATTGTGTTAAATAAATGACACAAGGAAGCTTGTAGTCTAGTGGTTGTGGCGTCATTAAGGTTGTATGGGAGCCGGGTTCAAGCCTTGGCTCTTGCAATTTATTTTGGGTTTTAAAGGAACCTGGACTTTGGCCTTTAGACCTTATAATTAATTGGGGATAAAATATGACACAAAAAGCCTTGTGGCTTAGTGGCAAGTAGCGTGTGGAGCATTTAAGGGGAGGCATAGGTTCAATCCCATGGCAAGCAAAGAGCATTTATTTTGCTAACAGGGGCAAGAGTTGGTGTTGAATTTAAACTCTAATGTTGGAGGATCCCACATCGAAGCTAATATAAGAGTGGTTGTGAAGTCGGCTTTAAATAGAGGAACCATGAAGAGAGTAAATGTACCTTTCTTGGTCGATCCCTTTCATTGTATGGCGTGCTTTCGTTTGGGTTGGGCGTCGGCTAAGAGTGCTCGAGCGTGGATTAACTCTAGTCTCCTATCGGTGTGTATTTATCACTACTCTTGTTGTTGGATAGCTACTTGGCGCGATGGTAATGAAGGGGCCATATGGGCCCAATGGGCCTCTGGCCCAATTGGATAAGTTGTTTGATTGTGTAGTAAATATTGGACTAGGCTAGGTGAATCGCATATCTGTGGCTAGGTTTGGGCTAAAAGGGCCACACGAGCGTATGGGCCCATTTGGGCCGAGAATAGGCTTTAGGCCCATTCGTATTGTTATCCATGTTTAGAATACTTTAGTTTACCAATTACTAAAATGCCCTCGACATGTAAAATTACCAAAGTACTCCCGATTTATAGAATTACCATTTTACCCTCAGTTTACAGAATTACTATTTTACCCTCGATTTACAGAATTACCGTTTTACCCTCAGTTTACAGAATTATTGTTTTACCCTTGATTTATAGAATTACTGTTTTACCCTCGATTTGTAAAATTACCGTTTTACCCTCGATTTACGTAATTACTGCTTTTACCTCAATTTACGTAATTACTATTTTACCCTCGATTTATAGAATTACCGCTTTTACCCCTAATTTACATAATTACCATTTTACCCCGATTTACATAATTATCGTTTTACCTCGATTTACGAATTACTGCTTTTACCTCGATTTACATATTTCCATTTTACCCTCGATTTATAGAATTCTTGTTTTACCCTTGATTTGAAATTCTTGTTTTACCCTCGATTTACAAAATTACTAAAATACCCTTGGTTTGTGAAATTACCGAATACCCTCAATTTGTAAAACTACCAAAATACCCTCGTATGGTAAAATGACGAATATGCCCTTATGTTCCGTATGACCTGATGTGCTTAGGATTTACATATATTGATATTGGATTAGTTAAGTTTGAGTGACAGTGGTGGTTATCGTAGGCGATTGATTTTGGAAATGTTTCAACTTCAACCCATAACAGTGTGTACTAACCTCTAAATAGCTTAGATTAATATTTTCAAAAGTCAAAGCTTCATATTTTAGTGATTCGGAATTAATATTTAGATCTATTTTCACGCACGTTTAAGTTGGATTCACAACGGATATGGGGTAGGAAGGTATTTGGAACGTTCTTCAATGAGTAGATCTCTTGGTAAGTATTCGAACCTTCTTTCTATTTGTATCTTGTGGTTTAAGAAAAGCTGAAAACCCCTCCGTCGACTAAGGCTAAAAGGGTTTTGGTGTTATTTGGTTTGTTGGTGCTAGTGAGGATTAAAGGCTACCGATCGAGGAGTGTGAAAAGCTTGGATCATCGGAGTGACTAAATCTAGTCATCAACTTCGGTAAAGGTATGAACCCAAGGGCCATTGTGGATGGTGGCCGAATGTGTAAGTGATGATAATAGGTAGTTTTCGATTTGGTTTAATAATAACATGGTCTAATCTATAAGTGGTTGATTATAGGACAAATCGCATAGGAGATCTCGTCAAGGAATATCGCAAATCAGGTGTGTAACGAACCCTTTCATAGCTTAAAGCGATAAAATGCCGAAAAGCCGAAATGCCGAAATTCTGGCATTTCGAGGACTTGTGAGCAAGCGAACGCTCACTAGTTAGTTAGAATCGATGAGACGATGATCGAGAACGATGGAAACGGTAAGAATGTGATTTTTGGCGTTCTTGGTAAGTTGGGCCTCGAGGGGCCGAAGTGGGGCCCATTGGGCTTTCGGGCCCATTTGGGTAAAAATTGGTAGAAAACGGAAATCTGTTATATGGCATGATAAGACTGTTAAAACCGTTATGGAATATAGGCTAAATGGGCCTAGATGACGAAATTGGCTAAGTACTGACCCATTAGGGTTTTAGGCCCAATAACTCGATTTCGCTAAAATGGGCCGAATCACTGTTTGCACCCATGGATTGTTAGTAATCGTTAATGAACATGGAAACCCTAATTTTGGTAAAATTATGAGATTACCCTTATACCATGAAAATGACCGTTTTGCCCCTAGGTAAAAATGACCATTATACCCCTAGGGTTTATGTATGATTTTAATACATGGGATTTTGATAAATATGGTATGTATGAGATGCACATGACATGTATGATATGCACATGATATGTATGATATGCACATGATGTAATCATAACTGCATTGGGTTGGGTTTTTATATGGATGGAGGAAGTGAAAAATGGCTTATGCCCCAGTTATCAAAAGGGCTTATGCCCCAGTTATCAAAAGGGCTTATGCCCCAGTTATAAAAGGGCTTATGCCCCAGTTATTGAAAGGGCTTTTGCCCTAGTTATTAAAAGAGGCTAGGCCTCGAGTTATATGATAAAGCAGCTCTGCTGCCAGTGGAGAGTATGGCGGGGTGGGTCGAGTTAATCCCCACATGGTGTGTTGGTTGGTACGGTGGAGAGTAGCGGATGGTGGGTTGAGTAGTCTCCCCAAATGGGTTGCATTCTTTCATTGAAATTATATGTGATATTGAAATGGGCCTAAGGGCCATACCATTTACAAAAAAGGCTTCGCCCAAGAATATGAAATTTGAAAAGGCTTGACCAAAGTGTTATGAAATATGAATATGAAAAGGGCTATGGCCCAAGACATGTTTGAGATTGGATTTGGGCTTAGACCCAACAGTCGTTATTGTTTTGGGCTCTGAAAGGGGCTTGTTGCACATCGAGTTTCCAAACTCACCCCTTTCCTTAACCTTGCGGTGAGCCTTGATGTGGGGACTTGGTAGGAGGGGATTCAGAGTGGCCACGGTGATTGTCTTTGGACTTTTAAATAAGCGTTGGTTTTCTTTAAATTTCCTTTAAATATTATTTATTTTGGGTTGTAATAAGGCCATTTTAACTTTTCTTTTATTTCTTCTGGATTATTTTATTTTTAATAACTTCAAACCTGGTTGATAATTGTTCAAATGGGCTAGACTTAGGACGTGTTTTCAAAATGATACTTGTTTTCAAAATATCTCAACACCACGATTAATCGATTTATCAAAGACGTCCACTTAAACAAATTTAAACTCGATATGACAAAGTGTGGCTATGGTTGTGGGCATGTCTAGGATTGGATCCAATTAAAGAGCTTGGTACTTAAGCAGCCTTCATGGCTCACTTCCTCTATCTCGGATACCTACCTGGTGCCCAGCTTCCATACACTTTGTTAACTCAACAAAATATAAGGTTTTAAAACACTAAAACGGGACGTGGGTTTTCAACTCCAATGTGGCACGTCCGATTCGCCATAACGTCTAGGCCGGGTTTGGGGTGTTACATTTAGTGGTATCGAGCTAAGTTGCCACAACTCGGTACTGTGGATCGGTCCAAAATTTTTCAAAAATTTAGGCCTAAGAAGGTATTTTGGAAATGGTTTTGAAAAGTTCATTTTAAAGATGTTTTATGGAGTATATATGTTAAAATGGTCCAAGTTTTTTGTTTTAAATCAAGAGTTTCAAAATAAAGGGTGTTTTCAAATCAAAGTTTTAAATTTCTATTTTCGGTGATCAAAAATATGGTTTTCGAGTTTTAAATGGATTGAGAAAGAAGTGGCGATCAATCCCGGCACCAAGTCTGTAAGTATTTCATTCCTCATATTACTCTATATTAAGATATTACCGTAGATAGAACTGAGACCATATCATGACATTATGACTAGGGCAACCCTAAAACTCTAGAATATCGAGACTATAGCTAGGCTATGATTCGTGAAAATAGAAACTTTAAAATACTATCTCTGCATAAGACATGTGAATAAATAGTAAAATTTTTTAGATCTTTGTAGTTAATTGATATGTGTACTAGCAATGTAGAGTATTGATATGAATTCTGAGGGTAAGCAAAGTCTACCAACTTCGGGTAGCGGTAACTCGGAGCTTGGTACTGAGGCACTGGCCGAGTTAGTAAGGAAAATGGTAGAGGAAGTATTGGATACCAAAATTAAGGAAATTAGGGAAACGCTCAGCGGGGTGCTTGGAGTGTAAGAAAAGGAAGGATTCTAGTTCTCGAAAACCAAGCCTCGCTTACGTGAAACATGTTAAGGCACGACCAACCTATCCAATCTACAAAGACTACAACGGACGTCATCCGGGTGAATGCCATAGGAAGACAAGAGCATGTCTTAGATGTGGGTCCAAGGAGCATCGAGCTCGGGATCACCAAGTTTATTTTATTTAAATATGTGTTATGAATTGTATGCGTGCTTGATAAATGTTTCTTTACTTTGGTAATTAGATGTTCGGTCGTACTAAGAATTATTTTTAATTAGAGTGCGTGGCGGAAGCATAGAGGTTTGACTTGAGTAATACGGTTAGTTGATAGTTGGAAATTTCGAGGACGAAATTTCTTTAAGGGAGTAGAATTGTAACACCACAATTTGGGCCTAGAAGTATTGGGCCTTGAGTGGGGTCCGTAAGGAGGTTGTATATAGGTATTTAATTGTGCAATGAAATGACACAATTAAATGTCCGCTGGTGGTTAATGGCCCGAGAAGTGTTAGAGAAATCTTGGGTTCAAACTTGGGCTTTAGCAAAAATTTTGGTATTAATTGAAAAAAACCGGATGCTTGGATGAGGGTTTTAAATTATTGTGTTAAATAAATGACACAAGGAAGCTTGTAGTCTAGTGGTTGTGGCGTCATTAAGGTTGTATGGGAGCCCGGGTTCAAGCCTTGGCTCTTGCAATTTATTTTGGGTTTTAAAGGAACCTGGACTTTGGCCTTTAGACCTTATAATTAATCGGGATAAAATATGACACAAAAGCCTTGTGGCTTAGTGGCAAGTAGCGTGTGGAGCATTTAAGGGGAGGCATAGGTTCGAATCCCATGGCAAGCAAAGAGCATTTATTTTGCTAACGAGGCGGCAAGAGTTGGTGTTGAATTTAAACTCTAATGTTGGAGGATCCCACATCGAAAGCTAATATAAGAGTGGTTGTGAAGTCGGCTTTAAATAGAGGAACCATGAAGAGAGTAAATGTACCTTTCTTGGTCGATCCCTTTCACTGTATGGCGTGCTCGTTTGGGTTGGGCGTCGGCTAAGAGTGCTCGGGCGTGGATTAACTCTAGTCTCCTATCGTGTGTATTTATCACTACTCTTGTTGTTGGATGGCTACTTGGCCGCGATGGGCGAAAGGGGCCATATGGGCCCAATGGGCCTACGGCCCAATTGGATAAGTTGTTTGATTGTGTAGTAAATATTGGACTAGGCTAGGTGAATCGCATATCTGTGGCTAGGTTTGGGCTAAAAGGCCACACGAGTGTGGGCCCATTTGGGCCGAGAATAGGCTTTAGGCCCATTCGTATTGTTATCCATGTTTAGAATACTTTAGTTTACCAATTACTAAAATGCCCTCGACATGTAAAATTACCAAAGTACTCTGATTTATAGAATTACCATTTTACCCTCGGTTTGTAATTACTATTTTACCCTCGATTTACGTAATTACTGCTTTTACCCTCGGTTCTGAAATTATTGTTTTACCCTTGATTTATAGAATTCTTGTTTTACCTCGATTTGTAAAATTACCGTTTTACCCTCGATTCTGTAATTACTGCTTTTACCCTCGGTTCTGTAATTACTATTTTACCCTCGATTTATAGAATTACCGTTTTACCCTAATTTACATAATTACCATTTTACCCCGATTTACATAATTATCGTTTTACCCTCGATTTACGTAATTACTGCTTTTACCTCGATTTACATATTTCCATTTTACCCTCGATTTATAAATTCTTGTTTTACCCTTGATTTACGAAATTCTTGTTTTACCCTCGATTTACAAAATTACTAAAATACCCTTGGTTTGTGAAATTACCGCAATACCTCAATTTGTAAAACTACCAAAATACCCTGTATGGTAAAATGACTAATATGCCCTTATGTTCCGTATGACCGATGTGCTTAGGATTTACATATATTGATATTGGATTAGTTAAGTTTGAGTGATGGTGGTGGTTATCATAGGCGATTGATTTTGGAAGTGTTTCAACTTCAACCCATAACAGTGTGTACTAACCTCTAAATAGCTTAGATTAATATTTTCTAAAAGTCAAAGCTTCATATTTTAGTGATTCGGGAATTAATATTTAGATCTATTTTCTATGCACGTTTAAGTTGGATTCACAACGGATATGGGGTAGGAAGGTATTTGGAACGTTCTTCAATGAGTAGATCTCTTGGTAAGTATTCGAACCTTCTTTCCATTTGTATCTTGTGGTTTAAGAAAAGTTGAAAACCCCTCTGTCGACTAAGGCTAAAAGGGTTTTTGGTGTTATTTGGTTTGTTGGTGCTAGTGAGGATTAAAGGCTACCGATCGAGGAGTGTGTGAAAAGCTTGGATCATTGGAGTGACTAAATCTAGTCATCAACTTCGGTAAAGGTATGAACCCAAGGGCCATTGTGGATGGTGGCCGAATGTGTAAGTGATGATAATAGGTAGTTTTCGATTTGGTTTAATAATAACATGGTCTAATCTATAAGTGGTTGATTATAGGACAAATCGCATAGGAGATCTCGTCAAGGAATATCGCAAATCAGGTGTGTAACGAACCCTTTCATAGCTTAAAGCGATAAAATGCCGAAAAGCCAAAATGCCGAAATTCTGGCATTTCGAGGACTTGTGAGCAAGCGAACGCTCACTAGTTAGTTAGAATCGATGAGACGATGATCGAGAACGATGGAAACGGTAAGAATGTGATTTTTGGCGTTCTTGGTAAGTTGGGCCTCGAGGGGCCGAAGTGGGGCCCATTGGGCTTTCGGGCCCATTTGGGTAAAAATTGGTAGAAAACGGAAATCTGTTATATGGCATGATAAGACTGTTAAAACCGTTATGGAATATAGGCTAAATGGGCCTAGATGACGAAATTGGCTAAGTAGGGCCCATTAGGGTTTTAGGCCCAATAACTCGATTTCGCTAAAATGGGCCGAATCACTTGTTTGCACCCATGGATTGTTAGTAATCGTTAATGAACATGGAAACCCTAATTTTGGTAAAATTATGAGATTACCCTTATACCATGAAAATGACCGTTTTGCCCTAGGTAAAATGACCATTATACCCTTAGGGTTTATGTATGATTTTAATACATGGGATTTTGATAAATATGGTATGTATGAGATGCACATGACATGTATGATATGCACATGATATGTATGATATGCACATGATGTAATCATAACCGCATTGGGTTGGGTTTTATATGGATGGAGGAAGTGAAAATGGCTTATGCCCCGCTTATCAAAAGGGCTTATGCCCCGCTTATCAAAAGGGCTTATGCCCAGCTTATAAAAGGGCTTATGCCCTAGTTATTGAAAGGGCTTTTGCCCAGTTATTAAAAGAGGCTAGGCCTCCAGTTATATGATAAAGCACTCTGCTGCCAAAGGGAGAGTATGGCGGGGTGGGTCGAGTTAATCCCCACATGGTGTGTTGGTTGGTACGGGTGGAGAGTAGCGGATGGTGGGTTGAGTAGTCTCCCCAAATGGGTTGCATTCTTTCATTGAAATTATATGTGATATTGAAATGGGCCTAAGGGCCATACCGTTTCTGATAAAAGGCTTGCCCAAGAATATGAAATTTGAAAAGGCTTCGGCCCAGTGTTATGAAATATGAAATATGAAAAGGGCTATGGCCCAGTACATGTTTGAGATTGGATTTGGGCTTAGACCCAACAGGCTGTTATTGTTTTGGGCTCTGAAAGGGGCTTGTTGCACACTGAGTTTCCAAACTCACCCCCTTTCCTTAACCTTGCAGGTGAGCCTTGATGTGGGGACTTGGGCCGGAGGGGATTCAGAGTGGCCACGGTGATTGTCTTTGGACTTTTAAATAAGCGTTGGTTTTCTTTAAATTTCCTTTAAATATTATTTATTTTTGGGTTGTAATAAGGCCATTTTAACTTTTCTTTTATTTCTTCTCGGGATTATTTTATTTTTAATAACTTCAAACCTGGTTGATAATTGTTCAAATGGGCTAGACTTAGGACGTGTTTTCAAAATGATACTTGTTTTCAAAATATCTCAACACCACGATTAATCGATTTATCAAAGACGTCCACTTAAACAAATTTAAACTCGATATGACAAAGTGTGGCTATGGTTGTGGGCATGTCTAGGATTGGATCCAATTAAAGAGCTTGGTACTTAGCGACCTTCATGGCTCACCTCCTCTATCTCGGATACCTACCTGGTGCCCAGCTTCCATACACTTTGTTAACTCAACAAAACATAAGGTTTTAAAACACTAAAACGGAACGTGGGTTTTCAACTCCAATGTGGCACGTCAGATTCGGCCATAACGTCTAGGCCGGGTTTGGGGTGTTACATTTCATGCATAAGTTTTCTCTCTTGCAAGTTCTCATCAGTAATATTTTTCCACGTAATTTTAATTGAGAACTTATTCTAAATATTGTAAAGTTATACTCACAGTTTTAAAAAAAAAACTTACAATTTCAGGTGCATCCAACCATAACGAGCTTTAGATAGAATTACCATATTCTATTGCTTATAAATATTTCAGATTCAAATATTTTGCTTTCAACCCCTTAATGGGGATGATGACAAAATATCACAAAGATAGTCACAATAAATTCAATTTAATAACAAGAGAAATCAATAACTCAATCCTCCCTTTTTTTATCCTTTCAAAATATATATTTATAGCAATAATGATTCATATGAAATATAATATTTTCTTTATTCATAATCTCAATATGATATCCATTTATAATGAACATCTTTTAAAACTAATGCATTAACCATCACAAATTTTGTGTGTTTTAAATATTGATATATTAGCTCTTCCGGAGCTTTCAACTAATTTTGACTATCAAATATTGGAATAATATTTGTTTGTTTCAGTAACAAATACGATAAATATTTTATATATGTAATGATAGAATTCATTACTAGATTTTCATATTCTTCCTGGAAGAATATTAACAAAAATAAAATATTTGGGCATATGCCACATATGTTGCCAATAATCTTTCATATCACATTGATAACATAAGTTATCTTTACCCTTTGAAAAGTTATCTTGAGAGCTTTCATTGTTCTCTTATTTATTGCTATGTTCCCACTTTTAGTGGTTCATGATTACATCTTTTATTTTCTTTATATTTGCATTCACTTAGGGGAATGCAACAAATCTAGTAGGACAGACTTCTAAATGCCTCCATTGATTCTTTATTTCATAATCACCATTGCAAACATACGTGGATTTCAAATTAAAATCTATCTATTCATATTGTCATGATTAGTCTCCAATTATAATAAATATGATATAATAAATACATCATAGTTAAATATACCTAAAATTCTTTATCATCATCATTATCACCCTGACTGAATGGTTAAAGGCTCTTATGATTACCCATAGCGCGCAGGCCTCAATTGAGATGACAACAACTATAGGAGGCGATCAACAATAGTAAATTTTAGAATATTTTTGTGACTTATAGAGAAAAACAATTAAAAGAGAATCGTGTTGATAACGTGTTATAAAATAAAAAATAGAGAATAAAGAACAAAGAGAATGAGAGAGCAAAGAGAAAGCATATTTTATTTGTAACGGCTTGAAAGTCAATGGTACCAGAAAATCCTGTTTTGAGACTGTTTCTGTAATCAAATGTTGTAAATATTTTTATTACATATTTACGAAGTTATGTTCTAGGTGAATTGAATTTCGATTAGATAATTTCGTTCATTTAGTGCTCAATTTAAGTATAGGGACTAAATCACGTAAGTGAAAAAAAAAGTGTGATTGTTATTAAATTAAAAGCTAAATTATAACTAAGGGATTTATCTAATAAATAAACCATTATATAAATGGTTACTATAGTGACCGGTTATGACTTACATATGTGTTTATTATATTATAAAATTTAAGTTAAAATTTTATGTGAATATCTAAATGAAACAACCCATACCCGACTCGATCACCGAGTCCGAGTTACAGTCTGCTACATTCGTTGTTAGGGAAACTATAATAATTTTAGATACAATCACACATCACAATCCACATAAACTTACTTATGAGCATACAATAACACTATTAACCAAATTTAATAACTACTAATTTGATTCTCAAGTTCATATAAACATAAAGTTATACTGTCAGTGACTCAACTAGATAGGTACATGCCAACTAAAATACTAAAAGTTTCACCAACCTGATTTGTGCAGGATTTTCTAATGGATGTTGAAAATAATAATTGTACATGATTGAACATAACCTGCACACGGAAAACAAACCGAACATTGAGCAATCAACTATTTGTATTCCCATAACTAATATTATAACATAACATAAATTATATAAGGACTTAAATAAAATAAAAACAAAAGGTTCGTAAGCAATTTAATATGTCAAATTAAATTATAAGAACATAATCCTTTCATATCGCATTTGCAGTCATACCAACTGGTTGTCACATATTCACCTTCAAACTCCTCACTTGAAAACTTCAAAATTCAATTAAACATTGAATAATCACTTACATTCACATAAATCATACTTTAATTGGCACCAAGATACACCATTCAAATATAATAACCCAAGAAATTCTAATTAGCATTACAAGCTTCTCAACCCATAACAATAAACCAAATTCTAATGATAAAAAAAATACACATTCTAATCGTTAAGAACAACAGACAAGCATCTAATTCGATTAACAATTTAACGCATTAATTCAGTAGTTTCCTAGCTACTCACTTCCGAGCAACAACTTCATATTTATTCTTAAACAATAGCAGATTTAATTTTTAATTTCAATCATTAATTAAAACAAGTTGTTTCGAACAACATTTTAATACATTTATTCGAACCACACCATTATGCACAAAATGGACTGTCTGGTTATACACATCGAACAACATTACTATGTTAAAAAAAAAGTCAACATTAATGCCACATAGAGCAACAAATTGCACAACTTAATATACTCAATACATTAGCATAAATAAGATCACATTGAACAATGAATTTAACACATTCAAATAGATCAATTTTAAGGTCACTAACGGTTAATTTAGCATGTGAACAACATATACATGTTTTGCATTTACAGCATGGTTTAATCAACTTTAAGCAGGAAATTAAATGCTGCAAATTTCCAGCACTCAAACTCATATATGGACAACATTAATATGACATTTTCGAGTACCTTAAAGACACATTTGGAAAATTTGAAGAACCATTCGAACAGCCACATTCGAACATATTAAAGACAACTAAATTTTGTCTTGTTTTCGACAACTGTATAGGTCAGCAAGGCATGTATTAAACCACGCCTAACATGTTTATTTCATCATGCTTTGAACAACAATAAAAACCATTAGGAATTATATTAAATCAACTCTTTAATACATTCGAACAACTTAAAATACATCATTCGAATATCATAAATCACAACTTTCAGACACTATAAATTGCAGCATTTAACACTATTCATATCCATTTGGACATCATTAGTTAACATTTAACAATTTAGTTTCACATTGTTCAGACCATTTTAATTTCCTAATCACTTGGATGATCTTTAATTATTATTTGGACAACAATAAACAACCATCGATCAGACCACCTAAATTGGTAAGAAATTAAATAGCATGCATGCAAACTGCATGCTTCAGTAGCTCCCTCGACAGCTAAAAATTTCACTAAAATTTCACTTAATTCCATCACTCATACTACCATAAAGATGCAACAAAACAACCAAGAAAGAAAAGGTAAAGAACTCACTATCATTTATTTAATTAATTAAATAACCATATTTGGCAAGTTTAAAACATCTTTAAACAAGGAAATTAAATGCTGAAAGTCCAGCATTTGGGATAGAGGCCAAAGTTGGCATTTAACCTCTCATAATTCCCTATTATTTCAATCAGTAGCAGTCCATCTCCTCAACAAATTTAAGTATATTTAGTTTAGCAATTTCATACTTAAAATTGAGCATTCTTAAGAACGGTCATCAACAATTAACTCAACATTTAATCTCTTCAGTTTTTCTTTTATCCTGAATAGCACATACATTAATTTCAAATGAAAGGAAAGGTCTAAGAATTTAGGAGAATACCAAGCTCCAAACGAGCTGTTGATCAAGTCTGTCAAGCTAAATTCATTTATCCAAAAAAAAAAACAATATTTAGTTATCCAAATACCAGCTTCAGACATGATAATTTGCAGCATTTAAATGCCTAAAGTTTCAGCAGCTAGATAATATGGTTTACAACATATAACACTCTAAGTTTCCAGCTTTCAAACTTAATAAATTTCAGCATTTGAACATCATCTATTTACCATTCAGACATCATAATTTACAGAATATAGCACTCCAAATTTCTAGATTCCAAATATAACAAATTTCAACATTTATTCAATAGCATATGCAAACTTTAAAAATTTCAACTGACTGTTTTCACACATCATGAAGTTCATTCATTTGCACCAAGTTAATTACTGATAAATTAACTCAATACTGCAATATTTAATCATCAATCTAATAGCCACAAACATCATTTTCTTTTTTTTGAATTTCTCTAGCTAGCAGCAATTTAAATTTCATACAATTTAATTCCTTACTTTCCTTCGACATATATAGCCTCTTTTTTCTTTTTAGCTTCAACATTAATGTTGAAACATTAAAAAACCTGATTTTTTTACAGCATTATGATCATGATGAACAGTCTTAAATCTCCATATTTAAACTCCTCAACAAGCTCAAATCGAACAGCGTGCATGTTAAATTCAACCATCTTTTTATTGTGCTTATTTCACCACAATGCAATATACACACAAACTGAACAATAGCTCCACTTAAATAATATCATTAAATTCTCTTTATCAATTGAATAACCAAGGTATAGTTCCAAATAAACTTCAAGCCAAAATCAACAATTTTGAAGTAATGGAATGCACAAAAATTTTAAAGATTTGGATTCAAGAACTCACCAAAAATTCATTCAATTTGGTAGCTAACTAATAAATTCATTCCTTCCCTTCTCTATAGTTGCTATCCTTCCCATCCTTAACATTTGTTATCAAAATATATATGCTTAACATGCAATAATGGCAGCTCTCAAAGTTATTCTACTTCCCCATTTTTCCCTATCGAACACCTCGTAGAAAGAAGAAGTCTCCTTCTTTTATTTTATTTTTCATTTGCATTTCACTTACTAGCCAAAAAGAACAACAAACTAACAAGAATGAAGATGAAATAAACTTACCAGCCAAATTCCATATCAAGCCTAACCTTGCGTGAGCTCCTTTCCTTTCTTGTTCCTGCCTTGTCCTTCTCCCTTAACAAGTTTATTGAGGAAATCGACCCCAAATAAAGTTTGAAAGCTTAAACTCCCATTACAGTTTCGTCTTCTTCCTCTCCCTCTTGTTTCCAATTTTGCATGCTCTTTCCCAAAAGAAACTTTCCTTTTTCCTCCACTCAAATTTTTCTTACCTTTTGTTTATTTATTTATTTTATTATATTAACATAAAATTTTAACTTAAATTTTATAATATGATAAACACATATGTAAGTCATAACCAGCCACTGTAGTAACCATTTATATAATGGTTTATTTTTAGATAAATTCCTTAGTTATTATTTAACTTTTAATTTAATAACAATCGCACTTTTTTTCACTTACGCAATTTAGTCCCCGTACTGAAATTGAGCACTAAATTAACGAAATTATCTAACCAAAATTCAATTCACCTAGAACATAACTCTGTAAATATTTAATAAAAATATTTGATACATCTGATTATAGAAACAAAGTCTCAAAATAGGATTTTTTGGTACCACTAACTTTCTAGTCGTTACATTATTGATCAATCGAAATATTTACAAAGTTTCTCAAAAGTCTCTATTTATAAGCATAAGAAGTATAAATGAAGTAGAGCTCTACTTCTAATGACTATTAGAATTTAAAGTGTAACATCCCAAAAATCGGATTAGAAGAAATTAGGTTAACGAAACCAAGAGTGGTTATGTTTTGATTTTGAGTTAGGATTTTGAAAATTCTAAAAAGCAAATTGATTTGGTTCAATGGTTAAGTACTCTGGATGTGTGCCCGAGGTCTTGTGTTTAAATCTTTTCTTTGTAATTTTTATTAATTTTGTCTTGACCCCTATCCCTGATCGTCTAACATAAATAATATTTTCGACCAATTGATATCAAGAATGAGCCGTTGGTTCAATGGTTAAATTTTTGTATACCTTCTGGTCCTATGTTCGAATCCCTGCGAAAGATAGGTTACCTTGTGAAATTGTTTTATTTTATTTTAGTTATTTTAAAATAAGATAACTAATTTATTTTAGTTATTTTATTTTAAAATAACTAACTCCTTTTAAAAAAAACTTCTTTTCTTAAATTGTTTGTTCTTCTTCTTCTTCTTTTGATTTTTTTTCTTTTTCTTTCTGATAACTCCGCATCTGGCTTTGCTGAAGAGATTGTATATTTCGTTGTTTTGACAAAAAGGTTAACAGCGTAAGTTTGTTGTCGAATTTCTGCCAATGTTCGCTCTCGTTCGTTATTTGTTAAAATTTAAATTTTTTTGCTCGCTTTGTCCGATTTTGTTTTTGAGGGTTTAGTTGGTTCTCTTTCTTAGGTGAAGGGATTGCATATCAAGATTCTCTACCGAGTTAAGTACCTGTTGTAACACTCCTAACCCGTAACCATCGCTGGAATAGGGTTACAGAGCATTATCGGACTTATCTCATAAACAATCATACATTTCATATTAAAAAAAATGTCATTCAAATTTAGTCATATAGTCCCTAACACGAACCTTCAGTGTAATGGCCTAAATTCAAGGTTATCGGAACAGTGATTTCGTAACCACAAATCTGATTTAAAGAGAAATTTATTTTAATATTTTTGCATGAATATTGATATGATAGGAAAATCGTATGAAAATATCGATAGAAAAATTTTACCGATTTAGTGGTTAGTGAGAAAAAAATTATTGAAGAAATTGGGTAAAAGCAAGGTATCGAGACTCAATCCTGTAAAACTAAGTCAAAAATATTTTTATAAATATTTATAAAATGTTAGTGATATGGTATTAAAATTGCGTTAGAAAATTTTTACGTTTGGGTAGTTAATTAAGTAAAAAGGACTAAATTGAAAAGGGTATAAAAGTTACTAAAAGGATTAAATAGCTCAATTGTTAAATGAAGAGGGACATAAATTGCAAATAAGCCCAAAAGGAGATATTTTGTACAGCATAGGCTGAGAAAAATCAGGAGAATTGGTGAAATAAGGGCAAAATGGGAAAATAACAAAATTTACTAAAATAAAAATGAGACCAAATTGGAATGTCTAGAATTCTCTTCATATCTTCTTTATTATCATCAGCCAAAAACGTCCTAAGGGTTTAATTAACCTGGTATTTCGTAATTTTTTCACCAAGTGAGTTAATCCTTGCCTTTTTCTTATAATTTTTTTGAGACTTTTACAACTAGGTCCTACTATTTAATTCATTAGTTTTTTATTTCATGGATGAAATTGAATGTCACCATGGTTGAGTGCTGTGAGTTTATGATGAAATAGCATGAAATTGAAGCTTTAATTTGTTTATGAGTTGATTTTATTAGGTAATTTCAATAGAAATTGATTTTTAGGACCTAATTGTGAAATATTTGGAATTAAAGTCTAGTGCTGAAATTCTGATTCCCAAAGATTAAAAAGTATTTAAAGTGATAGAATAAACTGTTAATTGAGAAAAATCAGCTCATTTGAGAGGCTAATTGAGTAGGGATGAAATTATTATTTATTAAAAGCTTAGGGGAAAAATGGTAATAAACATCTTGCACTAAAACAGTTTTGGACAGCATCAGTAGACTAACTTTGAAAATCACCATAAATTGTGGAAATAAAATTAGATGATGAAAAAAATATGCAATTAAATCTTATTGAGTTAGTTTCTCGTAGAAGAAACGGTGTAAGAAATGGAATTATAAATCATGAGATATAATAAATTTTGTAAGACAAGGTCAGAATGAATTTCGAGTTCTCCTGTTCTGACTTTGGAAAAACATCAAAAATTGAATAAAAATAATTAGGGGTTAAAATTTACATGTTTAAATTATTAATAAGTCTATTTTAAATAGAAACAAATAGAAACATCATCCAAATTTTTAACTAAGAATAATTAATCTTTAGCAAAGAAAGGTCGATGCTGTCAGACAGCAGAACAGGGGTAAGTTTGAAGATTTTACTGTACTTATTGGTTAAACCAAAAATTCTGAAAATTTTATGGTAGAAAGGTATTTGAGTCTAGTTTCAGAAAAATCAAGCGGTTTTTAATTTGGAATTCTGTAGCTTGAGATATAAATAATTTAATGATTACGACTCAAGTAGACAGCTTTGAATGAACTATAAATAATAGTGGAATTATAGAGAATGTTACATATGAACATGAAATGTATTAAATTGATGATTAAATTTATTTATTTAGATCCAGAAGATTCAAATCCGAAGATAGATTGAGGAAAAGAAAAAGTTCGGGATTAGTAGATTTTTGTATACGAACAAGTATCGAGGTAAGTTCGTGTAACTTGAATTATATTCTTAAATGCTTGAAATGTATGTTATGATGTGAATATGATTTGAATGTTCATTGTATGAAAATTGATGAAACATTGTTATATTTGATTAAAGGGGAAGAAATCCTGGTTGAATGAAAGGAAAATTCGATGGATCTCTGAAAAGGAATTGACGGTAAAAAAGATCTAGCCCGGATGGGTGATCCTACCCTGATATAGCCCTCCCGAAGAATATGTGTAAAATGGATTTAGCCCGGACAGGTAATCCGAATTAGGGTCTGAATTTAACCTAGATTGGTAATTCAGATCCAAGCTCATTAGAGTAATTATCGTTGCAGGGGATTTAGCCCGGACTGGTAATCCCGACAATACTATATGAGTTTATATTACAGGGGATTTAGCCTAGACTGGTAATCTCACTGTAAGGTTAAGGTTCGCAAGAGTGTGCTCTCTGAAATGGAAATGTGCGCACATGAATATGAATTGACGGACCCGAAATTGTACACTAAAAGTGTACCTTTGAAAATCCATCAAAATTTCGAGAAATTCAACAGGATAAATATGGAAAAATAACAAGGGAATGGAAATCATGTTATTGATCAGCTCATTAATCATTGTATGTATTATTGATACATTGAAATTATTAGACTAACTTGAATGTTGAGTTTGTGCATGTTAGAGTAATAATGCATTGAATAGATATATGGATGTTTATTGCATTGTATTGAAAATATTAGGTAAGTATAATTCTTGTTATATGAGCTTACTAAGCACAAAGTGCTTACCCTATTTCTTTTTCCCCTATTTTGTAGTGTTAAGAGCTCGGAGGTCAGTTTCGGTCGGAGACACATCACACTATCAACCTCAAGATTTCAGTATATAAAGAAACTTTATTTTGGAAATCAATGGCATGTATAAGCTAATAAAGTAAATGTTAACGTGAAATGAATGTAAGGTTAGCCATTGGTATGACTAACAAATCTTGGTTTTGGTATGTGATGAGGTTATCTTATAAATATGCATGAATCTATCTTGAAAATATGTTGAATTGTATTGGTTGATGTGGATTGGTCTCGGTTTAAAATTGCAGAGAAGGTTAGATATCTATAAAGGGGTTATATTGAGTTAAAAAAAAAAATTCATAAACTCCGGTAATGTCTCGTACCTTATTCCGGCAACGAATACGGGTAGGGGGTGTTATATTCGGGGATTAAAACAAGGATTGGAAATGCTTCGAGACTAATAGAGTACTTAAGAAATTTTTAGAAAAACATGGAAAATTTTCAAAGTTCAAGGGACACACGCTCGTGTGGCCAGGCCATGTCCCATCCCGTGTCTGACCCCGTGTAACTCACTGAATTGGGTTACACGACCAGACCACACGCCCGTGTGCGGGGCCGTGTACCCTTCGAAGTGGCCTCACAGACCCGTGTGCCAGGCCGTGTGCTAGGCCGTGTGAAGCTACTGACTTGATTTCTAAAGAAGTATCAGGGGACACACGGCTATGTTACCTAGCCGTGTGTCACACACGGCTGAGACACACGCCCGTGTCTCTACCTGTGTGGACAAAAATAGGTCATTTTCCAAGCCTTATTTCTCACCCAATGTGGTAGTAACCTACACATACCAAATAACATATACCTATATCATCAATATGCATTCAAACCAACCTCAACCAAGTCCAAATTATGCAATACCAATACCAACAACCATAATGATCATAAGCATCACAATTTGCCATTCAAAAACATACCAATATCACTTTCAAAAATTCACCTAAATGGTCAAGTGCATAAATTCACTTTTGTGCCCAACACATAACCTATATGCCATTTCTAATTTCAACTATATGGAACTCTACTTACATAATCAAAAGTTAGACATTTTCAAGACATTCAATACATCATGAAGTTAACCACACATATATACATATATATATATATATATATATATATATATATATATCAATCCATAACAATTCAAACTACATTAAAATGGCCAATTACAATATGGAAACATATTGGCTTTCACTAGCCAAATAACCTATACATGTCATATAACCAAAATACATTAAGTTCAAAAGTACCAAATAAGAGTTCAATAGTGTGATGCAATCTCCGACAACTTCCAAAATGAGCGAGCTTCCGAATCACTATAAAACACGGAAAGGAACTAAACAAAGTAAGCAATTAAGCTTAGTAAGTTCATGTAACACCCCAAACCCGACCCAGAGGTTATGGCCAAATCTAGCGATGTCACATGATAAGGTGTTTGAAAACTAGGTTTCTACAATAAATCCACTTTCGTTTAATTACTTTTCTTATCTCTTATTAAATTCCAAAATCCTTACTTGTTAAATCGATTAGTGTAAGCATAATTCGTTGCAGAATCTTTTAAAACCATTTTGAATAAATCGTTTGTTTAGAGAAAACTTTGCCTTTTTGAAAACTGAGTTTTCCTACGTCTAGCAGTTATAAATCCATAAAAATAAATAAAAACCAATTTAAGCAAAAGTCCCCAAGTTACATCCAAATAAATCACGGTAAATAAAACCATAAATCACAAATTATAAATCGTAAAAGTCCCAAAAAATATGGTCACCATCGAGTCCTCCACCGCCCGATCCATCTAGGTCTGGGGATTACCTGTGCACATTAAACAGAGAGGGGTGAGTTTACGTAAACCCAGTGTGTAATCCCACAGAACACGAACAACAGTAAACACAGTGCACAGTCAAAAACAGTCTTGGGTTTAAGCCCCTTTCAGTATCAGTAACGGTTTGGCCTTAGACCAACTCAGTATCAGTATCAATATGCACAAGAGCCTTAGCCCATCACAGTATTAGTAACAGATATATAGTATTCAGTAACAAAACCCTACCCAACCAGCCTCTACACACCATCTCCGTCCAACCCAACATTCCATGTGGGGATTAAATCAACCCACCTATCTCTACACTCCAGGTAGTACCGAATGTGGCACAAAACAGTAGTTTGCAGCTAGGCTGCTAGTATATTAGGCTTAAGAGCCTTTAAGTACACTTTTTCCAAATAAAATTAACCCAACCCCATACAATACCGCTTTCAGTCGGTCCCGAATCAATCTGACCTTGTCCTCAGTCTTAGAAACCAACTCAGGACCCAGAACATGTCGTTCACCCAACTCAGTCTGTAACACCCCTTACCCGTATCCAAGGCTGGAACAAGGTACGAGGCATTACCAGACTTAACCATACACATAGATGAAAATCGGGCCATAAAATTTCATTTAATTAAAAAATTTTCAAACATATGCATCGACTCATATTTAAAGACATATAATGTGGCATAAATGAGCACTTACACATCCATAATCATGCAATAACATGTCATTCACTTTAAACATATTTGCTTACCATCCTGTATATAATATACATTTTTACATTAGCTAGAACTAGACATGCTAAATCTTATTCTCATTTTATACCATCATAATGTAGTTACCAATTTGTCCATTAAACATCCATATTCAAGGCAACATTACTCATTTCCATTCAATTCATGGTCTACTGGCCTGCATTTAACTTACCTGATGTATTACCAATCATGCATAACAAACAAAGCTAACTATATCATCACATCAAAACATAGGACATGGCATGATTAATTAAACTTATAAACCATAATGCATCTCATGATCATATATGATAACTCAATGCAGACTGATACATATGGTCAAAGTCATAATAATAATACATATCACAAACCAACTTCCTATACATGCCACTCACTTGATATTTCTAATATTTGAATTAATTCTCCCAAAAATGATAGTTTGAAAGTGTGATTTTGCCTCCGACAATCTCCAACCCTGAGCCGACCTGCCAATACTAAAGAAATGGAGAGGATGGGTAAGCTTTACGCTTAGTAAGTCCATATGAAATTAATAAGCAATTACTAACATGCTTTTCAAGATAAAACACTATAATTGTACAATTACACATGTTCAGGTTAAGTTATTTTATCGAGTTACAGTTACTAAATCATTCATATCTAGAGCTACAAAACTCCAAATTTTGTTTCATTAATTTTGCTTGAAACTGGACAGAATTTTTAGTTTAGCCAATTAGTACAGTTTATTCATTAAAGTTTCCCTTGTTTTTCTATCCAACAGTTCTAACCTCTCTTCACTAAAAATTATTATCTCATATTTTGGGACTCGGATGATGTTCCCATCCATTCCTCCTGAAAGTATACTCATTGAGGATTCTATTCATATAAATTATAACTCATAATTATTTTTTTACAATTTTTAACGATTTTTCCAAGTCAGAATAGGGGATCTCGAATTCATTCTGACACTGTCTCACAAAAATTAGAACATCACATAATATAGAACTCTTTTGCTCCCCCTGTTTCTTTTATATGAAAATAGGCTCATTAATATTTAATTTAATAATATTTTTGAAATTTAATTCAACTTACACAATTTTTGGTGAATTTTCAAAGTCACATAGCTAACTTCTTTGTCCAACACTGTTTTACTACTAAAATTCACTCTTACATAATTTCACTTAATCCATTTTGTCTTATCGAAGTTCACTCAAATATCGAGCACATTGCTCATAATTTTCATAAACATATACCTGCACTTACTCATCATATAATCATGTTTACATGTATTTTTACTTAATCGATTTTCCGTTGAACTCTTGAATAATAAGCGATACTCGATTGCTCGCATATTTTCACACTTGTAGACAAGGCTATCTGCTACGCATAGTAACCTGCACTTAGTACTACACATGCGACCAATTATCCGGTACACATAGTAGCCTGCACTTAGTACTACACACGTGACCTAACCATCTAATACACGTAGTAGCCTGCACTTAGTACTACACACCTGAACAAAATTATCGGGTACGCATAGTAGCCTGCACTTAGTACTACACATGCGACCTCACAATAGATCATTCGTATTGTTTCTATTCTGAAGGCTCAACCAGGAAATTCCTCACTTTCAAACATGTTACAAATTTATTCATAGTCCTTTTTCAATTTGCAATTTACAACAAATAATCATTCTACAGGGAGCCACATTTCATATGATAACAAAATATAATAAAATAAATAGAATCGATAAATTATTTACGTACAAACTTGTCAAAATCTCATCAGGTACAACCCATGTAATAGTAATTTAACATTCAATTCATGTAACAATAATTTTCCATTCAATTTCACATGACACAACAAGCATCACATTTTCCGTATCATACACACCATCCATCAACTTCTCCTAAACATATTAAATCATACAATTTATGGCATAACAATAGAAAATTACAATTCAAGTATGGTATTTCATTATTATTAACACACGAACTTACCTCGTATACGAAAATGACCATTTTTACCATTTTGTCCACAACTTGGTATTTTGCCGATTTTAGCCCAAATTTCAATTTTCCTTGCTCTATCATTACAAATATAGCCTAATTAGGACTCACATTATTCAAATTGACCCAAAATCATATTTTGGAAAAATTACAATTTTGCCCCTAAACTTTGTCAAAAGTACATTTTTCCCCTAGGCTCGTAAATTAAACTTCTCCTATTTTCTTATGTTTTATGACATGCTGATCATTTTTCCCTTCTATAGCAACATCAAATTCACACTCTTAACATGTACTTATGAACATTAGGTATTTTTACCGATTATGTCGTTTTATTCGTTTTCATGTAAAATCGCTTAGTAAAAGTTGTTTAACACAATTTCAAGTTTCATATTCTACCATAAAACATCAAAATAAACACATTTCACCTATGGGTATTTTTCCAAATATAAACCCTAGGTTAAATATAAACCAAGTTACCGGAATTTCAAAAATGTAAAGAACTTTAAAAACGGGGCTATGAAGCACTTACAATCGAGCTTGGGAGTTTGAACAAACCTTAACCATGGCTGATGCTGGTAGAAACAGTTGAATGAAGAAGATGATAGCTAATTTGGCTTATTTTCCTTTTTAATTCTTTTAATTATTAGTTTACCAAAATACCCCTAACTTAAAAATATTGTATTACACCCATTTCATGTCTATTTTTTTCCAGCAATTAACCAATGGTCTAATTACCATTTAAGGACCCTCAATTTAAAATTTCATAACAATTGGACGCCTCTAGTATGTAGAACTCAACTTTTTCACTTTTTACGATTTAGTCATTTTGACTAAATTAAGTGCCCGTATGTCAAAATTTTCGAATGAAATTTTCACGAAATTATTCCGTGAAATCGTAGACCATAAAAATATAATAAAAAATAAAATTTTCATCGTCGAATTTGTGGTCTCGAAACCACTGTTCTGACTAGGCCCAAAATCAGGGTGTTACACAGTCCAATACAAGGGAGTACGACATTTACAACCATACAGAGCCTCATAAAGTGCCATCTGAATACTAGATTGGAAATTGTTATTGTAAGCAAACTCCGCTAGCGGTAGATACTCCTCCTAACTGTCTCAGAAATCGATAACACAGCTCCTCAACATATCTTCCAATATTTGAATCACCCTCTCCAATTGACCATCGGTCTGAAGATGGAGCGCAGTACTAAAATCCAACTTTGACCTCAGAGCCTCATGCAGCTTCTTCCCAAATAGATACGTAAAGCGAGGATCCTTACCAAAAATATAAAGCTTCCCCATGCAGTCTCATTATCTCAAAAATCTAAAGCTTTGCCAGTTTCTATAGAGAATAATCAGTCCTAACTGGTATAAAGTGTATAGAATTAGACAATCGATCCACGATAACCTAGACAGAATCTTTTTTAGTGGGTGTCAAAGGCAACCCACTAACAAAATTCATCGTTACTCACTCCCATTTCCATAACGGAATCTTAACCGTCTGCAGCAAACCCAAAGCTAACTGATGCTCAGCCTTAACCTACTGGCATGTCAGACACCTAACCACAAAATCAATAACCTTTCGTTTCAATCCTGGCCACCAGTATAACTCACGAAAATCTCGGTACATCTTATTCCGGCCAGGATGCATAGCATAAGGGCTACTATGCGCCTCTCTCAAAATAAACTGCCTCATATTAGTGTCGTTCAATACGCATATCCGACCTCGAAAACACAATACACCTTCAGACTTCAACCCAAAGTCCGTAGTGCTACCATTCTCAATCTGTCGGAACCGAAGACCCAAAGACTTATCCACCAGCTGTTTACCCTTGATCTACTCGATCCAAGTTGGTTTGGGTTGCAGCTCAGCCAACAAAATCCCATCGTCGAACAATCTAAGTCGAACTAACATCGTTTTTAGATCAGTCATAGCCCTACGGCTCAACGCATCAACCACTACATTGCCCTTGGCAAGATGACACTTAATGGTACAGTCGTAATTTTTAAGCAGCTCAACCCATCTATGCTGCCTAAGATTCAACTCCTTCTGAGTAAGGAGGTACTTAAGGCTCTTATGATCAGTGTAGATGACATACTTCTCACCATACAGATAGTGCCTCTAGATTTTCTGTGCAAAAACCACAACAGCCAATTCCAATTCATGTGTCGGATAGTTTGCATCATGCGTCTTAAGCTAACAAGCTGCATATGCCACAACCTTACCATCTTGCATTAGCACGCAATACAAACCAACATGTGATGCATCGTTGTACACTACAAACTCCTTTCTAAATTCAGGCTGTATCAGAGCAGGAGCCTTAGTCAGTACGGTCTTGAGCTTCTCGAAGCTCCCTTACTGTGCATCAGTCCAGACAAACGGTACACCCTTGATTGCGTGATTCGTAACAAGTAATAAATATTTATAATGAAGATCAAACCTAGACTAACTATTATCACGCCGAAAAGGCAAGCTTACCTATCGAACAATAGTATAGTAATGGCAAGACCGGGATATTGAACCCAAGGGAACCAAAAGTACTAGTAATAACTATCTTTTTATTATCTAGCCTAAGAATAAAAGGGTTTGTTTATTAAACTAATTATCTAAACTATTTAACTAATTTAATTAAATTGAAAAGAAAATTTGGAAAAAGGCTTGAAGAAAAGCAATTGACAAAGACGACAACCAGGGAGGAATCCACCTAGATTTCACTTGTTATCTCACTTTGAACCAGACGATTTATTCACTTGACTTGATCCGTGAGACTCCCTAACCTATGTTATTATCCCTTTCGAGACTAATAATGTCTAACCCTTAGTTGAATTAATCAAAATTCCTTTCTTGATTAAAACTCCTAAGGAAGCAGTAAATCACTCCATGGACTCCCATATTAGGTTTCACCCTAATCCAGCAAAATCTCGTAACTCTATTTCTAGGCATTCGATCAAATCCGCTTAATTATGTCAAATCTACTCTTAAGCAGTGTCTATCCCTCCTCTGCATAAGCACATCAAATCATGAATTAATACCCGAAATATCAACTCAAACATTAAGAACACATAATTAATAACAAATCAAGTATTTATCATACAGTTCAGATAATAATAACAAGATCCATCATAGGTTTTATCCTCTTTAGGTATCTAAGGGGTTTAGTTCATAATAAAATAAGAGTACATCTCAAAAGTATAAAAATAACAAAACATGAAGAAAACTCTAAACCCCTGAAGGAATTCTGAGAGAGATCTTCAGTCTTGGAGTAGCTCCGGCTTTTGGGATGGATCGTCTGGCTTCCTTCAAGTAATTCCTAGCGTGTGGTTTTGTATTCCAGAAAAGTTCTGGAATTGGGCCCCTTTCTAGGTCATACTTAGGGTGTTTATATAGGCTTTGGATTGGCTTTCTTCCTCCCTAAGTACCCTTTTCCGTGTAAAATACAACTCTTTGAAAAAGGGACACGCCCGTGTGCCACGACTGTATGACGTGATTGCCAGGTCGTGTTCGATCCGTTAAATTGCCACGGCCGTTTGGGCTCAACGGCCAGGCCGTATGAATTGTGTAAATCGTGGTCTACACCCCCGAAGGCCACGGACGTGTGAGATGCCCGTGTAGCAAGGCTTAGGCAATGTGATCTTCTCGATTTGGTCCATTTTGTCCCTTTTTAGCTCATTTTTGGCTCTTTTTGACTCTTAGTGCTCTCCTAAGTACAAAACATGAAATGACCGGATTAAAGGCACCAAAATTTACAAATCTAGTAGTAAACATCCATAAATATGCTAAGTATTTGGGGTAAAACTATGTATAATTTGGCGTTTATCAAATACCCCCACACTTAAGGATTTGCTTGTCTTCAAGCAGAACTCTCATTTACTGCTAGAATTCATTCTTTTCAATCACATGATCAATATTGATAATGTTACAAACTATTCCACGGAAAATCATACAGTGAGAATTTAACTATAGGGGCATTAAAAGCCTTAAACAATCTAAATCGAATATTTTGATAATAAAATCATAGGTAATCTCCTTCCTCTAAGTAGTTAACTTTAGTCCTAAATATACAAGAGATGACATCCTCACTAAATATTCACTCAAATCATTCAAAGTGTTTAAGGTTCAAGATTAAGCACTGGATTGTCTAACATGAAAAGTTATTACCATAGGCTTGCATGAAAATCAAATCTCCACCACTTGTAAATGATATGATACACTAATCAAAAGGTCTTTCCATGGTTGTAATAGGGTTTAGGTTACAGGTATGGATACAAGCTGAAGAACAGGGGTTAGAATCGAGATAATTTCAATATGTTACCCCACTATCAAAAACTTAATTACTGAATCACAAAAAAATATCTAGAACTATATTACATGAGCTCATGACAACTTTAGCTTGCTGAGGATTACAATAATACTGAGTTTTTTTTCTCTTTTTTTAAGAACAAATCAAGTCAACACATTATAGAAATCATACTTCATGATTCAGTAACAAAAAATGGTGGATATAGTGAGGTAACAATATTAAATGTAATCTCGATAAAAAGGGTTAAATAATAGGATTTCAACAATAATGGGTTAATGGGTTAATGATGAGGGTTAATCAATAAAAAGGATTAGTAGGCTCAAGGGGGTTCACTAATTGTTTAATTATGTGGGAAGGCTTTTTATGGAGTAAATAGGTTAAATCCTAAGTGCCTTTATCATCTCAGTATATCAAATCATACGTGTGATCTCGACATGTATAATCGAACCAAGTTCTAGAATAACAGTTCAATGTTGACACACTCAAACCACAAAAGAAGTGAGCAAGAAAGAAAGCTATATATTCAATAGGCTAAAAAATCTCACCAAAAATCTGGGTTTTTGATGTCATTCCTGTATACTTAAGATTTCAAGATAATACCTCAATTTAAGAAAATAGTCTAAAAATTTTATTTCTCAAAATATCAACTTATCATGCTCGATTCTTTAAGTTCCTATAATCAAATAATCATGCACAATTCCCTTGGTCTAATTCACGACATATCAACAATAATTATAGATCAATCAGAATTCATTCTATCAATATTATGAGAAAATCACTTAAACACAAGACCAAATTCAGGGGTTTGAGAATAATGCAAAAAGTTAGGTTTCATGTTCACCCCCTATACTTAAGATGTACATTTCCCTCAATGTTCAAAGATAGATTATTCAAAATAAAGAAAATCATAAGAGGAAAGGAGGTGAAACTCCCTGTTATATGGATGTGGAGCTTGATTCTGAGGATGGAGTCTTCGGGGAAAGTGGTAGCTGCCATTGTTCTTGGCTAGATGAAGAAATTGGGTCGTTGAACATGGCACTCGTGAGGGATTATTTCCCATTTGTTTCCTCATTCCAGAAAATATTCCTAGTAGTTTTTCTTGGAAGTCTGTAGAATCATAAAGAGCTTATTAAGAGTTGGTGTGGAAGAGAACGTAGTGGAATTACTTGTTAGAAATACCAGAAAAATGAAAAAAGTAAAATTTACTAAAATAAGTCGTTCAAAACAAAAATAATAAAGTTGAAATGAAAATAGAAATAGAAATAAAGAGAAAAATAAAAATAAAAATAGAAATAAAAATAAAAAGATAAAAAGATAAGAGAATTCAATGATCCTCATCAATGGAGCGCTCAGGTGGTGGCGCTGGAGTGGCGATGTGAAAGTGCTGGCACAGCTGTTACATTATGGCCTGCATGTCATCCATCTGTCTGTCACGTCGTCGTTCTCAGTCGTGAATCATCTCAAAATGTATAGTGCAATACTGCTCGAAGTGAGCGAGTCGGTCAGAAAGGTGTGCCAATGAAGCAGCCGCATGAACTGGTTTTTCCCTAGGTGGCACGGTAAAAAGCTCCTCATGCTGTGGGGGAACATCATCAAGGATGTCCTCAAGATCTTCCTCGTCAATGGCATGTGAGAGACGGTACTGAGGAGGATTGGTCCCACGTCGACGCTCTATCATCCTCATGTGTAACATAGTCGTGATGCCCTATGAGGACATCTGACCTATCAGGGTAAGCACCTATGACTGGACCGCGGTGTTGAGGAGGCCGAAGTGTCTGACAAGGCGCGTCACGT
The DNA here is from genome assembly GCF_025698485.1 of Gossypium arboreum. Taxonomy (NCBI): domain Eukaryota; kingdom Viridiplantae; phylum Streptophyta; class Magnoliopsida; order Malvales; family Malvaceae; genus Gossypium; species Gossypium arboreum. The sequence goes on along the minus strand of NC_069082.1, from coordinate 11,644,969 downwards.
AAGGGCCGATAGAGATCACTCCCTTCCTATGCCACTCGGTTTAATAGCGAATGGCAAAAGCAATGAAGTATGCCAGGTCAGTCACGTGTGCATTCGCCATTCACCATAAATAGTAGGCGTCGTGGGTGTTGACGACGCCAGTGCTTTCTCTCCTCTCAGTTAAGGTGTGTGCCAATATGGCATGGAGATAGTGAAGAGAGCTGAGGCCTTCGAATGGCTGGGGTCGTAGGTGGAAAAGAGTGGTGCCAAAACTTTCCAGCACAAGGAGGGGGAAATATAGATATTGCGTGGTAGTGCATTCATGTCCTCCTCCTCTATAAACTCATCTGTTTAAAGTCCCAGAGCAACTCTAAAATCTGGGACACTCATCGCACGAACTAGACCGCCTAATCGGAAGTGAATGGTGCCTAGGTCGTCATTGTTCTTCATCACCACCTGTAAATGAAAAATAGAGCATAATTCTAAAGTTAGCTCTAAATAAGTGGGCTCAGTAATAGCGAAGAACCATTCCCATGGGTCTGTTGACAGGAGGGCGCGGATGGCATCAACGAGCTAGACTTGCCCTACAGCAGCCCAGTCGATGCAGCGACCTGTTGTGATGGGTCGTGCGCGTAGTATCTGAAATAGCTCCTCCTGCGAAGCTTGCAAAAATTCAAGAAACGGGTGTCGAACTTCAGCTGTAGCACGTGCCGAGGAAGAACCCTGTCCCCTACGTCTCTTTGAGGATGGGACCGCGGCCTTCTTGCCTCTTGATGATGACATAATGTACCTGAAAATACATGAGCATTGATAGAACCCAAGATACATCAGTAGTTAAAAAAAAGGCCTAAAATTAGTATATGCTATTTAATAGCTTAAACAATTCAAATATAGAAAATTCTAAAGCAAATTCCTAACTTGTCTAAAACATATTTGTAATAGTAATAATATCTATGCAAAGCATGTAGAATACTAATGTAGCAACACAAATTGGAAAAATAAGGTTGAGAAAGTGAACCAAAGGTTGTTGTAAGGCAGTGCACAGGCGTGTTGGACGCGAGCACGGGCGTGTGACGCGGGGATGAAGTCGTGTGGTGGGAAAATGGATGGTATAGGGAGGGGAAAATAGGGATTAATGCAAGGGGAGTGGATTTGAGGGTGGTTTGGGGGTTAGGGAAGTGAGAATCTAGGGAATGGTGGCCGGAATAGGGATTAGGGGTTGGGGCAGGGTAGATTTCGACTAGGGTTTTGAAAGGAAGAGGAAGATGAATAGTGGTTTGTTTATATAGGGAAGGGCCACACGGCCTAGGGCCACGCCGGTGTACTTTGAGGGTGAGCTCGTATTTTTTGAATTTTGCGAGTTAGCTTGTGCCCGGCTACTATCACACGCCCGTGTGTCTTGGGCGTGTGTCAAACACGGCCATGTCGCACGGACGTGCCTTGCTTTGTTCGCTTCTCCCATGCCCGTGTTTTATGGTAGCACGCCTGTGTGTTGTTACACAAGGCTGAACAGCACGGGCATGTTGCACGCCCGTGTCAAAAAAACAGAATCGAGCCTTGTCCCTGGCATGCCTGTGGTTTTCTATCCCCATGCCCGTGTTTATCCTATCAAGTTCACCTACGACCATGTCGCACGGCCGTGGGGATTTATCGCACCCCGTGTTTTGGGGAAATCATGTCCTGCTTCAACACGGCCATATCGCAAAGCCGTGTCTCTTCCCTTGTTTGGCCACGGCTTTAGGCACGCCCGTGTGCCTGGCCGTGTGTGCTGAAAAACTTTGCAATTCAAAGACTAAGTTAATGATTCGAAGTGTTAGAATTTAAAAATAAAGAAATCAAAATATGTTAGTGCTCGGGTTACCTCCCTAGAAGCGCTTATTTATAGTCTAAGCTCGATTTACCTCTCAAGTGAATGGTCAGGGTGGTTCGAGGAGTTCATACTCCTCATTCCTGTTATCAATCTTATCAAAATAAGGTTTTAATCGGGAATTGTTTACCTTAAAAGTGCCAAACTTGGGATGACTCACCTCAACCGTACTGAATGGGAAAATACTAAGTACCGTAAGAGGGATTTCCTCATTCAGTGTGGTAGTGACAATGTGAGGATCTGCGGCTTCTAGTAAGACTTTATCGACAACCTTAAGTTGATTTGGAGAAGTATTGAACTCATTCTGGCGTAATTTTGGTTTATCGTGTGTTCTTGGTTTATGTACTCTCCACTCGTCTAGCTCCTCTATCCGAAGCCTTCTTTCCTCATGGGCATCTTTGTTTTCTACATGATAGTAGTGCACTGTCTCTGTTGTCTTGGTTCGAGGAGGTTCCTGCAAGGACGATTGAATATTAGTTTTGTCATTGACAGGATTTATAGCATTATCTTGAGTCTTAGTGGTTTTGACTGAGTCGCGTACTTGAAGTGTTATTGCATCGTCACCTGCACGAAGTGTTAGCTCTCTTGTACCTACATTAATAATGGTTCTGGCAGTTGCTAAAAAAGGTCATCCTAAAATTAAAGGTACCTCGTTATCCTCATCCATATCTAAGACGACAAAGTCTACTGGGTAAATAAATTTATCAATTTTAACGAGAACAGCTTCAATAATACCCTTAGGAAATCTAACTGTTTTGTCAGCCAATTGTATGCTTATCCTAGTCTGTTTGGGTTTACCAAGACCTAGTTGTTTAAACATTTTATATGGCATAACATTTATACTAGCCCCTAAATTAGCTAAAGCATTATTCACAGATAGACTACCAATTAAGCAAGGAATTGTAAAACTCCCTGGATCTTTCAATTTGTTAGGTAACTTATTCTTTAGAATAGCTGAGAAAATCGCATTGAGTTCCACATGTGATGTAGCATCTAATTTTCTTTTATTGGTCAGAAGTTCCTTTAAGAATTTTTCTGAGTTGGGCATCTACGAAAGAACTTCAATAAAGGGTAAGTTAATATGTAATTTCTTTAAGAGTTTGACAAACTTACCAAATTGTTCTTCTGTCCTGTCTTTTGTCATGGCTTTAGGATATAGCACACGAGGTTCATAATTTGTACTTACCTGTTTAGGATCATCATCGTTTACCTTTTCTCGACCTTTGTTCATCGCGTTGTCTTACTGTAATTCTGGCTCAGGTGCAATGAATCCTTCCTTATCTTAAGTATTAATTACATTGATGTGTTCCCTCGGATTAGGTTCAGTATTACTGGGTAAGCTACCTTGTGGTCTTTCAGAGATTAGTTTGGATAGCTGGCCTATCTGAGTTTCGAGTCCTTGGATCGATGCTTGTTGATTCTTAAGTGTTGTCTCGGTATTTTGGAAACGGGTTTCTGCCACCGAGATGAATTTAGAAAGCATCTCCTCAAGGTTTGGTTTATTCTCTTGTTGATAAGGTGGCTGTTGAAAACCCTGAGGATTTTGTGGCTTTTGATTTCCTTGACCACCCCAGGAGAAATTTGGATTGTTCCTCCAACCTACATTATAAGTATTACTGTATGGGTTATTTTGAGATCTGAAGTTATTGTTACCCATATAGTTGACTTGTTCCTTTTCAGTTGTGGGATTGAAGGATTGATATTCTGTATGCACACCTCCTCCACTTGAGTCACAACTCATTACTGGATGTACCTGCAACGAACCAAGTAAACCGTTAATCTTTTTATTGAGAAGTTCTACCTGATTAGATAGCATAGTGACCGAATCGATGTTATAAACGCCGGCTGTTTTTGTTGTCTTTATCCTCATAATATGCCACTGATAGTTATTCAGTGACATCTACTCTATAAATTCATAGGCATCTTCCGTTGTTTTATTGTTGATGGTTCCGCCAGCAACTACTTCAACCATTTGCCGAGTTGAGGGATTCAGACCATTGTGGAATGTTTGTACTTGAAGCCAAAGCGGCAACCCATGGTGAGGGCACCTTCTCAGTAAGTCATTGTATCTCTCCCATCATAAAGTGTTTCTAAATCCATCTACACAAAAGAAGAGATATCATTACGTAATTTAGCTGTTTTAGCCGGCGAAAAATATTTTAGTAAAAATTTCTCGGTCATTTGTTCCCAAGTAGTGATAGACCCTCGTGGTAACGAGTTCAACCACTGTTTAGCTTTGTTTCTCAGTGAAAAGGGAAATAACCGAAGACGAATGGCATCATCAGAAATGCCATTGATTTTGAATGTATCGAAAAAATTCCAAGGAATTTGCTAAGTAAGTGTTGGGATCTTCATCCTGCAAACCATCAAACTGAACAAACTGCTGTATCATCTGAATAGTGTTAGGTTTTAATTCAAAAATATTTGTAGCTATAGTAGGTCTAACTATACTAGATTCAGTTCCTGTTAAAGAAGGTTTAGCATAATCATACATAGTGCGTGGAGCAGGATTTTGATTAACCGCAATTGCTGGAGGTAGCTGATTGCCTTGGTTTTCAGCCATCTCTTCCGTTGGGGGTTGAGTATCGTCTTCTTGCTCGTTCTCTAAGTATCGTAAACTGTGCCTTATCTCTCTTTGATTTTTACGAACTGTACGATTGATTTCTTCGTCAAAAAGTAATGGTCCCGACAGGTTTTTTCTAGTCATAAACTATAAAAACCTGCCAAGAGAAAGAATAAGTATAGATAATAATAATAAAATTAAATTATATTTCAAGAAAATTAAATGGCTAAAGTAATAAACATTTAGCGTTCCTAATATTTTAGATCCCCGGCAACGGCGCCAAAAACTTGATCGCGTGTTTCGTAATAAGTAATAAATATTTATAATGAAGATCAAACCTAAACTAACTATTATCACGACTAAAAGGCAAACGCACCTATCGAACAATAGTATTGTAATGACAAGACCGGGATATCGTACCCAAGGGAACCAAAAGTACTAGTAATAACTATCTTTTTATTATCTAGCCTAAGAATAAAATGGTTTGTTTATTAAACTAATTATCTAAACTATTTAACTAATTTAATTAAAGCGAAAAGAAAATTTGGAAAAAGACTTGAAGAAAAGTAATTGATAAAGACGACACCCAAGGAGGAATCCACCTAGATTTCACTTGTTATCTGACTCTGAACCAGACGATTGATTCACTTGACTTGATCCGTGAGACTCCCTAACCTATGTTATTATCCCTTTCGAGACTAATAACGTCTAACTCAGTTGAATTAATCGAAATTTCTTTCTTAATTAAAACCCCTAGGGAAGCAGTAAATCACTCTATGGACTCCCATATTAGGTTTCACCCTAATTTGGCAAAATCTCGTGACCCTATTTCTAGGTGTTCGATCAACTCCGCTTAATTATGCCAAATCTACTCTTAGGCAGGGTCTATTCCTCCTCTGCATAAGCACATCAAATCATGAATTAATACCAGAAATATCAAATCAAGTATTAAGAACACATAATTAAGAACAAATCAAGTATTTATCATACAGTTCAGATAATAATAACAAGATCCATCAGAGGTTTTATCCCCCTTAGGTATCTAAGGGGTTTAGTTCATAATAAAATAAGAGTACATATCAAAAGTATAAAAATAAAAAAACATGAAGAAAACTCTAAAACCCCTGAAGGAATTCTGAGAGAGATCTTCAGTCTTGGAGTAGCTCCAGCTTTTGGGATGGATCGTCTGGCTTCCTTCAAGTAATTCCTGGCGTGTGGTTCTGTATTCCAGAAAGTTCTAGAAGAGGGCCCCTTTCTAGGTCATACTTAGGGTGTTTATATAGGCTTTGGATTGGCTTTTTTCCTCCCTAAGTACCCTTTTTCGTGTAAAATACAACTCTTTGAAAAAGGGACACGCCCGTGTGCCACGGCTGTGTGACGTGATTTCCAGGTCGTGTTCAATCTGTTAAATTGCCACGGCTGTGTGGGCTCAATGGCTAGGCCATGTGAATAGTGTAAATAGTGGTCGACACTCCCGAAGGCCACAGGCGTGTGAGATACTCGTGTGGCAAGGCTTAGTCCATGTGATCTTCTCAATTTGGTCCTTTTTGTCCCTTTTTAACTCGTTTTTGGCTCCTTTTGACTCTTGGTGCTATCCTGAGTACAAAACATGAAATAACCGAATTAAGGGCACCAAAATCCATAAATCTAGTAGTAAACATCCATAAATATGCTAAGTATTTGGGGTAAAACTATGTATAATTTGGCGTTTATCAACCCTTACGTAGCAGCTTAGTTAAAGGTGCTGCAATTAGTAAGAAACCTTCCACAAACCGTTGATAATAACCTGCCAACCCCAAATAGCTACGGATCTCAGACACATTCTTAGGCTGTTTCCAATCCAGTACAGCCTTAATTTTTTGAGGATCGACACGAATCCCCTCAGCAGAAACCACGTGCCCTAGAAGTGTTACCTCTCATAACCAAAATTTGAACTTGCTAAATTTAGCATAAAGCTAATTTTCCCTCAAAGTCTGAAGAACAACTCTATGGTGCTCATCATGCTCATCCTCAGTCGTCAAGTAAATCAATATGTCATCGATGAACACTGCTACAAACAGATCTAGATAGCGCTGAAACACCCACTTCATCAGATCAATGAAAGCTGCTAGTGCATTAGTCAGTCTAAATGGCAGCACTAGAAATTCGTAATGACCATAACGAGTCCTAATTGGCAGCTCGGGGGTGCAATCTAGATCATCCATAATCTTCTCCATGGCCCCAATCCAGTATTCGGTCACATTAGGGGGGACCCTAGTGACACCTCTGAAGAGCTCAGCTCCATTGGATAGGAGTTGTTCTATAACCAACCCTCGGCCCCCAGATCTTGTATTGGGCCCAGCGACCCTTTCCAATATCCTTAACATAGCCTGGGATAATACGTTCTTCCCCATCCATGTGATCTTGAGATCCAATCTCAGTAGCAGATGACACTAGCGTCTCACTCGTCTCTAAATTCAGTATACTACCTAGGGAAGAAGACTCAGCTCGAACCCCTCTACGGCCTTTACTTTGGCCTTTAGCACCTCGTTCGTGGATACCTCATGTGCTCATGTCTAATTGGATTTATCTATATTATGAATTTTATGAATCATTCACAGTTTCAGTATTTATTAACAGATGTTTTATGTAAAGCAATATCATAAGTTCAGAGTTTGTTTTTGTTTGTCACAGTCTCCAGTAGTTACTATAGTTTTGGTTTAACTACAGTTTGCAGTATGTACTAACTAGAGTTTTCTCACAGTTTACTACCTACAGTAGTTTCAGAATATCATAACATTTTCAATTTAAACAAAAATCAGTTTCAGAATACTTATAGGATCAACGTTGGAGACTCGGTGTACCGCATACTCAGTCAAATCATTTCAAATCATTTGAAAATCAATTCTCAAAACAAGGTTTACAACCCAAAATCCACAGCCGAGTTTTGTAACCTGTCTTTGATACCACTAAATGTAACACCCCGAACCCGACCCAGATGTTATGACGAAATCTAACGATGTCACATGATAGGGTGTTTGAAAACTAGGTTTCTACGATAAATCTATTTTCGTTTAATTACATTTTTTATATCTTATTAAATTCCAAAATCCTTACTCGTTAAATCGATTGGCGTAAGCATAATTCGTTGCGCAAGCTTTTAAAATCGTTTTGAATAAATCGTGTATTTAGAGAAAACTTTGCCTTTTTGAAAACCGAGTTTTCCTACGTCTAGTAGTTATAAATCCAAAAAAATAAATAAAAACCAATTTAAGCAAAAGTCCCAAAAAGTCCACAAATTACACCCAAATAAAGCACGGTAAATAAAACCATAAATCACAAATTATAAATCATAAAAGTCCCAAAAACTGTGGTCACCATCGAGTCCTCCGCCGCCCGATCCGTCTAGGTTTGGGGATTACCTGTGCACATTAAGCAGAGAGGGGTGAGTTTACGTAAACTCAGTGTGTAATCCTACAAAACATGAACAACAATAAACACAGTGCATAGTCAAAAATAGTCTTGGGCCTAAGCCCCTTTCAGTAATAGTAATGGTTTGGCCTTAGCCCAACTCAGTATCAGTATCAGTATGCACAAGGGCCTTAGCCAATCACAGTATCAGTAAAAAATATACAGTATTCAGTAACAAAGTCCTACCCAACCAGCTTCTACACACCATCTTCGTCCAACCCAACACTCCATGTGGGGATTAAATCAACCCACCCATCCCTACACTCCGGGTAGTACCGAATGCGGTATAAAACAGTAGTTTGCAGTTGAGCTGCCAGTATATTAGGCTTAAGAGCCTTTCAACACATTTCCTCCAAATAAAATCAACCCAACCCCATGCAATGCAACATACAATACTTGACATGCTATCTCATGATATTAGTACATATAACTAGTAAATGTATACATGCATACTATTATCATACTTAATATATATCCATCAATCAGTCCGTTCACACAATTAGAGGTCTAAATAATGCTTATTGACCCTACAGTAGGTTCACAGTCGACTTGGGCAACTCGTGCAACCTTAGCAATCAATTCAGTAAAATAGGCTCACACGCCTATGTGGCCTGCTCGTGTGGGCCTACACGACCCAAATTTACCTTCGCCGTGTCGATCACATGGCCTAGCCTAGAATCTCACACACCTGTGTGGACAACCCATGGGCGTGTAGGCTCGCACGGCCCAAATCAATCTAATCTATGTGTTGCACACGGCCTACCTGGCCATCACATGGCCGTGTCATGCGCGCATGGCTTGGCCTCATCGAACACATGCCAGTGTTAAGGCACACGGCCTACTACACGGACGACCACATGCCCGTGTGGCGTCAACAGTGAGGTTTTTGGCTTTCGCTGAAATCTCATTTTCTGTGCAATCGAATACACACCTATTAAAAATTCGAAGCAAAAACACCTCCGAGCCTTCCAGAACCTATAATCGACATACAATGCTCCAAAACCAGTCACAATTCTCGATTTAAACTAAAACACAACATCGACAATAATTCAAAAAGGGCATTCAACACTTACCCCAACTATCCTGAAAGATTGCGTTCATGTTTCTGCATATGGAGAGTTCCTTACTTCTTGATTTGCTGACGTCAAAATAACGAATCAGATTCCAACGGAAAGAATCCAAAAATTTAGAAATGAACAACAAAAGAAACCCTAAACGAGCCGTGTTCAATGTTAATTTACCCACGTAAAACACAATACAGAAAAGGAAAAACAAATCTTACTGGAACGGAAAAGAAAAGAAAAGATTTTGTTCGAAAAGAAAAGGGAAAACGGAAGAGGAAAAAAAGTGAAGGTCAATTTTTTTCTGCATAAGAGATTTTTGGGGAAAACTCATTTACTCAAATCCCACTACCTACACTATCTCAACCACCTACTTCTCAGATTCTCGGTACAACTCAAACTCTCAACCACCAAATCGAGCAAAAATAATCTCTTTTGCCCACGTAGGGATTTGAACACAGAACCTCTAGCAAACTGACACTCCACTTAACCTCTAAACCAGCAGGTCCATTCTGTTATAAGCTTACCAATAATTAAATATACGCCGGCTGAACTAGGATCAGGCTTAATTCCAAAATAACCCAAAATTTGTCAAAAGCAAGGCTTGAACTTGGGACCTCACACACACGTTCGAAACATTTAACCATTGAATCAGATACACACATGTCACATTTTCACAATAACAAAAAACATAAGAATTTTGGGCTGTTACAGTTCGCATAACTACAAATATAACTTACCAATCAACCACAATTAAGCAAGTAATTTAAATCATAATGCAATTCAATTTAATGCCATTAGCTTTACCTATAACCACCAACAAAGTTAATTATGAAATCACAAATCTCATAGATTCAATTTCCACATGATTCACGTACATGCCTGTACTGGTTCCTATCAAACTCATATACTCTCGTAATACTACTGTGCCCGTTGAACCATTTGGAATAATATCAGATGCTCAAGAATCTTGCACACAAAGTTCCAATACATGATCGTAACCATCTCTATCTCATATCTCATATAGATGCTCACTCTTAAAGCTATCATTGGGTCTGCTCCTACAAGCTAACGGTCAAGACATACCTACATAATGCTGCTCACACAAGCTGATGTGTAACTGCAACACATGCCAGTAAACTCAGCCACTGGTAGAACGTATGGGACCAGCACCCAAAACACGGTAACCCCTAATGACATGTCATTTGTATCCTACCTATTCCTATGGTTCAACCGGGATCTATACAATTATCGATATCTCGTCGAGAATTTTCTATAATGTTGTATCATTCTAATTATATTAATTAAGCATGTAAACACATATAATTTAAAGCTTATTAATATACGAACTTATCTCGAATTAATACGAAGAAAATCGACCGATCAATCTACTACTTTGTTTTTCCCCCGATCTAATTTCGAATGTGGCTTTTCTTGATATGTATAATCAAATTTAACCACTTTATATTTATTTTATTCAATTCAATCCAATTTCATGTTATGGTAAAGTTACCATTTTGCCCTTGAACATTTGACTACTTTACAATTTAGTCCCTAGCTCATAAAAATGCAAATTCATACAATTTAACCCACACTCAAGCTAGCCGAATTCTATATAGACCTATAGCAGCCCATACATTTCATCATTTCACACATTTACCACATGATTTTCACATTTCTCAATTTAATCCCTATTTGCCTTTTCAACCAAAATCACTTTACAAAACTTATTTATCTAACAACAACCATTCATTTTCTACCATCAAACATCAAAAAAGATACACGTTCATCAATGGTAAAACCTTAATACTTTAACTGTTTCATAAATTAGTCCCTAGGTTAGCTAAATTAAGCTACAATGACTCAAACAACATAGAAATCATTAAAAATTGAGGAAAAAGACATACCATGCACTCAAAAATACCATGGCCGAACTTAGCAAGGTTTAATGGCTTTCCTTCCTTTACAAAATCGGTGGAAGAAGATGGAAAGAGATGTTGACCATGTTATTTTTACTTAATTTGTCCTTATTTACTAAATTACTAATTTATCCTTTTAATTAACCATTAAAAATCACTTATATGATGTCCATATTTGTCCACGATTAATGTTAATGGTCTATTTACCACATAAAGACCTCTACATAAATTTCTATGGCTATTAGACACTTTTAGCTAATAGAAAACAACTTTTACACTTTACGCGATTTAGTCCTTTTTATCAATTAAGCAAGCAATTGATAAAATTTTTTAACAAAATTTTTATATGACTTTATTATCATGCTATAGACATTAAAATAATAAAATAAATAATTTGACCTCAAATTTGTGGTCCCAAAATTACTGTTCTGATTTCACTAAAAACGGGCTATTATATCTCTCCCCCTTAGGAATTTTCGTCCCCGAAAATCTTACCAGAGAATACGTTAGGGTATTGCTTTCTTATAGCTTCTTCATGTTCCCACGTAGCCTTTTCAATGCCGTGACAATGCCAAAGAACCTTTACTAGTGATATACTTTTATTTCTCAACAATTTGATCTCTCGAGCTAAAATTCTGATCGATTCTTCATTATACGATATGTCAGGCTGAATTTCAACTTCTGCCGAAGAAATTATATGTGAAGGGTCTAATTTGTACCGTCGTAACATAGATACATGAAACACGTTATGAATATTTTCAAGTTCTGATGGTAACTTAAGTCGATAAGCCATTGGCCTATTCTCTCGATAATCTCATACGGTCTAATAAACTACGGACTCAATTTCCCTTTGCGACCAAATCGGAGAATCTTCTTCCACAGTGATACTTTCAGAAACACTCTATCACTGATTTGAAATTCAATATCCTTACGTTTCAAATCCGTATACGATTATTGTCGATCTAAAGTTGCTTTTAACGAATTACTTTCACTTTTTCTTCGGTCTTTTTGATCAAATCAACCCCGTGAATCTTTTTCTCACTAAGCTTGGTCTAGTACAATGGAGTTTGGCATTTACAACCATATAAAGCTTCATACGGTGCCATCTTTATACTCAACTGGAAATTATTATTATACACAAACTCAATCAACGGTAAATATTTTTCCTAGTTGCCTTCAAACTCAAAAACAAAGAAATGAAGCATATCTTTGAGAATTTGAATCACTCTTTCACACTGATCATCAGTTTGAGGATGAAATGCAGTGATAAAATGTAATTGTGTACCTAAAACTTCTTAAATTATTCCAAAATTGTGATGTAAACCTCAGATCTCTATCCGAAATAATAGAGACCGGCACTCCGTGCAATCTGACAATCTCTAAAATGTACAATTCGACTAATCTATCAAGTAAAAAAATCTATACGTACCAGAATAAAATGTGCAGATTTGGTCAAACGATCAACAACAACCCAGATAGCATCTTTCTTTTTCGAAGATAGGGGTAATCCCGATATGAAATCCATCGTAACTCTATCCCACTTTCACTCAGGTATCATTACTGGTTGTAATAATCTCGAAGGTACTTGATGTTCGGCTTTAACCTATTGACAAATCAAACATCTCAAAACAAATTCTAAAATGTCACGTTTCATGCCCGACCACCAGTACATCTATTTCAGATCACTGTACATTTTAGTACTCCCCGAATGAACAAATAAGCAACCACTGTGTGCTTCATGCACAATTTTCTGTATAAGCTCTGGATTCGTCGGTACACAAATTCTACCTCGAAACAATAAACAATCATCGGTTCCAATTTGAAACACTGAATCAGGAGTCGACTCACATTGTACTCATTTAGCTTTCAATTCATCATCACATTTTTTAGCTTTTCAAATTTGCTGAAGAAATACCGGTTTAGTTTTTAACTTAGCTAAAATCGAGCCATTATCAGATAAGGTCAATCATCTATTCATCGCCCTCAAAGAGATCAAAGATTTTCTACTTAAAGCATGTGCGACTACATTCGCTTTCCCCGAATAATAATCAATAACTAACCCATAATCTTTCAACAATTCAAGCCATCTTCGCAGTCTCAAATTCAGATCTTTCTATAACATGAAATACTTCAAACTCTTGTGATCGGTAAATATGTGGCATTTTTCACCAAACAAATAGTGTCGCCAAATTTTCAACACAAATATAATAGCAGCCAACTCTAAGTCATGTGTCGGATAATTCTTTTCGTGCGTCTTTAACTGTCTGCAAGCATACGCTATCACTTTGCCCTCTTGCATTAAAACACACCCCAAACCGTTTAAGGATGCATCACTGAAAATCACAAACTCTTTACCTGACTCAATCTGAACCAAAACTGGTGGTTCGGTTAACAATGCTTTCAACTGATTATAACTTTGTTGACATTTGTCAGACCACTCAAACTTCACATCTTTCTTAGCAGTCGAGTCATTGGTGTAGCAATCATTGAGAATCCTTTTAAAAATCTTCGGTAATAGCAACTAATCCCAGAAAACTTCTGACTTCGGATATATTTCTTGGTGGTTTCTAGTCAACAATTGCTGAAATTTTACTCGGATCAACTTTGTTACCTTCTGCTGAAACAATGTGTCCCAAAAATCAACTTCTCGAAGCCAAAACTAGCATTTGTTGAATTTAGCAAATAATTTTTTATCTCTCAAAGTTTGTAACACAATTCTCAAATGTCCGGCATGTCCAAACTCATCTTGAGAGTAGATCAGAATATCATCAATGAATACAACAATGAATCTGTCTAAATACGGTCTGAAAATTCTATTCATCATATCCATAAAAATTGCAGGAGCATTAGTTAACCCAAACGGCATAATAAGAAATTCATAATGTCTGTACTTGGTCCTAAATGCAATTTTCAGTACATCTGAATCTTTAACCCACAATTGATAATAACCAGATCACAAATCAATTTTAGAAAATACGATGACACCTTTTAGCTGATCAAACAAATCATCAATTCTCGACAATGGATACTTGTCTTGAACGTAAGTTTATTGAGCTGTCGACAATCGATACATAATCTTATCGATCCATCTTTCTTCTTGACGAACAGAACTGGTGCACCCCAAGGCGAGAAACAAGGTCGTCCAAATCATCTATATGTTAACTCTTGCAACTGAGATTTCAACTCTTTTAACTCTGTAGAAGCCATTCTGTACAGAGCTATCAATATCGGTGATGTTCCAGGTACTAATCCAATAGCAAACTTAACTTCTCTAACTGGTGGTAACCCAGGTAACTCTTCTGGAAAAACATCTGGATATTCACAAACCACTGGTACTAATTTAATATTCAATTCAGACACTTTTATATCAAGTACATAAGTAAGATAAGCATCGCAACTTTTCCTCACATATTTCTAAGCTAGATAGCCGATATCACAATAGGCAACCCACTGAATCATCAGATTCAATACAAAAAATTTCACTATTCTGACATTTCAACTTAATAGTCTTTCGTCTACAGTTTACAACAACATCATGTAGAGTCAACCAATCCATACCCAAGATCACATCGAATTCATCAAATGGTGAAAGGATCAAATCAGCCAGAAAATAGTAACCCCGACATCACAGGACAATTCTTACAAACTTTATCAACTAGGACATATTGGCCTAAGGGGTTCGATACTTTGCCCAAACCAAAATAACAAGGGCTTGTTTGGTCTAGGCCTCTAAAGATCACAAGGCCATTTTGGTTTATAATCATAATTATTTATAGTGCCGGTGATAACATCTGGTGCCGATGCATCCTTGCGAACACGAATAGCGTAAGCTCTGGCTGGTGCTCGAGCCTTGGATCTCATAGTAGAATCCTTTGTTGCACCTTTGTTACTATTCACATTTCCAGTATTTCGAGGTGGTCTCCTCCTGGCAACTGTATTACTCGGCCTTGTAGTCAGAAATTTATCTTTCTCGGGTAACTCAGGACAATCACGAATAAAATGCTCTTGTGAGCCACATTTGAAACAGGCTTTATTATTCATCCAAAAATCTCTAAAATGCCGTCTTTCACATTGTTGACACTCAGGTTTATTGGCTTTGACACTACCAATGCTCGATACTGAAGTGGCTTGAGCTTTTGGACTAGTGTGTTGCTTCCCACGATCTCTGTTGGAATACTCCACTGAAGCAATCGAACGGTTTTACGAATCCCTTGCTTTCTTTGACGATGAATTATACGATTTACCCATTGACCTTTTTCTCAAATCTTTAGCATCAGAATCGACTCTTTTCTTTTCTTTATTAAGCTCTGCGGCTTTGCAAGCTTTATCGACCAAAACAACAAATTCTTTCAGCTCCAAAATTCTGACTAAAAGCTTAATATCCTCATTCAATCCGTCTTTGAACTACTTACACAAAATATTTTCAGTGGAGACACATTCTCGAACATACTTTTTCATATTCAGTTACTATAATATGACCCTATTTCAACTCTAGAAATTCCTTGTGTTTCTAATCAAGAAACTGTTGACTTATGTACTTTTTCCTGAACTCAGCCTGAAAGAATTCCCCTATGACCCGTTCTCTTGGTACAACAGATATCAAGGTATTCTGTAATACTCCTATCCCATAAACATCACCAGAATGGATAAGGGACGTCACTGGACAAACAGAACATTACCAAACAATACAGTATCATTGATATCATATAATATCAATACATAGATATTCATTCACAATTCAACCTTTAATATAGTCTACGAGACTTAAAACATACGTTTAGGAAAGACTGGGATTAAACTGAACTCATTCAGAATTTTCAGAACTTAACCAAATATTTCAAAACTATCAAAGCCACACGCCCGTGCGTCCAGGACGTGTGCCTCACACGGGCATAAGCCATGCCTATGTGATCTAGCCATACCAAAAAGAGGTCCTATACTGACTTTTTCACACGACCAACAAACACTCCCGTGTGCTACGGCCGTGTGATACTTAGCTAGCTACTAACTTAAGCCCACGGCCTTATGACACGCCTGTGTACTATAGCCGTGTAAAACTTAAGAGGTTACTGCTTTTCTTACACGGCCATAAGGCATGCCCGTGTACCCTGACCGTGTGGCACAATGCAGGCTTGGTTTAAGCCAACTTGCCACCCCTATATGGGTCTTTTCTACTAGCAATGTTAAGCAACATTCATACAACAATTTTCAGCCAATTTCATGCTCAAAACATGCTTCATTACAACTATATCATCATCATTCAACAGCCCATTCAAAACCACACCAAAACTTAACACAAACACACCATTTGCTAGCCAACTCTTATGGCATAACATATCTATATATACAAATTAAAGCTTAAATACATAAACATTCTAGCCTATACATGCCATACTTATAAATATGTACACTTCAAAAGTACCAAAATGAGTTTGATAGTGTGGTGACAATCCTCGACTATCCCCGAGCCTTCAGTAGCTACGATAACTGTAAAATAGGCAAAAATCAAACTGAGTAAGCTACAAAGAGCTTAGTAAGACAAATACAATTGGTCTAACTACTAAAGCATATAAGTACAATTTAATCATAAAGATTCATAACCATTTCATAGAATAATTCATAAACTTGACCATGCTCCTTTATTTGCATGTATGACATGCTTCATTTCCAATTCCATACATATTTCACAGAGACAGAGTTTTTCATATTCCAAAATTTAGTACGACACAAATGTACCTACATAGGTTGTACATTTCATATACTCATTCTCATATTTCATACGCTATCATTAGATGGTTCCGAAGCGATACAGATACTCAAACAAGTACAATGCCAACGTCTCAGACGTGGTCTCACATGTGATTCAATATCGATGCCTCTGTCCCAGACAGGGTCTTACACAAAATCAGATACGATGCCGATGTCCCAGAAATGTTCTTACACGTAAATATCAAATCGAAGCCTGTGTCTCAAACACGGTCTTACACGATATTTCAGATCAAAGTCAACGTCCCTTTGGAACCATATAGATACTTTTCAGATACTAACATATTATCAGAATCTACTCAGAGTTCATTCATCAGGCTCTCAAGGCCATCCAATATAGATTATAACAAATATACATATATAACATTTAGTCAATTAACACGAAATTGTATTTTGACTTACCTCGTACGGATTTCGGATATAAACGAGTTGACTACTCGACTAATTTGGACTTCCCTCAATCTAAGTCCGATTTTCTTTGTTCTTGATCTAATACAATTCAAATTCAACCATTCAATCATTCATTTCATTCAATTTAATCCGTATACACATATTTAGGGCACTTTACATTTTAGCCCTTATATTTTCATACTTTGACAATTTAGTCTATTTTTCACAAAATCACCAATATGCAAAATTCACTAAGACTATAGCTTGGCTGAATATACATGGCTTCCATACAATCCCAAATAACATATTTAATTCACAATTTAGCCCTTCAAAACCTCATTTCCACAATTTAGCTCAATTAGCTCTATTTCATCAAAATTCAAAGACAAAGCTTAATAATCTCACACATATCTTTCATAATCCATATAAAAACATCACAAAGCTCATATAATAAACAACGGCATTTCATGAAATCTTTAACAGAAATAGAAATTCAGACATGGGCTTTGAAGAACACGAAGCAACGATTAGAGTAACGTAGAAATTATCAAAAACAGACAAAAATCCATACCTTAATCAAGGATCAAAGTTCCAAAATCTAGCTTGTTCTTTTCCTCTCTTTTTATTTTGTATTTTCGGCAAGGATATGCATGAATGAACAAATTTTCATGCATTTGTTTTATTTAATAACATATATTACCTAATTACCAAACCATCCTTTAAAAAATTATCTATTTACTATATTGCCAAACCATGTCTCCCACTATCATATAATGGTCTTATTGACATGCAAGGGCCTTAAATTTAATAAACCATAGCACTTAGGCACTTTGGCAACTAGAAGGCAACTTTTACAACTTACGCGATTTGGTCCTTTTTGCAAATCAAGCACAGAAACAGACAAATTAAATTACAGAAATCTAGCAGATATAAATTCACATATCAAAGACACAGAAAATAATATTAAAATATTTTTTGGACTCGAATTTGTGGTCCCAAAACCACTATTCCGACTAGGGTCTAAACCGGACTGTTACAATTCTCCCCCCTTAGGAATTTTCGTCCCCGAAAATCTTACTATTAAACAGATTTGGATATTTTTGTCTCATTGAATCCTCAGGCTCCCACGTAGCCTCTTCTACTCCGTGTTTATGCCATAGCACTTTAACTAACGAAATTCTTTTATTACGTAATTCTTTAATCTCACGAGACAGAATACGAGTCGGCTTTTCTTCATAAGTCATACCAGAATAGATTTCAATATCAGACGGAGAAATTACATGCGAATGATTAGATCTATATCGTCATAGCATCGATACATGAAATGCATTGTGAGTCTTTTCTAATTCAGATGGTAGTCTCAATCTATATGCAACCGGCCCAACTCGCTCAGTGATTTCATACAGTCCAATGAACCTTGGACTCAACTTCCCCTTTTTACCAAATCGGAACAGTTTCTTCCATAGAGATACTTTTAGAAACACTTTATCACCGATCTCAAATTCAGTATCTTTTCGTTTTAAATCTGCATAAGATTTCTGACGATCAGAGGTAGCTTTCAAACTCTCTCAGATTACTTTCACTTTCTGTTCTGTTTCTTTGATCAAATCAACTCTGTGAATCTTATTCTCACTGAGCTCAGACCAGTATAATGGAGTTCTACAATTTCTACCGTATAAGGCTTCATACGATGCCATTTTGATACTCGATTGAAAACTATTATTATAGGCGAATTCAATCAAAGGTAGATACTGTTCCCACGCACCTTCAAACTTGAGAATGCAACATCTCAACATATACTCAAGTAACTGAATAATCCATTCAGATTGGCCATCCGTTTGCGGATGAAAAGCAGTGCTAAAATGCAATTTAGTACCCATAGCATCTTGCAATTTCTTCTAGAATTACGATGTAAATCTTGGGTCTCTATCAGACACTATTGACAATGGCACACCATGCAATCTCACAATATTAGAAATATACAACTCAGCTAGCTTATCAAGTGAATAATCAAACCGAATCGGAATAAAATAAGCTGATTTCGTCAAACGATCAACTACAACCCAAATTACGTCTTTCTTTTTAGGAGACAGAGGCAAACCTGAAACAAAATCCATGGTCACTCGATCCCATTTCCACTCCAGAATCATAATCGATTGTAATAACTCAGATGGCACCTGATGCTCAGCTTTAACGAGCTGGCAGATCAAACATCTCGAAACAAAGTCAGAAATATCTCTTTTCATTCCCAGCACCAATATAGTTGTTTCAAATCATTATACATTTTCGTACTTCCTGGATGTACAAAAAATCTACTACTGTGGGCTTCACTCAAAATTATTTGAATTAAATCTGGATTTCTTGGAACACAAATTCTATTTCTGAACCTTAGACTGTCATCAACATCTATCCGAAATTCAGAATCAAAATTAAAATTACATTGAGTTTGTTTAGCCATAATCTCATTATCAACCTTCTGAGCTTCAATAATCTGTTGTAGAAACAAAGGTCTCACTTTTAATTCAGCTAAAATTGAGCAATCATTAGATAGAACTAAACAAGCATTCATTGCAAATAACGATTTTCGACTCAAAGCATCAGCAACCACATTTACTTTTTCTAGGTGATAATCAACCGCAAGTTCTTAGTCTTTTAACAGTTCTAACCATCTTCTCTGTCTTAAATTCAAATCTTTTTGCGTCATTAATGTAATAGCCCAAAATTGGGTCTAGTTGGAACAGAGGTTTCGGGACCACAAAATCTGAGATAGAAATAATTATTTTATGATTATTTTGAGTCTATGATATGATTTCATGATTGTGTGAAAATTTCGTGAAGAAATTCTATGCATAAAGTGCTCAATTTGAAGTTAGGGACTAAATTGAATAAGTTGCAAAACCTACATTCTAGAAGTTTCTAGTATGAAATTGCTTTGAAATATTAATTAGGAGGTCTTAAATAGAAATTTGACCAATTTCTAAGTGATGGACAAAAATTGGACATGGATGGAATTTTTGAAAGTTTAGTAAGGAAGGGCATTTTGGTCATTTGGTAATTAAAAGAAATAAAAAAGGGCTTAATCGGTAAAAATACCTAATAGTCATAAGTATATGTTAGAGTGAGAATTTGATGTTGCCATAGAAGGGAAAAGTGATCAGCATGTCATAAAACATAAGAATGAGGGATGAAGTTTAATTCCCGAGCCTAGGGGCAAAAGTGTAAATAGGCAAAAGTTTAGGGGCAAAATTGTAATTTTTCCAAAGTTTGAGTTAAGGACTGTTTTGGATAGTAAATTAATTAAATAAGTAAAATATGATGTTTTAGATCTCGGAAAACGAGATTTGAACCTAGAATGAGAGAAAAATCGAAAATTGGGAAAGTTGGTAAAATGGTCGTTTTAGTATCGAGGTAAGTTCATATGTATAATAAGCATTAATTTATGCATGTTTCAATGTAAAATTGATATATTTATTATAATTTTCAAGGTGTTGAAAGTATGTAAGTTGGTATGATAATAATATAGTAATAATCTTGTAATTTATATTTGAAAGTTAAATTTAGTGAATTAATTGAATTATATTAAATTAAATGATTATGGTGCCAAGTTTATGAATTGATTTAAAAATATGTCTATGGTACATGAAGTGCATTGAATTATCATACATAAATGTGATTTCTACGATTATGGATATTATGGGAAATTGTAAGTTCATATGATTTTTAATAAGGCAATGTGTAATTTAATGTTATTGCCTTGATATTAAATGAGATGTAAGTTTATATGTAAGTAATACATCAATATTACTTGTATTATGATATTTTATAATAATATTAGAAAGATGTTTGTGGATAATTACTTGATTAGTGAAATTGTTGGAAAAGAGAGAGAAATCCCGGTTGAACCTTCAGAAAGATTAGATGATACAGATAGTATGTAGCTAGGTCACATGTATGGTGCTGGGTGCACATCATGTGTACAAGAGAGCTACAAGACATTATTATGTAGCTAGGTCGCATGGGTGATACCATGTGTACACCATGTAGACAAGAGAGCTACAGGGTATATGTAGCTAGGTCGCATGCGTGGTTCCAGGTGAAGGACACCATGTAGACAAGAGAGCTACGAGATAAATTGGCTAGGTCACATGGGTGGTACTGAGTGTTCACCATGTGTACAAGAGAGTTGAACTAGATGATGGGTGAAGCTATGTGCTGAAACCACCAAGTATCGAGGATAGATCCGAAGTGTTCAAAGGGAGACTCTCTATGTATTGCTTTGTGAGTTTTGTGATGAATAAGTGCAGGAACTTGGTTATGTGAATGATGTGTTCATTAAGTGACCAGGATGTGGTAAGGTTATAAACAAGTAAGTTATACATGAGGATGATTTCATGGTGACCTTGTGATCATGGGCCTATACTTGTGATGTATGAAATGTGGTGAAAATGATTTGTGATATGTATGTTAAAATGAGGTTAATACAAAGAAAGTGTGAAAGAGTGAATTAGTAATAAAACTGTTTTGGACAGTAGCAGTGATGTGATTTTGAAAAATTATCAAAAATAGTAGAAATTGAATCAGAGACTCAATGAGATATCAAATTAAATATTAATGCGTCTATTTTCATATAAAGTAAACAGAACAAGAAAAGGAGTTCTATATTTTGAGATATTTATGTTTTTGTGAGACTGGTTCAGAATGATTACGTGATCCCCTATTCTGACTTTGGAAAATCAAAACAATTTGGATAAAAATAATTAGAGGATTAAAATTATATTTTTTAAAATCCCTAATGAGTCTATTTTCAAGATAAATCAACAAGAACATTATTCGAGTTCTGTACTGTGAGATAATTAATTTTTAGTAAAGAGAGGTCAGAACTGTCAGAAAGTGAAATAGGGGAAATTTTAATGAATAAACTGTACTAATTGGCTGAACTAAAAATTATGAAAATTTTATGGTGGAAAGATATGTGAGTCTAGTTTTAGGGGAAATTTACGGATCTTAATTTGGAGCTCTGTAGCTCGAATTATAAATAAGTAAGTGACTATGACTTGTGTGGACAGTTTGATGTTAGTATTTATTAGTAAATTGTGAAATCGTACTTACAAGAATGCTATATACATTAAGGATGTGGAATGGAGAGGAGGAGGAGGAAAAACATGGAAACTATGGTATATGAAATATTGATATAATGAAATAAATGATATGTGTTTATAAGAAAACAGAAAGAGAATGATATGTGTCATGACATGTATATATATATATGACTAGTCTCAATGTAATGCTTGTTGGGTATGGAGTTGAATTGAAATGTTTCAGGCAAACATGTTATTTTGCGCATCTGAATTGTGGTATTTTATAAAGATATGATCTAGTTTTAAATATGAATGCTTGATGATTAAGCTGAAGATATTTGGTAAGATGATAATCTTGGTATAAATGTATAAGTGATACTATAATAAACAAGGTAAAATGAGTATGAGAGACACATGTATGATGACATACAAATGCTATGTTTGTGGTTTAATTGAGAATATTTAATCATTAAATGAATATCATTTTATATGCTTTTGATTTTGTATAAGTGTGTAAGAGATTAAGGTTGACCAAAGCTTGGAAAATAGCCTAGGTATATTCCATACAGGCAGAAACACGACTATATGTCTCAGCCGTGTATGGAACACGACTTTGGGACACGGGCGTGTGGAGCCTTAAAGCATGAAATTTCCAAGATTTTTGTAAGTTCTCAGTTTAGTCCCGAACCCTTTCTAAAGTATGTTTTGGGCTTCGTAGACTCAAATAAGGGACTATGTGTAAGTGAATGAACGTTTTGAAATATGAATGAAATTTTATGGCCCGTATTTTAGTTTAATGTTTGTATGTTTGTCCGATAATGCCTCGTACCCTATCCCGGCCTCGGGTACGGGTAAGGGTTGTTACAATTAAATACTTCAGACTCTTATGATCAGAAAACACATGACATTTCTCACCAAACAGATAGTGACGCCAAATCTTCAAAGCAAACACAATGGCAGCTAACTCAAGGTCATGTGTTGGATAGTTCTTCTCATGCGACTTTAATTGTCTGGAAGCATAAGCAACAACTTTTCTTTCTTGCATTAAAATGTAAACAACGAATTCTTTACCTGACTAAGGCTGTACCAATATTGGAGCTTCAGTTAACAGAGCTTTTAACCAATCAAAACTTTTTTGACATTTCTCAGACCATTCAAATTTCACATCTTTCTGAAGCAATTTTGTCAATGGAGTTGCTATTACAGAGAAATCTTTTACAAATCGTCTGTAGTACCGGCAAGTCCCAAAAAATTGTGAACTTTAGATGCATTCCTCGGAGGTTTCCAATCCAGAATAGCTAAAATCTTGCTCGGATCAACTCGGATACCGGAAGCTGATACAATATGACCCAGAAAACCAACTTCTCGCAACCAGAATTCACATTTACTAAACTTTGCATACGATTTTTTATCTCATACTACTCTCAGATGCTCGGCATACTCAGATTCATCACGTGAATAAATCAATATATCATCAATGAATACAACAACAAATTGATCTAGATACGGTCTGAAAATTCTATTCATTAAATCCATAAAGATAGCAGGTGCATTAGTTAGTCCGAAAGGCATAACTAAAAATTCATAATGCCTGTACCTTGTTCTAAAAGCAGTTTTCGGAATATCAAAATCCTTTACTCGCAACTAGTAGTAACCCGATCTCAGATTTATCTTAGAAAACACAGTAGCACCTTTCAACTGATCGAATAAGTCATCAATTCTAGGAAGAGGGTATTTGTTCTTTACAGTCACTTTATTAAGCTGTCTATAATCAATACACATTCTCATTGTGCCATTTTCTTTTTCACAAACAAAACAGGAGCACCCCAAGGTGAGAAACTCGGTCTAGCAAATCCTCGATCGGTCAATTCTTGCAACTGAGATTTTAATTCCTTTAACTCGGTCGGAGCCATTCTATACGGAGCTATCAAAATCAGGGTAGTACCAGGTACTAATTCAATGCCAAAGTCAACTTCTCGAATCGAAGGCAAACCAGGTAGTTCTTCAGGAAACATATTAGAGAATTCACAGACAACAAGCACTAATTCAACTTTCTTATCATTCACTTTTGAATCTAAAACATAAGCTAAGTAGGCTTCACAACCTTTTTTTACATATTTCCGTGCTTTCATTGTAGATATCACAACTGGTAGTCCATTCAGATCACTAGACTCAATTCGGATTATTTCATCATTCTTACCCCTTAAATCAATGACTTTTCATTTGCAATTCACAATAGCATCATGCAAAGTTAACCAGTCCATTCCCAAAATTATATCAAATTCATCAAAAGGCAAAAGCATCAGATCAGCATGAAAACAAATATCCCGAATCAATAACGGGTGATTCTTGCAGACTTTATTAACCATAACACTTTTACCTAAGGGGTTCGATACTCTAATTACGAATTCAGTAAACTCTACAGGCAAAGTCTTACTATGCACTAATTTCATACAGATATAAGAATGTGTTGATCTAGGGTTTATCAATGCAATCACAGAAGTATCATAAAGAGTAAAAGTACCAGTAATCACGTCTGGTGACGAAGCTTCCTCACAAGCTCGAATAGCATAGGCTCTAGTAGGTGCTCCAGCCTCAGATCTAACAGCAGTATCTCCAGTAACTCTTTGACCACTACTTACATTTCTTACATTTCTGGAAGGTCTACCTCTAGCTGAGGTGTTACTCGATCTCAGATTCTGGACATTTTCTTACTCAGTGGGTTCAAAACAATCTCTTACAAAATGATCCAGGGATCCACATCGAAAACAGGCTCGGTCAATCAATCTACAATTTCCCGGATGTCTTTTACCACAGTGTTTACATTCAGGTTTCTCAGATCAGACATTTCCAACACTTGCAACAGATGTAATAGGAGCTCTGGTGTTCAAATACAATCTAGTTCGATCTCTGTTCGAATGTCCCACATTAGTATTTGAACGGTTCTGATCATCTCAGAATTTCTTTGACCCAGACTGAAATGATTTACTTGAAGATCTCTTTCTAGCATCTCTAGCTTCAAAATTAGCTTTTCTTTTCTCTTTACTTAAATCTTTAGCCTTACATGCTCGCTCAACGAGCACTACCATTTCTTTAATTTCCAAAATCCCAACTAACAGACGGATATCTTCATTTAGTCCATCTTAAAACCTTTTACATATTAATGCTTCATTCGATACAGATTCCGGAGCATACTGGCTCAATCTCACAAATTCATGTTCGTATTTAGTAACAGACATACGGTCCTGTTTAAGCTCGAGAAACTCTTTACGTTTCTGATCAATGAATCTCTAACTAATATATTTCTTGCGAAATTTAGCTTGAAAGAAATCCCAAGTGACCCGTTGATCATGATTTTGTGTGATAAGTTTTATAAATTTATAATGAATCATTCTTGAAACTAACTATTATCACGATGAAGGCAAGTGTACCTATCGAACAGTAGTATAGTTTTAGCAAAATCGGATTGTCGAACCCAAAGGAACTAAAAGTACTAGTAATGATTGTCTTTTTATTATCTAACCTAAAAAAAATGGGGTTTGTTTTAACTAACTAATTAACTAAACTAAGAAATCACAGAAAATAGAATTGGGGAATGACTTTTAGAAAACGATTGAATTAAGACAATACCTACGGAAAAATCCACCTAGACTTTACTTGTTATTCTGGCTTCGAATCAGACGATTTATTCATTTAATTTGTTCTGTAAAGATCCCTAAGTTATGTTATTATCCCTATTCAAGACTAATAACGTCTAATCCCTAGATTGAATAATTGATATTTTTCTCTAATTAACACCCTAGGGTTGCATTAACTTGATTTATGGATCCTCTTATTAGGTTTCACCCTAATCTGGCAAAATCTTGTCACCCTATGTCTAGGCGTGCAAATAACTCCGCTTAATTATGACAAATGTACTCTTGGACAGGGTCTATCCCTCCTCTGAATAAGAGCTTATCTTGAATCAGTATCCTCAGAAATCAAAATAAGAATTGAGAACACATAATTAAGAACAAGTTAAATATTTATCATACAATTCAGAAAATAATAACAAGATTCGTCCTAGGTTTCATTCTCCTTAGGTATTTAGGGGATTTAGTTCATAACTAAAAAGGAAGACATCTCAGAAGAATAATGAATACAAAACATAAAGAAAACTCAAAACTCCTGAAGGGAAAGTGAAAGGAGATCTTTAGTCTCGATGGTGACTTCGGCTTCTGAGATGGATCAATCGGCCTCCCTTGAGTAGTTCCCTGCCTTCTTCTCTCTCTGTGTGTCTTTTCCTCTCCCTTTAGAGTGTATTCATAGGCTTTGGAATGCCCAGGAACCCTTAAAATTAGCCTTTTCTGAATTGGACTTAACTTGGGCTTGGTAGGGACACGCTCGTGTGACACGCCCGTGTAAATCGTGCTTCAATTCTGCCAAATTGGTACGGCCGTGTGGTCTGCCCGTGTGAAGAAGTCTAGGCTGTATTAATTTCATACTTTGGCCCATTTTCTCATTTTTTTTGGCTTGTTTCTCGTTCCTTTGGCTCTCCTATGCTCACCTAAGTATAAAACATGAAATTAAGGCATCAGGAGCATCGAATTCACCAACATTCCAAGTTGAGTATTTAATCATGCAAAACTTTAGGCATCTCCCATTATCAAAGTGGTTACCTCGATTCGAAATCTCACGGAGTTTAACATCCTCACTAAAGATTTAGTCAAATCACTCAAAGTGTTTAAGGACAATGTAAGTAGCACTCATCAGTCAATATGAAAAGTTATTAAAATAGGCTTGCATGAAAATCACATCTTCACCACTATAATTTGAGATGATCCATTAATCAAAAGGTCTTTAAAGGGTTGTAACGTGGCTTTGGTTAGGGGGTATGGTCACAAGCTGAAAGAAATGGTTAGAATCGAGATTGAATTGAAAAATCACTTAACTAGAAAAAGATTTAATCATCACTTGCATAAAACAGAGCTTTTCTCAGAATATGAAATTTAACTTCTTTAGCTTAGAAGATTACTACTACTAATATGTATACATTTTTTTTAAGAACAAGTTAAATTACAAAATAGAATAAAACATAGTTAAGGAACTATTTCAATTCAAATCTCGACAAAAATAAGGATCAAATTAATTTAGGAGATTTCAACAATAATGGGTTAAGGGTTAATATGAAGGGTAATACAAGAAATGGCTTGTTAGCTCAACGGGGTTTACTAAGGGTTAATCGTGGAGGTAGGCTTTTCATGGCATGAGTGGGTTAATCCTAAGTGTGTTTCTCATTTTGACATATCAAATCAAATAGTGTGGTCTTAACATGCATAATCAAGCAAGTTCTAGAATAACAGTTCAGTACTGATGCACTCAAAGCAATAATAAAAGTGAGCATGAAAGAATTAATAGATGCTCAAAAGGCTCAAAAAATCTCACAAGAATTATGGCTTTTTGATGTTTAAAACTTGTGAATTCCAACTCAAAGTAATACCTAAACTTTGAGGAAACAACCTAAATTCTTAAATTCTTAAAAATCAACTTATCATGCTTGATTCTCTAATATCTTAAAGTTTAAAAAATCAATGCATAAATGCCTATGTTTTAATTCAAGATATATCAATCAAAATCATAAATCAATCAAAATTTATCCTAAATATGATATGAGAGATTTTCAAGAGAACAAGGGAGTCATTCAGGGATTTTTCTGATAGTAAAATGAATACCCCCCACACTTAAGATGTATATTGTCCTCAATGTACAAAGATAGATATAAGAATATAAAAATAAGATAGGGAGAGGAGTGAAACTTCCTAAGTGATGAATGAATTTCCTTGAACTGGAGTATTGGAGAATAGTCGGCGTGGGGATAGAGGAGGATACTCTAGTCGTGGTGGAGGTTCATTAGTCCATAAGTCCTGCGCCAAAAGAATATTATATCTGAAGTTGGTTATGATCGTGGACGAGCAGGACATGGCAGTCGTGGAGAACCTTTCCCAGTGGAGTTTGGAGTTCTTAAGTAATAGTGAGTTGTGGAGCTCTTTATAAATCACTAAATGGTTCGCGAGGTGGGGGTGGCGATGAGATGTGGAGGTGCTGACAAATCTGCTGTAGAGTAGCATCAATGTTTTCAAATCGTTGAAAACACTGCTACTCGAATCGAGTGAGGCACTCAGAGATGTCAGCATATGAAGTCACCGTATGAACTGGACGAGAGGGTGGTGATGGCTGAGACAGTGGGTCCTTGTGCTGTGGGGGGACATCATCAGTAATGTCCTCGGGGGCTTCCTCCTCAGTAGATTGGGTGAGACGATATTAAGGAGGGTAGGTTCCTCGGCACTTTTCGATCATCCTCATGCTAAGCATGCTCGAGATGCCTTGTGGAGACATTTGGCCAATAGGGTTAAGGATGATTCCTGGGCCACGGTGCTAAGGAGCTCGAAGTGTCGAGCCAATCGCGTCACATAGGGGCTAATGGAGATGACCCCCTTCCTATGCCGCTCCTTCTGGTGTTGAATCGTGAGGGAAATGAAATAGGCAAGGTCGATGACATGCCCGTGCGACATACATCATAGAAAGTAGGCGTCGTGAGTGTTGACGATGCCAGTGCTCTCTCGCCTTCCTGTAATCATTAGGCCAAAATGGCGTGTAGGTACCTCAGGGATGGAGGGAGAGTTGATGCCTTGGAGCGGCTAGGATTGTAGGTGGCCGCGCCTGGTACTAGTGCGTCCTAGCATCATGAAGGAGAACGATGAATGTTGCGGTTGAAAGCATGTAAGTCATTCTCCTCCTAGGCAAATTCCTCCGTATATAAACCCAGTGCAGTACCGAATTCTGGGACGCTGAGCTAGCGGACTAATCCGCCTAGGCAAAATTGCACCGTGCTGGGATTATTGTAGTTTGTCATCACGGTCTGGAGATGAAATATGGAGTATAACTCCATCGTAAGCTCAAGATACGTCGGCTCGATGATCCCAAAGAAAAGCTCCCAAGGGTCGGTGGTTAGGAGGGCCCGAATCGCATCAGCCAATCGAACTTGTTCTATTGCAGCCCAGTTGATGCAGCGGCCTGCAATTAAAGGTCGGGCCCGGAGTATTTGGAAAAGTTCTTTTTGGGGCCCGATGGGGAATTACAGGAAAGGGTGGCAAATTTTTACTGTGGGACCCGAGAAAGATGACGCTCCCTTCCTTTTCTTTGAAGCAGGGACAAGGTTTTCTTTCCTGGTGAAGACGACATTATATACCTGCAAGCAAAACCATTATTTCGTCGTGAGGAATGTTCAAGGTAATACAAAAGCAAATCCAAAAAGGCAGAAGTCATAAATTAGAACTAATAATCTCAGTCACAACTACTAGCAAACTTAATCAAAAATAATTTTATGGTGTATCATTACCATGACAACAGTATGAGTTTCTTAAAAAAATAATGGCAAATAATTCTATGTTAATGCATTTTATTGATAGGGCATATCAACCCAAAAGCCATGAGTATTTTCACTTTAAACTAATAAAATGTATCAGATAAATCATGCAACGAGGAAAAACTTTAACATGAAAAGATAATAACTACTTTAGATATGAAATGTGAGTGATAAAGAGATGAAATGAACATAAAAAATGCATAGTACTATGATAACTTAACCTAAAAAATGGATGAAAAAGATATAATAAAGAAAGCCTAAGAGGAGTAGTATCCCAGAGGTTGACCAACTTGAAAACTGAATCCTAAGCTATCGTTGGTCCTCTCAAGGGATTTCACCAAAGGAACCCCAAACATAGTGAAGTCGAGAAGATTTCCAAAACAAATGTTATAAAAGGGAGAATGAGCGTCAAAAAAGGAGTTGGAGGCGGCACACGGGCATGGTAGGGGGGCGTGTGGACTTGCAGCGGCTAGGGTTAGGGTTTTTAGGTGAAGAAAACAATGAATAGTGAAGCCTATTTATAGATTCTGGGGCACACGGCCAAGGAACACGCCCGTGCTCTCTGATTTTTACCTGTGTGATTCGCGAATTTTGAATTTGGGAACGTCTGATAATTTTCCCACACCCGTGTTCCTTGGGCGTGTGGGTGCACACGGCTGTGTCGCACGATCGTGCCTAGCTTCGTTCGTTTCTCCCACGCCCATGTATATAAGTCCACGCTCGTGTTAATTTAACAGGTTCGCCCACAATTGCTTGGCACGGGCGTGTCGCACGCCCCTGTTAATTTGACAGGTTCGGCCACAGGTTAAAGGCAAGGGCGTGTCGCATTCCCGTGTGTTTTTGGCAGGTTTGCCCACGGCCATGTCGCACGGTCGTGGCGATTTATCGCAGCTCGTGTTTGGGGAAATTTTTTACCTGTTTCTACACGGCCTAAGGTACGCCCGTGCGCTAGGCCCTGTCTGTGTGGGAAACCTGTGTTCAAAAGCTCCGTTAGTAAGTTAGGTGGTAAATACTAAAATTTAAAGAAGTTAATACAGTTAGTGCTCGGGTTGCCTCCTGAGAAGCGCTTATTTATAGACTAAGCTCGACTTACCTCTCCATGAATGGTCATGGGGGTTCGAGGAGTTTATACTCCTCATTCCTGCTATCCATCTTATCAAAATAAGGTTTTAGACGAGTATTATTTACCTTAAAAGTGCCAAACTTGGGATGACTTACCTCGACTATACCGAATGGGAAAATACTAAGTACCGTAAGAGAGGTGTTTTCATTTGGTTTGGTAGTGACAATATGAGGATCCCGGCATCTAATAAAATTGTATCTCCAACCTTAAGTTGATTTGGACATGTATTGAGCTCGTTTTGGCGTAGTTTTGGTTTATCGTGTGTTTTCAGTTTATGCGTCCCCCATTCATCTAGCTCTTCTACTTGTAGCCTTCGATCTTCATGAATAGGTCCTCTACTATTGCTTGAGAATGACTCATGTGCTTCCTTCAGACTCATTTCTTGCAAAGTAGGTTGCACTATATTGTCAATTTTAGTAGAATGGTTTAGATGATTACCTTCAATTTTCGATGTGTTGCCAGAATTACGAGCTTGAATGGTGATTGTTTCGTCTCCCACACAGAGTATGAGCTCACCTGTGCCAACATCAATAACAGTTTTAGCAATTGCTAAAACGGGCTTTTCTAAAATCAAAGGAGTGTTGCTATCCTCCTCTATGTCTAAAATAATGAAGTCAACGGGAAATATAAATTTATTGATTTTAACTAGCACATCTTCAATAATACCCCTATGAAATCTTATAGTTTTATCTGCTAATTGAATGCTCATCCTAGTCTATTTGGGTTTCCCAAGACCTAATTGTTTGAACATTTTGTAGGGCATGACGTTAATACTAGCCCCTAAATCAGCTAATGCATTATTAACATCTAAACTACCAATTAAGCAAGGAATCGTAAAACTCCCTAGATATTTTAGTTTGTTGG
This sequence comes from Gossypium arboreum, assembly GCF_025698485.1. Taxonomy (NCBI): domain Eukaryota; kingdom Viridiplantae; phylum Streptophyta; class Magnoliopsida; order Malvales; family Malvaceae; genus Gossypium; species Gossypium arboreum. The sequence continues at coordinate 11,613,504 of NC_069082.1, read as the reverse complement.
GTAGTTTACTTTGTAGAATAGCGGAGTAAACTGCGTTTAGCTCCACATGCGACACCTCGTCCAACTTCTGCTTATTTGCTAAAAGCTCCTTTAAAATTTTCATTGCTTTTGGCATCTGCGATAGAGCTTCAATAAATGGTAAGTTAATGTGTAATTTTTTTAAGAGTTTAAGGAATTTACCAAATTGTTCATCTAAGCGGTCTTTCCTTGTCACGTTGGGGTATGGCACACGAGGTTTATATTTGACATTCACTGATTTGTTTTTATTATGACCTACCTCATCTTGATCTCTGCTCACCACAGTTTCTTGCTTCGGTTCTGGCTCAGGCTCAGGCTCAGGCTCAACGAATTCTTCTTCATTTTGAATATTAATCGCGTTGAGCTGTTCCCTTGGGTTGGGTTCAGTATTACTTGGCAAGCTACCTTGTGGTCGTTCGGAGATTAGTTTGGATAACTGGCCTATCAGTGTTTCAAGCCCTTGGATCGATGCTTATTAATTCTTAAATGATGTCTCGGTATTCTGGAAAGGAGTTTCTGACACTGATATAAACTTTGAAAACATCTCTTCAAGGTTCGGCTTCTTTTCCTGTTGGTAGGGTGGTTGTTGGTAGCCTAGAGGTGGTCTTTGATTTTCTTGGCCTCCTCATGAGAAATTTGGGTGGTTCCTCCAACCTGCATTATAAGTGTTACTATATGGATTGTTTTGAGATCGAGAATTATTACCCATGTAATTTAACTGCTCGTTATCCATGTTGTAGCCATAAGGTTGGTATTCCGAATTGCTTGATCCACCTCCACTTGCTTCGCACTGCATTACTGGGTGAACCTGTGAAGAACTAAGAAAACCATCAATTTTTTTATTCAAGAGTTCTACCTGATTAGAGAGCATGGTGACCGAATCGATGTTATAAACACCGGCTGTTTTTGTTGGCTTTGTCCTCATGACTTGCCACTAATAGTTATTCAGTGACATCTCCTCTATAAACTCATAAGCATCTTCAAGTGTTTTATTATTGATGGTTCCACCAGCAGCTGCGTCAACTATTTGTCGAGTCGAAGGATTCAGGCCATTATGGAATGTTTGAACCTGAAGCCAAAGCGGTAACCCATGGTGAGGGCACCTTCTCAGTAAGTCCTTGAATCTCTCTCATGCATTGTAAAGAGTTTCTAAGTCTATCTGCACAAACGAAGAGATATCATTACGTAATTTAGCCGTTTTAGCCAGCGGAAAATATTTTAGTAAAAAATTTTCGATCATTTGTTTCCAAGTAGTAATTGACCCTCGTGGTAACGACTTCAACCACTGTTTAGCTTTGTTCCTCAATGAAAAAGGGAATAACCGAAGATAAATGGCATCATCAGAAACACCATTAATTTTAAATGTATCGCATAGTTCCAAAAAGTTTGCTAAGTGAGAGTTGGGATCCTTATCCTACAAACCATCAAACTGAACAAATTGTTGTATCATTTGAATAGTGTTAGGTTCTAGTTCAAAAGTATTTGCAGCTACAGCAGGTCTAACTATGCTCGATTCAGTTTCTACTAAAAAAGGTTTAGCATAATCATACATAGTGCGTAGAGTAGGATTTTGATTATCCGCAATTGCAAGAGGTAGCTGATTGTCTTGGTTTTCAGCCATCTCTTCGGTTGGGAATTGAGTATTGTTCTCTTGCTCGTTCTCTGTGTATCTTAAGTTTCGCCTTATTTTGGTTTTTGTGAACTGTGCGATCGATTTTTTCGTCAAAGAGTAGTAGTCCTAACGGGTTTCTTCTAGCCATAAACTATAAAAAACTTGCCAAGAGAAAGGAAAAGTAAATTAATAAATAATAAAAAATTAAATTAAATTAAATTGCAAGAAAAATAAATGGCTAAAGTCATAAAAATTGAGTGTTCCTAATATCTTAGTTCCCTGACAACGGCGCCAAAAACTTGATCGTGATTTTGTGTGATAAGTTTTATAAATTTATAATGAATCGTTCTTGAAACTAACTATTATCATGATAAAGGCAAGTGTACCTATCGAACAGTAGTATAGTTTTTGCAAAATCGGATTGTCGAACCCAAAGGAACTAAAAGTACTAGTAATGACTGTCTTTTTATTATCTAACCTAAAAATAATGGTGTTTGTTTTAACTAACTAATTAACTAAACTAAGAAATCACAAAAAATAGAATTGGGGAATGACTTTTAGAAAACGATTGAATTAAGACAATACCTAAGGAAAAATCCACCTAGACTTTACTTTTTATTCTGGCTCCGAATCGGACGATTTATTCATTTAACTTGTTCCGTAGAGATCCCTAAGTTATGTTATTATTGCTATTCAAGACTAATAACGTCTAATCCCTAGATTGATTAATTGAGACTTTTCTCTAATTAACACCCTAGGGTTGCATTAACTAGATTTATAGATCCCTTTATTAGGTTTCACCCTAGTCCGACAAAATCTTGTCACCTTATGTCTAGGCGCGTAAACAACTCCGCTTAATTATGACAAATGTACTCTTAGACAGGGTCTATTCCTCCTCTGAATAAGAGCTTATCTTGAATTAGTATCCTGGGATATCAAAACAAGAATTAAGAACACATAATTAAGAACAAGTTAAATATTTATCATACAATTTAGAAAATAATAACAAGATTCGTCTTAGGTTTCATTCCCCTTAGGTATTTAGGGGATTTAGTTCTTAACTAAAAAGGAAGACATCTCAAAAGAATAATGGTACAAAACATAAAGAAAACCCAAAACTCCTGAGGGGAAATTGAGGGGAGATCTTTAGTCTCGATGGTGACTCCGGCTTCTGAGATGGATCAATCGGCCTCCCTTGAGCAGTTCCCTGCCTCTTTCTCTCTCTGTGTGTCTTTTCCTCTTCCTTTAGGGTGTATTCATAGGCTTTGGAATGCCTAGGAACCCTTAAAATTAGCCTTTTCTGAATTGGACTCAACTTGGGCTCGGCAGGGACATGCCCATGTGAATCGTGTTTCGATTCTGCCAAATTGGCATGGCTGTGCGATCTGCTCGTGTGAGGAAGTCCAGGCTGTGTTGATTTTGTACTTTGGCCCATTTTCTCAGTTTTTTGGCTCGTTTCTCGTTCCTTTCGCTCTCCTATGCTCACCTAAGTATAAAACATGAAATTAAGGCATTAGGAGCATCGAATTCACGAATTCTAAGGAAAAAATCATCCATAAAATGCGTTAAGCATGGGGTAAAAATATGTATAAATTACGATTTATCACCCATTCACTCGGAACTACAGATATTAAAGCTTTCCACCAATGATACGCTCTATCTCTCAGAAGTGAGACGACATATTTTACACATTTCTCAAGATTCAAAGACATTTCATCAAACACTCGTATTGTATTCTCTAACCATAATTCGGCTATTTCAACATCATTACTCATTGTAGCTCGAAATTCTTCAGCCCCATACTTCCTAATCTTATCAACCGGTGGTCGACTTAGCTAAACCAGACTCACCGAGGGCATAACAGGAATTTGAGAAGAATTAACAGGGGGTGAAGGTTGTTGTACAGTCGAATTGGTTCTAATATACTGAGTGAACCAGTCGTTCATCATTTGATAGAAGGCTTGCTTAGCCTCACTATCACAGCTACTTATAGCCGATCGTAAATCATTTTGCACCGTCCCTTGCTTGGGAGCAGGCGCATTACTTTCAACATCGTCAGCTACAGCTCTATCGGGATCCATTTGCTATATAAAAGCACATTTTAATGTCAGGAGTCATCACACTATCACAGATTCAGATATATGGCATGTATAGCTAGACTCACATACGCTGTGGTAGTCCTAAAATCGACTAAACCATAGCTCTGATACCAATAAAATGTAACACCCCTATCCCGTAACCATCACCGGAATAGGTAAGGGATACTTCGGCAGTCGTAGAGGTTCATTAGTCCATAAGTGCTGTGCCAAAAGAATATTATATCTAGTGGTAGTAATGGTCGTGGTCGAGCAGGACATGGCAGTCGTGGAGAACCTTTCCCGTTAGAGTTTTAGTTCCTATGTGATGATGAGCTTAAGAGCTCTATATAACTGTGAAAAAATCAAGAACTTTTTAGGGGATATTAGGAAGAATAATTACTCATAAAGAAATAACCGAAATTAATAATTAAAAATAAAATTCTAAAATCTAAAAAAATAAAAGTAGTTTTAAAAAAATATATAAATTATAAATAAATGTTTTTAAGCATCTTCATCGCTGGATGGTTCGCGAGGTGGCACTGGTGATGAGATGTAGAGATGCTGACAAATCTGTTGTAGAGTAGCATCAATATTGTGAAAACATTGAAAACACTATTGCTCGAATCAAGTGAGGCACTCAACGATGTCAGCGTATGAAGCCGCCGCATGAACTGGACGAGAGGGTGGTGGTGGCTGAGTCGGTGGGTCCTCGTGCTGTAGAGGGACATCATCGGGAATGTCCTCATAGGCCTCCTCCTCGGTAGATTGGATGAGACGATACTGGAGAGGGTAGGTTCCTCGGCGCCTCTCGATCATCCTCATGCTAAGCATGCTCGAGATACCTTGTGGACACATCTGGTCGATAAGGGTGAGGGATGATTCTTGGGCCGCAGTGTTAAGAAGCCCGAAGTGTCGCGCCAGTCGAGTCACATAGGGGACAATGGAGATGACCCCTTCCGATCCCGCTCCGTCTGGTAATGAATCGCGAGGGCGATGAAATAGGCAAGGTCGATGATGTGCCCGTGCGACATGCACCATAAGAAGTAGGCGTCGTGAGTGTTGGCGATGCAAGTGCTCTCTCGCCTTCCTGTAATCGTGTGAGCCAAAATGGAGTGTAGGTACCTCAGGGATGGTGGAAGAACTGATGCCTTGGAGCTGCTAGGATTGTAGAAGGCTGCGCTAGGGGCCAAAGTGTGCCAGCACTTCGAGGGAGAGAAATGTATGTGACGAGTGAGAGCATATAGTTCATTCTCCTCCTTGAACTCCTCTGTATATAAGCCTAGTGCAGCACCGAACTCTGGGACGCTTAGCTGGCGGATTAACCCGACTAGGCAAAACTGGACTGTGCCGGGATCATCGTAGTTCGTCATTACGGCCTGAAAATGGAACGTTGAGCATAGTTCCATCGTGAGCTCGAGGTATGTTGGCTCAATAATCCCAAAGAACAGCCCCCAAAGGTCAGTAGTTAGGAGGTCCCGAATCGCATCAGCCAGTTGAACTTGTTCTATAGTAGCTCAGTCGATGCAACGGCTAGTAATTAAAGGTTGGGCCCGAAAGATTTGGAAAAGTTCTTCTTGAGGCCCCCGGGGGAACTGCAAGAGAGGGTGACGAATTTTCGTGGTTGGACCCGCGGAAGATGACGCTCCCTTCCATTTCTTAGAAGCAGGTACGGCAGTTTTCTTTCCTAGTAAAGACGACATGGTACTTGCAATCAAAACCATTAATTGATCTTGAGGAATTATCAAAGTAAAATGAAAATAATTTGGAAGTAACAATCATAATTTTAGTAACTACTAAGACTAACAAGTTAATCAAGGCAATCAATTGTATGGCATAAAAATTAGCAACGAATTTCATGGAATGCAACATGTGTGACGGATGAAAAGTGTTAACACTGAAGGCATGAGTATGTATATTGATCTAATCATGAATATTTACTCCTAACTAATTAAATAAAGTAGAGGAATCACATAAAGAGTAAGAATTTGAACATGAAAACAACATAACTTGTGCTATGAGTAAAATGTAAGTGATAGAGAGATGAAAATAATCATGAAAAATGCATAGTACTGTGATAACTAACATGAAAAATGAGTGCAATTAAAGGGGGAAAAGTAAACAAACACTAGAAGGAGAGAAATCGGGCATCAAAAATGAAGTGAGAAGTGGCGTACGGGCGTGGTAGGGAGGCCGTGTGAACTTGCAGCGGCTAAGGTTAGGGTTTTTGAATGGGGAAGAAAGTGAATAGTGCAGGGTATTTATAGATTTTGGGCCACACGGCCATGGCACACGCCCGTGTTCCCCAATTTTTTCTCGTGTGTTTGGTGTTTTTCCTATTTAGGACCGTCTGAAATTCGTCCCACGCCTGTGTACCTTGGGCGTGTGGGTTCACACGGCCGTGTCGCACGACCCTGTCTAGCTTCGTTTGCTTCTCTCATGTTCATGTATGCAAGCCCCACGCCCGTGTTAATCTAACAGGTTCGACCACGGGGGTTAGACACGGGCATGTCGCACGCCCGTGCTGTTTTAACAGGTTCGCCCATAGTTCTTCCACACAGGCGTATTGAACGCCTGTGTTGTTTTGGCAAGCTCGACCACGGCCATGTCGCACGACCGTGGCATTTTATCGTAGCCCAAGTTTGGGGAAATCCTTGCCCTGTTTTCACACGGCCATAAGCACGCCCGTGTGCTTGGCCGTGTCTCTGTGGAAAACTTGTACTCAAGAGCTCTGTTAGTAAGTTAGATGTTGAAGACTAAATTTTAAAGAAGTTAATACAGTTAGTGATCGGGTTGCCTCTCGAGAAGTGCTTATTTATGTACCCTATTATCGCAATTTCCGATGTGTTGCCAAAATTGCGAGCTTCAAGGGTGATTGTTTCGTCTCCCACACAGAGTGTGAGTTCACCTATGCCAACATCAATAATCGTTTTAGCAATTGCTAAAAAGGGCCTTCCTAGAATTAAAGGAGTGTTGCTATCCTCCTCTATGTCTAAAACAATGAAGTCAACGGGAAATATGAATTTATCGATTTTAATTAGCACATCTTCAACAATACCCCTAGGGGATCTTATAGTTTTATCTACTAATTGAATACTCATCCTAGTCTATTTGGGTTTCCCAAGACCTAGTTGCTTAAACATTTTATAAGGCATGACGTTGATACTAGCCCCTAAATCAGCTAATGCATTATTAACATCTAAACTACCAATTAAGTAAGGAATCGTAAAACTCCTTAGATCTTTTAGTTTGTTCGGTAGCTTATTTTTCAGAATAGCTGAGCACACTGCGTTTAGCTCCACATGCAACGCCTCATCCAACTTTCGCTTATTTGCTAAAAGCTCTTTTAAAAATTTCATTGCATTTGGGATCTGCGATCGGGCTTCAATAAACGGTAAGTTAATATGTAATTTTTTTAAGAGTTTAAGGAATTTACCAAATTGTTCATCTGAGCGGTCTTTCCTTGTCGTGTTGGGGTATGGCACAAGAGGTTTATATTCGACATTCACTGATTTGTTTGTATTTTGATCTACCTCACCTTGGCCTTTGCTTACCACAGTTTCTTGCCTCGGTTCTAGTTCAGGCTCCACAAATCCTTCTTCATCTTGAACATTAATCGCGTTGAGTTGTTCCCTTGGGTTGGGTTCAGTATTACTTGGCAAACTACCTTGTGGTCGTTCAGAGATTAGTTTGGAAAGCTGGCCTATCTGAGTTTCGAGCCCTTAGATCGACGCTTGTTAGTTTTTAAGTGCTGTCTCGGTGTTCTGAAAATAGGTTTCTGACACTGATATAAACTTTGAGAGCATCTCTTCAAGGTTCGGCTTCTTTTCCTATTGGTAGGGTGGTTACTGAAAACCCAGAGGATGTTGTGGTCTTTGATTTCCTTGGCCTCCCCATGAGAAATTAGGGTGGTTCTTCCAACCTGCATTGAAAGTGTTACTAAATGGATTTTTTTTAGGTCGAGGATTACTACATATGTAATTTAATTGCTCGTTATCCATGTTGTGGCCATAAGGTTGGTATTCCGAATGGCTTGTTCCACCGCCACTTGCTTCGCACTGTATCACTAGGTAAACCTGTGAAGAACTAAGAAAACCATCAATCTTTTTATTTAAGATTTCTACCTGATTAGAGAGAATGGTGACCGAATCGACATTATAAATGCCAGCTATTTTCGTTGGCTTTGTCCTCATCACTTCCCACTGATAGTTATTTAGTGACATCTCCTCTATAAACTCATAAGCATAGTCAGGTGTTTTATTATTGATGGTTCTGCCAGCAGCTGCATTAACCATTTGCTGAGTCGAAGGATTCAGACCATTATAGAATGTTTAAACTTGGAGCCAAAGCGGTAGCCTATGGTGAGGACACCTTCTCAAAAGATCCTTGTATCTCTCACATGCATCGCAGAGTGTTTCTAAATCCATCTGCACAAAAGAAGAGATATTATTAAGTAATTTAGCCGTTTTAGATGGCAAAAAATATTTTAGTAAAATTTTTTCTGTCATTTGTTCCTAAATAGTAATTGACCCTCGTGGTAACGAGTTCAACCACTGTTTAGCTTTGTTCCTCAATGAAGAAGGGAATAGCCGAAGACGAATAGCATCATCAGAAACATCATTAATTTTAAATGTATCACATAGTTCCAAGAAGTTGGCTAAATGAGCGTTAGGATCGTCATCCTGCAAACCATCAAACTAAACAAATTGCTGTATCAATTGAATAGTGTTAGGTTTTAATTCAAAAGTATTTTCAGCTACAGCAGGTCTAACTATGCTTGATTCAGTTCTTGTTAAAAAAGATTTAGCATAATCATACATAGTGCGTGGAGTAGGATTTTGATTAACCGCAATTACAGGAGGTAGCTAATTTTTTTGGTTTTTAGCCATTTCTTCGGTTGGGGGTTGAGTATCGTCTTTCTGTTTATTCTCTGTGTATCTTAAGCTTCGCCTTATTTCTCTTTGGTTTTTACAAACTGTGCGATTCATTTCTTCGTCAAAAAGTAATGGTCCTGACGGGTTTCTTCTAGTCATAAACTATAAAAACCTGCCAAGAGAAGGAAAAAAAGTAAATTGATAAGTAATAATAATAAAAAAATTAAATTGCAAGGAAAATAAATGGCTAAAGTAATAAAAATTGAGCGTTCCTAATATCTTAGTTCCCCGGCAACGGTGCCAAAAACTTGATCGCGTGATTTCGTGATAGGTTTTAAATATTTATTATTACTCATTCTTGAAACTAACTATTATCGCGATGTAGGCAAGTGTACCTATCGAACAATAGTATAGTTTTAGCAAGACCGGATTGTCGAACCCAAAAGAACTAAAAGTACTAGTAATGACTATCTTTTTATTATCTAGCCTAAGAATAAAGAGGTTTTGTTTTAATTAATTAATTATCTAAACTAAGAACTCACAGAGAATAGAATTGGGAAATTGCTTTTTGGAAAATCAATTGAATGAAGGCAATACCTAAGGAAAAATCCACCTAGACTGTACTTGTTATTCTGGCTCCGAATTGGACGATTTATTCATTTAACTTGTTTCGTAGAGATCCCTAAGTTATGTTATTATCCCTATTCAAGACTAATAACGTCTAAACCCTAAATTGAATAATTGAGACTTTTCTCTAATTAACACTCTAGGGTTGCATTAACTCGATCTATGGATCCCCTTATTAGGTTTCACCTTAATTCGGTAAAATCTTGTCACCTTATGTCTAGGCGCGCAATCCACTCCGCTTAATTATGACAAATGTACTCTTTGACAGGGTCTATTCCTCCTCTGAATAAGAGCTTATCCTGAATCAGTATCCTAGGATATCAAAACAAGAATTAAGAACACATAATTAAGAACAACTTAAATATTTATCATATAATTCAGAAAATAATAACAAGATTCGTCTTAGGTTTCATTCCTCTTAGGTATTTAGGGGTTTTAGTTCATAACTAAATAAGAAAACATATCAGAATAATAAAGAATACAAAACATAAAAAAAACTCAAAACTCTTAAAGGGGGAATCAATGAGAGATCTTCAGTCTTGATGGTGAATCCGACTTCTGAGATGGATCAATCGGCTTCCTTGGAGTAATTAATTACTCCCTATTCTGTGTCTCTATTCTTCCTCCTCTAGGGTGTATTTATAGGCTTTGGAATGCCTAAAAGCCCTCAAAATTAGCCTTTTTCGAATTGGACTCAACTTGGGCTCGGCAGGGACACACCCGTGTGACACGCCCGTGTGCGATTACTTTAAGCCGTGCTCGAGCCTGCCAAATTGAGACGGCCGTGTGAGGAGGTCCAAGCCGTGTTGATTTCGTACTTTAGCCCATTTTCTCCGTTTTTGGCTCGTTTCTCGTTCCTTTTGCTCTCTTATGCTCTCCTAAGTCTAAAACTTGAAATTAAAGCATTAGGAGCATCGAATTCACCAATTTTAATGGAAAATCATCTATAAAATGCGTTACGCATGGGGTAAAAATATGTATAAATTACGGTTTATCACAAGCCAAAACTCAGGTCTCTCAAGATCATAATCAACTATAGCTCTAAACTCTTCGGCCCCATACTTTCGAATTTTATCAACAGGTGGTTTGCTTAAACGTACGGGTTCTAGGACTTGAGAAGCTAAGGGAATTGGTTAGGGAATAGCTAGAGGTAGAGGTTGTTGTGCAGGCGAATTTGTTCAGACAAACTCAGAAAACCACTCATTCATCATTCGGAAGAATGTTTCCTTAGCCTCTCCTCCCCAACCCTCAGATACGGGTCTTAAACTAGACGGCACTACTCCGTGAATGGAGGCTAGTGCATTACTTTCTACATCTTCGAAGTCTATTCAATTGGAATTCATTATTATATGAAAACATGATTTAAAAATTGTTAGAAGATATCACACTATCACAATTTCAATATGGCATGTATAGCTAGGCACACATACACTACATTAGTCTTAAAATTGACTAAATCATAGCTCTGATACCAATAAATGTAACACCCCTAACCCGTATCTGTCGCAGGAATAAGTTTACGGAGCATTACCAGACTTATCTCATAAACAATCATACATTTCATTCCCAAACAAAAGTCATTCAAATTTAGTCATGTAGTCCCTAACATGAGCTTTCGAGGCTTAAAACAAGCATTGGAAATAATTTGGGACTAATTCAAGTACTTAAGAAATTTTTAAAAAACATGGAAAATTTTCAAAGTGCAAGGGACACATGCCCGTATGGCCAGGCCGTGTGTCTCACATAGCTAAGAGACATGCCCATGTCACAGGTCTTGTAGACATTCGAAATGGGATCACATGGCCATGTCCCAGCCTGTGTCCGACCTCGTGTAACTCACTGACTTAGGTCACACGACCAGACCACACACCCGTGTACCAGGCCGTGTACCCTTTGAAGTGGCCACACACCCTCGTGTGCCAGGCCGTGTGCTAGGCTGAGTGAAGCTATTGACTTGATTTCAAAAGAAGTATCAGGGGACACATCGTTGTGTTACCTGGCCATATGTCACAAACGGCTGAGACACACGCCCGTGTCTCTACCCGTGTGGACAAAAACAGACCATTTTCTAAGCCTTATTTCTCACCCAATTATGCAATACCAATACCAACAGCCATAATGCTACTAACAATCACAATTTTCCATTCAAAAATATTCCAATATCACTTTCAAAAATTCACCTAAATGGTCAAGTGCATAAATTCACTTTTGTGCCTAACACATAACCTATATGCCATTTCTAATTTCAACTATATAGAACTCTACTTACACAATCAAAATCTAGGCATTTTCAAGGCATTCAATACATCATGTAGTTAACTACACATATATACATATACATGTCAATCCATAACAATTCAAACCACATTAAAATGGCCAATTACAATATCAAAACATATAGGCTTTCACTAGCCAAATAACCTATACATGCCATACAACTAAAATACATTAAGTTCAAAAGTACCAAATAAGAGTTTGATATTGTAATATAATCTCTGACAACTTCCAAAACGAGTGAGCTTCTGAATCACTATAAAACATGGAAAAAAAAAACAAAGTAAGTAATTAAGCTTGGTAAGTTTAAAAAACTACAAATATAACTTACCAATCAACCACAATTAAGCAAGTAATTTAAATCATAATGCAATTCAATTTAATGCCATTAGCTTTCCCTCTAACCACCAACAAAGTTAATTATGAAATCACAAATCTCATAGATTCAATTTCCACATGATTCACGTACATGCATGTACTGGTTCCTATCGAACTCATATACTCTCGTAATATCACTGTGCCCATTGAACCATTTGGAATAATATCGGATACTCGGGAATATTACACACAAAGTACCAATACATGATCGTAACCATCTTTATCTCATATCTCATATAGATGCTCACTCTCAAGCTATCACAAGGTCTACTCACACAAGCTGACGGTCAAGACGTAGCTACACAGTGCTGCTCACACAAGCTGATGAGTAACCGCAACATATGCTGGAAAACTCAGCCATTGGTAGAACATACGAGACCAGCACCCAAAAGACGATAACCCCTAATGACATGTCATTTGTATCCTATCTATTCTTAAGGTTCAACCGGGATCTATACAATTACCGATATCTCATCGAGAATTTTTTGTAGTGTCGTATAATCCCAATTGTATTAATTAAGCATGTAAACACATATAATTTAAAGCTTATTGATATACGAACTTACCTAGAATTAATACGGAGAAAATCGACTGATCAATCTATTACTTTATTTTCCCCCGATTTAATTCCAAACGTGGTTTTTCTTGATCTATATAATCATATTTAACCACTTTAATATTTATTTTATTCAATTCAATCTGATTTCATATTATGGTAACATTTGACTACTTTACAATTTAGTCCTAGCTCATAAAAATGCAAATTTATGCAATTTAACCCACACTCATGCTAGTCGAATTCTATATAGACCCATAGCAGCCCATACATTTCATCATTTCACACATTTACCACATGATTTTCAAATTTCTCGATTTAATCCCTATTTGACATTTTCAACCAAAATCACTTTACAAAACTTATTTATCTAACAATAGCCATTCATTTTCTACCATAAAACATCAAACACATATACATTCATTAATGGTAAAACCTTAATACTTTAACAGTTTCACAAATTAGTCCCTAGGTTAGCTAGATTAAGCTACAACGACTCCAAAAAAATAGAAATCATTAAAAACAGAGTAAAAATACATACCATGCACTCAAAAATACCATGGCCGTACTTAGCAAGGTTTAATGGATTTCCTTCCTTTGCAAAATTAGTGGAAGAAGATGGAAAAAGATGATAACCATGTTATTTTTACTTAATTTGTCCTTATTTACTAAATTACTAATGTAACCTTTTAATTAACCATTAAAAATCACTTATATGATGTCCATCTTTTTCCATGATTAATGTTAATGGTCTATTTATCACATAAGGACCTCTACTTAAAGTTCTATAGCTATTAGACACTTTTAGCTAATAGAACACAACTTTTACACTTTACACGATTTATAACTTTTTTATCAAATTAAGCAAGCAATTGATAAAATTTCTTAACAAAATTTTTATGTGACCTATTTTCATGTTGTAGACATTAAAATAATAATAAAATAAATAATTTGACCTCGAATTTGTGGTCTCGAAATCACTGTTCTGATTTCACTGAAAACAGGCTGTTACACCTGTATTGCTGGATACGAGCGAGGGTAATATGTTAGTTACTAAATGGTTATAGAAATCATTTGATTGAGTTTTGATTATTATTAGGGTTGGGAATTCATCTTTGCTGCTTTTGCATCAAATTCGTATCAAGTGCATAACGAAAACTCGAATTTCTACGAATGTCAGAAATTAGAATCGATGGTCGTGTGAGCCACACGGCCGTGTAACTCGCTATTTTAGAATTAGAGTCACACGGGCCAGGGCCATGGGCATGTGTCCAGGCTGTGTAACTCACTATTTTGGAATTGGAGTCACACGGGCCAAGGACAAGAGCATGTGTCCAGGCCGTGTAACTCAACTTTTTAGAATTAGAGTCACACAAGCGTGTGCTTGACCGTGGACCACACGGGCCAGCCACCCAGGCCGTGTGAATCCACACAAACATGTGGACCAAAAATCAGGATTTGTTCCCTAAGGTCGTAATCGTCATTCGAAGCAAACATAGGCCAACTGTAGGGCCCGTATGATCTAAAACAAGCTATAAAATTTGATATTCGATGATCAATTGACGTGTAATCTGTTATCTGTACGTATGTTTGATATGTTATAAGCTAAGCAAGTATGATTTGTTAGCGTATACTGTGTTTTGTTAAGACATGTGTAAGGTATGTGATTTATTCATGTATGATCCGTGCTTTATTAATTTTGATGATTCGTTTCTATAATACTGAGCTGGATTAGAACATATGATATTCGAATATAATGTTGTGACTGATACTAATTCTAATAAGTAACGATGCATGTGACTTCATTTGATCAAATTGTCTTGCAAAGCGTGGAATCCCATGCCTTTTGTTTCTGTAATTGTACGACAGCATGTCCTACATAGATGTGTGCATGGGTCGGGCCAGGTTTGGGCTGAGCTCAACTAAAAATTTAGGCCTATCCCAAAAAATGAGCCTAAAATTTTTTCCAAGCCTGACCTAGATAAAAATGTTAAAATCCAGACCCGACCCAGCCACACATATTAATTTTTATATTATTTTTATATAATTTTCAAATATATATAATACATCAAAATACTAAAACATCAAAATAAATATTTTCCAACAAATTGAATATAAATTTTTTAAAAATATGTATACTTAAATAATATTAAGATAGATGCAACTTAACAAGCAAATGCCTCTAAAATAATAACAAAATTAACAAATGTCTTTAAAATAGTAACAAAATTAACAATAAAATAAGTTTTATACAATATCCAAACAATAACAACAAAATAGTAGCAATATAATAGTAAAATGGTAGCAAAATAGGGAGAAAACAATAAGAAAACAATATTAAAAAACAGATTTTTTTGTCCTTTAGTGAATTCAGGCCGGGCCGGGCCCAGGCCAAAAATGCCTTACCCAAGGCCTGGCCTATTTTTTAAATGGGCCTTATTTTTTTGTCCAAGCCCATTTTTCGGGCCTATTTTTTTGCCCAAATCCTCCCATATTTTGGGCGGGCCTTCGGGCCGAGCCGAGTGGCCAAACCCATGAATAGGTCTAGTCCTACATGCTTATCATTCTGATTTTGAATATGCATGCCATGACACATTGCATGGGGTTCAGGATAATGTGAATGGAGGAAGTTTCTGGTAGTTTAATGATCTATATTATTTGGTGGTTTATCCACAATTCTGTCTCGTAGCTTGTCTGCAATTCTGGTAGCATTGTCCATAATTATCTGTTCGTGTGATTTGGTTGGATGAGTTCTGGGGAACTCTATTTTAGTGTGTAACGGAGTTGGGTATGATGTTTTCTGTTAAGTTGCATTCTGGTTTTCCAAAAAACACCGCATTGGCATCATCATACATCTTCTATTTTGTTATCCAATCGTTATGAAAATCTCTATGATACTTTGATTTGTTCCGCTTTGGTTAAATGATCGTTATGAAATTCTCTGCATTACTCTGATTTGTGTATTGTGTTTTGCTTGATCTTTGTTCGATTTTAGTTACACATTGAGCTCTATAGCTCACCCATTTGTTTTGTCTTTGTCTATTTAGGTAAACCTCTGACTTAGGACCAGACATCATGTGGGAGCTCAAATTATTTTTCCACTTAATATAAATATGGTGAATTTCGTATTTTTTTAATCTTTTGGGTTGTAATATGTTTCTGAATTTGTCTTGGGTTTTTTATTAACTCGTCAGTAATTGATATTTCTAACGCGAGACTGTAAAATCCCTTAAGTCGACAAAACGGACTTCGGTTTTCAAAACTAAAACTCCGAAAAAAGTTTTTTGTTGCAAAATTAAGTAATTTCTTAAGTTTTTTCTGGAAGCGAACAAATAGCTTTCTAATGACTGTTTGCAAAAGTTGTACTTCCTAAATAGTTACTGAAATCAGTTTTCCAAACGAGTTGATGTAATTTCTCCAGATTTGGTCATTACTTCTAGGTTGGATTCGGGGTGTTACATAAAGTACATCAAAACTTATCTTGATCTTGATAGACATTCACTTAATAAGATATTCATATAAATTTTTTATATATTTTTCTTTATATATAATATTTATATGTCAAATATTTATTTTCTCCACGTATATTGTAGGTGTCGAAACCACCCTTTTTATTTTAAATTTTAAGGTTTAATGAAAAACGGGCGAGGATCGACTTTTTGAAAATAAAACGTGGAGTCGCCACCGATCTTTTTGTTTAGGTGAGATCGGATCACCTAAGAATATGGTTATTTTAATAAAACATTTTTGGTTTACTAAAACAACGATTCTGGTCTACGAAAATAGGAGAAAATGGGCTCGGGAGTCGGTTACGTATGAGGAAGGATTAGCACCCTCACTACACCCAAAATTGGTACCAAATCGATTAAATATTGTCCTTATATCTAAAATTTAAATATGTTTTTGAAATGTGGTTCTTTTTTAATAACATTCGAGTAACCCGAGTTGGTTGCCAAAACCTTCTTATTTCGACGTCCAAAAGCTTATAATTCGAAAATTACAAAAGGATGCCCAACTATTTGGTCCAACGAAAAACCGAAACCCAGCACAGTAGGGCAAGATTCCTTGAATTTTCAAACATTGAACATTGCCTCACCTTATAAAATACGAGTGAAATTCCAAAGAGATATTCGATTATTTTGACCAAACGGGAAATTGCTACCCAGCACGATAGGGTACTATTCCCCGAATTGCCAAACATCAAACACTTCTTTCGTTTTAAAGGGCTTTTAGAAAACGTGAATGAAATTCCAAAGGGATCTTCAATTGTTTAGACCAAATGAAAAAAAAAAGCGCAACCCAGCACGACAGGGTACGATTCTCAAATCGCCAAACATCGAACATCCTTTTTTTTGAAAAGTTTTTAATAAACATGAGTGAAAACCTAAAGGAATATTCGATTGTTTTGAGCAAACGAGAAATCACAACACAGCACGATAGGGCATGATTCCCGAATTGTCAAATGCCGAATATTGCCTTCGTTTCAAAGAATTTTTTAAAAGGCATGAGTGAAATTTTGAAGGGATATTCGATTATTTTGAGCAAACGCGAAATTGCAACCCAACATTTTAGGACACTATTCCGCGATCGAATTGTCAAATATCGAATCTCGTCATCGTTTTAAAGGATTTTTAAATGAATACTTATAAAACTAGCTTAAAACGTATTAATGCATTTTTTGAAATGAGACGAAATTAATCGTAAAAATTTGAATTTATAAAACCACATTTCATAAACCAAGTGGAAAACAATAATATAGGATAACGTACACACCTAAGATACAATACTTGATGAATGAAGACAATGTGTCTTATTTAAACAACTAACAAAACAAATAATTAAATAAAACTAACCAAAAATATAACCTAATTTCAAAAATGTACGGAGAATAATTAATATAACAATACAAAACAATGAATAAATAATATGCAACAACAATGTATGGCACCATATAAATCAATCAACAAAACACGTACAAAACAAAATGGTGTTTAGAAGTTGGTGTGGTATACAACATTTTCCAAAATAATGATGAATTAATGAACACATAATATATAAGTTGACAAATTTGCATAAAGACTAGGGATATATATAATTATTGAAATAGATATTATAGAATAAGAGCATGAATCAAATTATATGCAAAATATTTTAAATACAAATTCATTTAAAAATCGACAATGTACATGATAACTTAAATAATATATATAATATGAAAGAACAATTAAAAATACATGATAAGATATATATAGGAAATAAGTGGTAAATAAAATGAATATATATATGGTTTAAGGTAGATATATATATATATATATATATAAGTATCGATACATAATATGAAAGAGGAATCTTAAAATGGGTAATAAATAAAAGATTTTAAAATAAATAAATAAAGTTTAAGAATATATTTATAATAAAATATAAATAGTTTAAAACATAATACATAAAAGGAAATCAAATAGGACATCAGATATATAAAAAGGTTTATATATGAATAATATATATAAAACGTTAAAGATAGATAATGTTAATATATACATAAAAGTTTAAAATAATAATATACAAATAATAAAACTCACAACAAATAATAAAACAATTTTTAAAATGTATATGTATAAAAAATATGTAAAACAAAATGAATATAAAACTATTCAAAATGAGTGACATGAAACAGTTTAATACAAAGTTTAAAATAACTAAAATGGTTTTAAATAAATAAAAAGGTTTAAATATATACGAACAAGGGCTTGATGGACAAATAGAATGCAATTTTAAGGTCCAAATTCTAAAAAGGCGAACACAAGTATATAAAAAGGGACTAAATCAAAATCCAAATAAAATTTTAAAGGAGAATTCGGGTATAAAAATGTAACAAGGGACCGATTTGAAACATGTGAATAATGAGCAAGGACTAAAGTGGGGAATAACCCGCCCTCCAAAACGCGCGGTTTCAAACGGACCTCATTAAAACTGAAATGAAATTCAAAGGCATAAATTAAGAATAAAAAACAACTGAATTAAAACATAATAAAATGTGGAAGGACTTGATTTGAAAATAACCCAAAAATCAAAAACGCGCAGATCCCCTGGCGGGTCGGGTCACGCACATGGATCATGGCTTAAAATGACGCCGTTTTAAGGCCATTGTAACTGACCCAAAATGACATCGTCTGATCATCCTACAAAAGCAAAAATTTTCTGAAAAATATCAATCTTCTACCCCTTTAAAGAAAAAAAAATTGAAACGCCCCTAAATGCTCTCAAACCCCTTCGTCTGAATGCTGATTCCAGCGAGAAAAAGGGGGCACCACGGTGGCCACGGGCAAAACCTAGGTGAGATCTTCGTTCTCTCTTTCTCCCCCTCCTATATTTCTTTCTTTTAATCCCTAGAAAAAAAATAGAAATCGATGCAAAAAAAGGAATGAATAAATTGAAGGTAAAGGCACCACCTTTAGAAACTTTTGCTTTTCTGATTGCTTTGTAAATCTATTTTTTGTATTCCAGTATGTTTAATATACGCGTATTGCCTCCTCATTACAATGAAAATAAGGCTTTTATATAGCCAAAAATAAAAAATAGAAAAATACAAAGAATTTCCTCTCTATTGTTTTTCTCCTTGCTGATTTTTTTGCTGTGCTGTTCTTGTCTTCATGCAGGTACGAATGTACGGAGCTTGGTGGTCGTACAGTGCTGTGCTGGCAGTGAGGACAAAGGGCTGCTTGGTGGCTACTGCAGCGCGCCTTGCTGCTTAGGGTTTGCTGTTTGGCTAAACCTATGTTTAGGTTTTGGGCCATTGGGCCACATTGTAAATGGGTATTTGGGTCTTGGTTTAGTTGGGCTATTTGTAATAGTTTTGGACTGTTATAAGATTTAAATTTTGGTCTTGTATTTGGGTTAATATCGGACTTTTATTATTGGGTTTTTATTTTTTGTTTTTGGTTTGTTTGTAACGGGCCGGGCAAATTTGGCCCACTACAGCTGCCCCTCTTTGCTCATTGTTGTGTAACGAGAATAGAGCAAAGACTATAAAAGGGCCAAATTTACCGAGTCCTACTGAATCCTGACTTCCTTTGGCACTTCTTTTCTTTTAGTATCCTCAATGTGTTCCACTACAACTTCGGGGGTAAAATTTGTGGATTTAGTCTATGTTTATGCAATTAGCTTGATCTGTTCTATCGCGGCTTCGAGGAGATAAGACCTACAATCTTCAGCCTACTCCACTACAACTTTAGGGAGCTAGGATGGTGGCTTAAATCTGCTTCACTGCAACTTCAGGAAGCCAAGATTCGTCGTCTTCGATTTTCCCCACTGCAACTTCAGGGAGACAAGATCTACAATATTTAGCCTACTCCACTACAACTTTAGGGAGCTAGGACTTGCTTAAATTTGCTTCACTGCAACTTCAGGAAGCCAAGATTCGTCGTCTTCGATTTGCCCCACTACAACTTCGGGAGACAAGATCTACAATATTTAGCCTACTCTACTACATCTTTAGGGAGCTAGGACTTGCTTAAATCTGCTTCATTGCAACTTCAAGAAGCCAAGATTCGTCTTCTTCGATTCGCCCCACTATAACTTCAGGGAGACAAGATCTACAATATTCAGTCTACTCCACTACATCTTTAGGGAGCTAGGACTTGCTTAAATCTGCTTCACTGCAACTTCAGGAAGCCAAGATTCGTCGTCTTTGATTTGCCCCACTGCAACTTCAGGGAGACAAGATCTACATTCTGTTTCATAGGCCTATGCTTATGCCAAATAATTAAAATGCTATGATCAACATGAATCAATTGTTCCTAACTGGATGTGATGTTTATGTCAAATAATTAGAATGCTATGATCGAAATGAATCAAATGCTCCTAACTAGATTTGTTATGAATGATATATGAATGCGGAAATGAAAATGATCCAGGTATCATTGCTCGTTCATCAGGACATTATCACTGACGTATTACGCGGCCATCTTGTTCAGCTGGTATTCTTAACGAAAAACCCAAAGAAACAATCTCAATCTACTCGGCAAGCTTGCCCTACTGAAACTTTATGAAGTTTTTGCTTATCCAATCCACTGCAACTCAGGGTATAGGATCAATTTGATTTGTTACATCATTCTTCGGGTGTAATAACCCTGTGTGCATGTCTGATATTTACGTGAATGCAGAATATCATCTTTCTTTTCCTGAGAATGATCCCCTCTTACACTTGGATTGACATTGCTCGTCATTTGTCGAGGTTGTATCATTAAAGAAATATCTTACCTTTTCGTTAATTGATACCTTTAATAGAAAATTCGAAGAGATAGCCACAATTTAGACTCCCCTTTCTCAAACATTTCCATCCCTTGGGTTTGGTGAGTTCTCAACAACAGTCCTGTTTCAGGTTCTTGTACTATTTAGAAGCCTCCCGAGTAATATGCAGAACTTTTTTTTATGAAAGTATTATTGGTCCATTAATCATTATTTCAATGCAAAATGCTCGAAAAAGATCAAAACAATAGACAAGAAGGAAATTGGGTAAGAGCACAGCTCGAAACGAATAAATTATTCAAAGATCGCAAATGCAATAAGAAGGCAATTAACTCAACATGAATAAGTTAATCAGAGATAGCAATGCAATACGAAGGAAGTTTATTTGGAGCATATTTTGAAACGAATATAGTAATCAAAGATAGTAAATTCAGTGTGGGTAAGATGAAAACTAGGTGCCCCAGATATCGCAGCCCGAGCTTCTCTGTACAAACTTCTTGAGGTCCATTTTGAGCTCAATACATATTTAGGGGATCCGGAGTACTTTGTCGATGCCCCGAGACGTAGCATACTTTTTCATTGTTAATTTAGGCATAGCAAGACTGTTGTGTGCCCCACTTTGATCCAAATTTGAGCCGCCCTTTCCAGGTTTTCGACTCAAATCCCCTTTGGTTTCAAGGCGCCCTTTGCGGGTTTTCGCCTTGGCCTCTCCTTTTCTTTTCTTTTCTTCTTCTTTTTCTTCTTCTTCTTTTTTGAAGGTCTCAAAGCATCTTTTGAGGGTTTTCACCTTGGCCTTTCTTTTTTTTTCGAAGTCCTTTTATGTAAAAAGGAACTTTTCAACGCCAGGTCCCTCTCGTAGAATTCTCTAGGAAGAACCTTTCTAACGTAAGCTTGCATCATTCATTTCTGGTACATTGGGCCATGTCATATGGCTTTCAACCTCCTTTTTTCAAATTCAACTGATCATATCGGGATTGGATCTATTTTGCCTGATCTAACTTCAGCTAAGACTTGGCCAAAAGAAATCTTGTTTTCAAAACCGTTTCTATCCCATTAAGCAGACGAACAATGTATTGCCCCGGCGAAGGTTCTGGCCGATGTTCAATAAGTATAGAGGGTAAATGGTAACTTATTTACACCAATCTCTACAAGCCTCAATTATCTTCCATGATTTTTGCTGCGTCATGATATGGCGTCTGATGTTTGAACAGATTGTCAACTTTTGGCATTGAATCTTTCTGATGTTCTTTATCGGCACCTAATCTCCCTTTTTCTTTTTCTTTTTTTTTTCTTTTTTTTTGAAGTTCGATGACTATCGACTTAGTAACATTAGCATATGAAATGGCTTTTACCCATTCTATGAAGTAATCGACAACCTTAAAGATGAATCGGTATCGATTAGAAGCTTTTGACGGAATCAGCCCTATAATTTCCATGCCTCACATGTAAAAAATCTTGTGAAGAAAATGAGGAAGCCTAAAAGTCTTGTCTTCTTTCGTTTGGCATTCACAGCCTGACTTATACAATCCCCTTCCATGGTGGATTAGCAGCACTCGAACCTCATGATTAGCCTAGCTAACGTAAAACCATTAGCACGCGTCCTCCTGACATTCATATGGACCCCTTTTTAGCATCCACAGACCATAGTAGCCTAGGCATATCTTGATACGATCATGCAAAAAATATCTTTGCATTCTTGACATCTTACTTTGTCTCTGTGGTGTTATATACTCCACTCTTTATCTCTTTCTCTTCTCTCAAGTTCGCGACGTCCATTGTCCCTTTGTAAGTTAAGATCTATTTCTCATCTTGTTCTACCATCCTTAACAAATTAAGAGATAGGCTACAATCTCTATCATCTTCAAGCTACAATCTCTATCATCTTCAAGGTCCTGAGATCCCTCTAGAAACATATCTTGCTTAAAAAGAGACTCGAAATTAGTGACAGCGTCGCTCACGTCATTGATATCTGGAGACCTATTGTAGGTACGAAGGTATATTCCAAAGAATGATTCTAAGGATGATTATTTGTATGGTATGATCATGAATGAAAGAATCTAAGGATAATCATTTGTACAGTATGAAATGAATAAAAGAATATTTACTCAAGATAATAACAAGCATGCATTTCATTGAAATAAAGATTTTGGGTACAAGCCTATTTCACAAAAGGATCCTTGTTGCTTCTAGGCTTAAAACAACAAGTGTGTTTTGAATATTACTCTAGATTAGCTCTAAAAATACAAGGATATTCTTTCACAGTCCCATTGTTTAAAACTCCCTAAGTATGTAAGGGCAGAAGCTTGGAAAAGTCTACTCTCTAGTTTCTTCTTCTGATACGTCGTTAATGTTTGGATTCCCCAATACCAGGTCTTGCATTAGAGTCCTAAGCTTGATGTACCCTTAAATCTCATGCCTCAATCCATCTTAGAACTCATAATGTCCACCTCTTTAATAGAAAGGTTGGATAACAGATTTCCCGCTCCAGAGGGACCATCGAATTTCACAATACCCAATTTAATAAATCTTTCGATTAGCTTTTTAAAAGTGGTACAGTTCTTGATGGAATGCCCTGTGATTCCCTCATGGTATTCACATTGACCGCTTGCATCGTACCATTTAGGGTATGGGGGCAGTATAGGTTTCATGTAAAAAGAAAATACAACATGTGCGTCGAACAGAACGTGGTACAACTCTCTGTACGTGATTGGAATGGGCGTGTATTGGGGTTTTTCTGAGTTTGGTCTTCGATTATGTTCTTGCCTTGGGGAGGCCTGATGGCTGGTGGTTACCATCCTTGGCTAGCTTACTATAATCGGCTCCGAATGACCCCTGCCATACCTACTCGTGCTATTTGCTTTCTTTTCCTTCTTCTTCGGGGCCTTTAAAGTCCACTCTCTTTTTTCCTTCGTTTCCGACAGAACAATTGGCTTGGCTCGATTATCTTCCGGGTTAAAACCTGAACCCATCGAGAAGCTCAACAATGGCGATGTATCCTTCTGATATTGGGGTTCGATAACAAAGGGTACCCCTTGCATGTCTGGTTGGGTCAGGACACTTATTGGGGTAAAACCTGGGGAATAGATGATCTCTTCATTATCATCCTCGCTATTGATCACTGGGCCACTCCTTTTTTCAAATTCTCCAGCCAATAACTGGGTTAACTGGCCCATCATATTTCTTTGGAGCTCTAGCATTTCTCACATATCTCGTTGAATTTTGATCAATTGCCCTTGCATCTGTATTTGCCTTTGCTCCATTCTCTTCAACTTTTGGTCCATATCCTTTGTCAGTTCTAAAATAATTTTACCTAATTAAGGTCATTTTGGGAAACTCTAATCAAATGATGCAATGCAATGCAAATGATGCTGTAGCACCCCAAACCCGGCCCAGAAGTTATGATCGGATCTGGCATGCCACATCAAAAATGTTAAAAAAAATTTCCATTCTAAGTCCAGAAAATCGTACTTGATGTTCAAAAGATTAATTCATTAAGGATTAAAGTGAATGGAAGTCATGCACCGTAGGAAACCGGAAAAGAGGTGGTGAGTCCATCGGATCGCTAAGTACCAAGCTCCTTCGGATCCAATCCTAGACATGCATACCGCCATTGCCACACCTTAATGTCATGAATATTTCTAGGAAACCGATTTGATTAAGTCATTTTAGGAAAAGTGATTAATTTTGGAAAAATACTTTCATTCGGAAGCTTTGCTTGTTGTCGTGTTATTTTAAAATCAATGTTGTTTTTGAAAATGCGCCTAAAGCTATCCAGTTTCAACGAGTTAAATATAAGTATTACCTATCTTAGTAATACATATTAAAACCATCAAAAATAATTAAGCGGCCTTATTACATTTAAAAGCCCAAAACCTCAAACGTAATTAAAAGGATGTCCAGTTCACGGAAGAAAATCAAACTTTGAGCGGGTGGCCACTCAATTCCCTCACGCTCCAAGCCCACTATGGTTGGGGATTTCTGCGTGGATGAAAATAAAAGGGGTGAGTTTGGGGAAACTCGGTGTGTAAGGAAAACCCATTCAAAGCCCAAGTCACTCAAGCCTATTGGGCCTAAGCCCATTCGAGTAACAAGTGGTATTGGGCGAGCCCTTTCAAATTACAATAAACTGGGTCTTAGCCCTTATTCAGATAATGATGGGCCCATAGGCCCATTTCAAAATACATGCAACATCAAGAAACATATGCAAGCCCATTTGGGTAATAGTGGTCTGGGCCAAAGCCCTTTTCAGATTATAATAAACGGGCCTTAGCCCTTATTCAGATAATGATATGGCCCATAGGCCCATTTCAAAATACATGCAACATCAATAACATATGCAAGCCCATTTGGGAAGACTACTCAACCCACCAACCACTACACTCCACCGTACCACCAGCCATACACCCCATGTGGGAATAACTCAACCCACCCATTAACACTCCACATTCTGACCTTGCTGCTCAGTTATCGATAAATTGAGGCAAAGCCTCCAAGACGTGGACAAGCCACTTTCAAGACTTCCTCCGTCAATATCCCATCCATGCACCAGATAATAAGAACATGGCATGCAAGAAATAACAACAATCAAACATGCATTTAGGTCAATTTAACCCTAGGGGTATTTCGTAATTTATCTACTAGGGGTAAACCGTAAATTTTCCACTTTTAAAGGTATTTCAATAATTTATCTATTTTAGGGTTTTTCATGTATATTCCTACCTTTCACGTACTAACAGAATCACGTACCGAGGGTTCTTACCGAATTGGGCCCGTTAGCCCATCATTTCAATTTTGGCCCATTAAGCCCGAAAATATCGAGGGCACAGAAATCATACACTTTGCAGTCCAAATTTTTGCAGCTTACCAAAAACATTAATCGATTTACCTCACGAGCATTCGCACACTCGCAAATCT
The DNA here is from genome assembly GCF_025698485.1 of Gossypium arboreum. Classification (NCBI taxonomy): domain Eukaryota; kingdom Viridiplantae; phylum Streptophyta; class Magnoliopsida; order Malvales; family Malvaceae; genus Gossypium; species Gossypium arboreum. Next base: position 11,587,929 of record NC_069082.1, on the reverse strand, counting down.
ACAAAATACCAGTTTTCGGCATTTCGGCTTTTCGGCTTTTGCCGATCTAGACTAAGAAAGAGGGTGTTAGTTACACACCTGTTTGCGACGATATGCTGACGAGATCCACACACGAACAGCCTACAATTGGATTAGTAACACGTTAATCTAACTATTCAAATACAAACTACGTATTAACCCCTTACAATATTCGGCCAACCACACCTACAGATCATAGTAAGCTTATAAGAAATCAATAAGCAACTCATTAACAAATTTTTGTCAATGTTTACCACATAATCATAATTTCACTGCAAGCTGTCTTCCTGAGCAACAGTCACTAAATCATTTATAACCGGAGCTACGAAACTCCAAATCAAGTTCCGTTAATTTTCCCTGAAAATAGACTCATATATCTTCTAACCATAAAATTTTCAGAATTTTTGGTTTAGCCAATAAATACCAGAAATTTCTCAAAGTTTCCCATGTTTCACTGTTTGACTAATCTGACCACCCTTCATTACGAATCAAATTTCTCATTGTACAGAATTCGAAATATGTTCTTGTTTATTTCATTAGAAACTAGACTCAATAATCTTTAATTACATAATTTATTCAGCTTCTAATTCTTCTCCCACAATTTATGGTGATTTTCCAAAGTCACATTACTGCTGCTGTCCCAAGCAGATTTATTACCAAATCACTCTTTCAAACACCTATCTTGCATGCATGTTATTTAAACATGTATATCACCAATCAATCATTACATATCTATGATTTTTACTTAAGCATAATCTCCATTTCATCATTTTAAAGCACAACATGTTAGCCGATTTTTCCCTTTAGCATCTAAGGCACATGCATGCTCATTTGTTTGGCTCAACTTCACATATCTTCCATTTTTCATCAAAAGAACATGAAACAACAACCATTTCCTTCATTTTAATTCATGACCAAATGCTCACAACACAACCAAAAATCAAAATATACTTCAAGAGTTAAGGTAGAATCAAGAAGAACTCATGAACCTCAAAATAGAAGCAAGGTACCAAGAACTTACCTTCAATTTTCCTCCTCCTAATGACCGAATACTCAAGAGCTTTCTCCTCTCCTTTCTCTTCTCTAACTTTCAGCTATGATGAACAAAGATGGACAAAACTTTGTTCTTTTCACCCTTTTCTTTTAATAAAACTTCATATTTCATCCATTTAATTCTTTAATACAAAAGACATGAAATTCTTATCATGAAACATTTACCTAACCCATTATCATGAAACATTTACCTAACCCATTATCATGGAACATTTACCTAACCTATTATCATGGAACATTTACCTAACCTATTATCATGAAACATTTACCTAACCTATTATCAATTTGTATCAATTTGTACCATAAATTATGGATATCAAGTGTACATTTTGTCTACAAAAACATGATGGTTGGCCACTTCATGTAAAATGGGAGGTTTGTCATGCAAATCCTCCTATTTTGTACTCCTATTTATTTGGCCACTTCAATTTAGCCTATAGCATTTTCAAACATTTTCACATAGGTCCTATTTCATAATTTCACTCACAAATGACAAAATCAAAGCATGAAATTTTGTCAACATTCACAGAATTCCCGAAAATTGAGGCGTTACAGATGCAATGCAAATGCAAATGCATGGGATGAATGCAAAGGAAAGAAAGATGTTGATTTTGAATTCAATTCCTTTAGAACAACTTTTCTATAAAACAAATTCTTTTTCATAAAACGGATTACGTATACGGCCTTGCTTTCGTATTCCAGGCGAAGGCACTGATCCCCTTTTTCGTGAAAGTCAAATCTCGCAAGCTTCTAATGCATGCCTCTACTAGCTCCTTTTTGCTTGATCCAGGCCACGAATTACTATCCTCGCAATGTTGATTAACTCCTTTAAGAAAGTTGGGACGCGACGACTTTTGGATAATCTTTATCAGCTTGAATCCTTAGGTAAAGTTTTGTTTTCCTCCAAGAACTATTAGCCTTCTTCTGTCGTGTTCACTTGGACCAAATTCGGACAACCGTATTATAATCCGCGTTATTAAGAAATTCGTTTTCTTATGAAAAACTGTTCTATTTAGCAATTGAGTATGAATCAACACCTCCTTTCTATGATGATGTAATGCAATGCAGTCATGAACAAACAAAAAAAAAAACACGTTAGTACAGAAATAAATAACCAACAAAGTACCTAATCGGGTGATCACTAGGGGTTCGGAGTGGCTCTACCTAGGGTAAGCTCCTAGATCTCTCTATATATGGCTCGGTTCTAGAGTAAGGGTACCCGAACCAGCAGATTCCTCGATCCTCACCCATTATAGGCTGATACAGATCGAGTTCAGTTCAGGGGAATACATTTTCCTATGACCATGCGGAGATGAAAATCTCACGAAATCATAGGTACGGATGTATCCCGGAAGTAATCCACTAGCCCATGCGGAGGTGAAAACCTCACGAAAGCATAGTTTCTTACTCCCACTTAGAAGGTGTGACCACAGCGATCATGAAATGCAGTATTATTCTAAAAGCTTGAACCATAACAATTATACGAACAAATGCAATCATGATTTTCAAAACAAATTTTCAGTTTTTGACAAAATAACAGTAAATAATCAATTTTATGGCTTGACTCTCTCGATAGTCCCCAGCGGAGTCTCCAAGTTGTCGAAACCACCCTTTTTATTTTAAATTTTAAGGTTTAATGAAAAATAGACGAGGATCGACTTTTTGAAAATAAAACGTGGAGTCGCCACCAATCTTTTTAGTTAGGTGAGATTGGATCACCTAAGAATTTGGTTATTTTAATAAAACATTTTTGGTTTACTAAAACAACGATTCTGGTCTATGAAAATAGGAGAAAATGGGCTCGGGAGTCGGTTATGTATGAGGAAGGATTAGCACCCTCACTACGCCCAAAATTGGTACCAAATCGATTAAATACTGTCCTTATATCTAAAATTTAAAGATGTTTTTGAAATGTGATTCTTTTTTAATAACATTCGAGTAACCCGAGTTGGTTGCCAAAACCTTCTTGTTTCGACGTCCGAAAGCTTATAATTCAAAAATTACAAAAGGATGCCCAACTATTTGGTCCAACAAAAAACCGAAATCCAGCACAATAGGGCACGATTCCTTGAATTTCCAAACATTGAACATTGCCTCACCTTATAAAATACGAGTGAAATTCTGAAGAGATAATCGATTATTTTGACCAAACGGGAAGTTGCTACCCAGCACGATAGAGTACTATTCCCCGAATTGCCAAACATCGAACACTTCTTTCGTTTTAAAGGGCTTTTAGAAAACGTGAATGAAATTCCGAAGGGATCTTCGATTGTTTAGACCAAATGAAAAAAAAAAGCGCAACCCAGCACGATAGGGTACGATTCTCAAATCGCCAAACATCGAACATCCTTTGTTTTGAAAAGTTTTTAATAAACATGAGTGAAAACCTAAAGGAATATTCGATTATTTTGAGCAAACGAGAAATCACAACGCAGCACGATAGGGCATGATTCCCGAATTGTCAAATGCCGAATATTGCCTTCGTTTTAAAGAATTTTTTAAAAGGCATGAGTGAAATTTTGAAGGGATATTCGATTATTTTAAGCAAACGCGAAATTGCAACCCAACACGTTAGGGCACTATTCCGAGATCGAATTGTCAAATACCAAATCTCGTCTTTCTTTTTAAAGGATTTTTAAATGAATACTTATAAAACTAGCTTAAAACGTATTAATGCATTTTTTGAAATGAGACGAAATTAATCGTAAAAATTTGAATTTATAAAACCACATTTCATAAACCAAGTGGAAAACAATAATATAGGATAACGTACACACCTAAGATACAATACTTGATGAATGAAGACAATGTGTCTTATTTAAACAACTAACAAAACAAATAATTAAATAAAACTAACCAAAAATATAACCTAATTTCAAAAATGTACGGAGAATAATTAATATAACAATACAAAACAATGAATAAATAATATGCAACAACAATGTATGGCACCATATAAATCAATCAACAAAACACGTACAAAACAAAATGGAGTTTAGAAGTTGGTGTGGTATACAACATTTTCCAAAATAATGATGAATTAATGAACACATAATATATAAGTTGACAAATTTGCATAAAGACTAGGGATATATATAATTATTGAAATAGATATTATAGAATAAGAGCATGAATCAAATTATATGCAAAATATTTTAAACACAAATTCATTTAAAAATCGACAAAGGCACATGATAACTTAAATAATATATATAATATGAAAGAATTAAAAATACATGATAAGATATATAGAGGAAATAAGTGGTAAATAAAATGAATATATATATGGTTTAAGGTATATATATATATATATATATATATATATAAGTATAAGATACATAATCTGAAAGAGGAATCTTAAAATGGGTAATAAATAAAAGATTTTAAAATAAATAAATAAAGTTTAAGAATATATTTAAAATAAAATATAAATAGTTTAAAATATAATACATAAAAGGAAATCAAATAGGACACAGATATATAAAAGGTTTATATATGAATAATATATATAAAACGTTAAAGATAGAGAATGTTAATATATACATAAAAGTTTAAAATAATAATATACAAATAATAAAACTCACAACAAATAATAAAACAATTTTTAAAATATATATGTATAAAAAATTATGTAAAACAAAATGTATATAAAACTATTCAAAATGAGTGACATGAAACAGTTTAATACAAAGTTTAAAATAACTAAAATGGTTTTAAATAAATAAAAAGGTTTAAATATATACGAACAAGGGCTTGATTGACAAATAGAATGCAATTTTAAGGTCCAAATTCTAAAAAGGCGAACACAGGTATATAAAAAGGGACTAAATCAAAATCCAAATAAAATTTTAAAGGACAATTCGGGTATCAAAATGTAACAAGGGATCGATTTGAAACATGCGAATAATGAGTAAGGACTAAAGTGGGGAATAACCCGCCCTCCAAAACGCGCTGTTTCAAACGGACCTCATTGAAACTGAAATGAAATTCAAAGGCATAAATTAAGAATAAAAAAAACTGAATTAAAACATAATAAAATATGGAAGGACTTTATTCGAAAATAACCCAAAAATAAAAAACACACGGATCCCCAGCGGGTCGGGTCACGCGCATGGATCATGGCTTAAAACGGCGCCGTTTTAAGGCCATTGTAACTGACCCAAAACGACGTCGTTTGTTCGTCCTACAAAAGCAAAAAATTTCTGAAAAATATCAATCTTCTACCCCTTTAAAGAAAAAAAAATTGAAACGCCCCTAAATGCTCTCAAACCCCTTCGTCTGAATGCTAATTCCAGCGAGAAAAAGGGGGCACCACGGTGGCAACGGGCGAAACCCAGGTGAGATCTTCGTTCTCTCTTTCTCCCCCTCTTATATTTCTTTCTTTTAATCCCTAGAAAAATAATGGAAATCGATGCAAAAAAGGAATGAATAAATTGAAGGTAAAAGCACCACCTTTAGAAACTTTTGCTTTTCTGATTGCTTTGTAAATCTATTTTTTGTATTCCAGTATGTCTAATATATGCGTATTGCCTCCTCATTACAATGAAAATAAGGCTTTTATATAGCCGAAAATAAAAAATAGAAAAATACAAAGAATTTCCTCTCTATTTTTTTTTCTCCTTGCTGTTTTTTTTTGCTATGCTGTTCTTGTCTTCATGCAGGTACGAATGTACGGAGCTTGGTGGTCGTACGGTGCTACGCTGACGGTGAGGACAAAGGGCTGCTTGGTGGCTACTGCAGCGCGCCTTGCTGCTTAGGGTTTGCTGTTTGGCTAAACCTATGTTTATGTTTTGGGCCATTGGGCCACATTGTAAATGGGTATTTGGGTCTTGCCTTAGTTGGGCTATTTGTAAGAGTTTTGGACTGTTATAAGATTTAAATTTTGGTATTGTATTTGGGTTAATATCGGACTTTTATTATTGGGTTTTATTTTTGTTTTTGGTTTGTTTGTAACGGTCGGGCAAATTTGGCCCACTACAAGAGGTATGATGATTTCTAATTTTATAAAATAAAATAATTATTTCAAATATAATTATTATTTTATATATAAAATATTTCAAATATCATTATTTTTTTTCTACATTGTGGGTATGATATTTCAAATATTTTTATATGTGAAATATTTTAAATACACATACAAAAATATTTACTACACATATGATATAGATTGAAAATAAATATTACACATATAAAATTATATGTACTAAAAATAATCATATTTGTAATAATTATTTGATTTTATGAATAAAAGAGTTATTAATTAAAAGATAAATTAAAATTAAAAATTAAAATTGTTATGAATATCTTATTAAATAGATGTCCATCATAATCAAGATAAAATTTTGATGTATTTTAATAGTTATTAGAATTAGATCTCTACTTTTTTTATACTTCTCATACCTATAAATAAAGACTCTAATGAAATATTATAATTATACTTTTGATGAATAAAATACATTTTCTATTACTTTTATAATTTCACTACTCTTTATTCTCTCCATCTTTTCTTTATTTTATAACAAAATCATTTTTTTAATAATAAGATAGAACTACTATTAACCGCAAGCATGCCCGTCAAATGATCTGTTAGTAATATAATATTCCGAATGATCTTACTCGTAAAAGTAAAAATTATATTCTGTGAATGCTTAGCTTATATAAGAAATAGGTGATGTCAGCTGCTTTAACTCATACACGTTTCCTTCTCTAGCGTCACCCTAGAGATAAATATTATTCAAAGTACAGTTTTGGAATATTAAAGAGCCGATGGAACAGATAGGGTTTAAATAATTCAAGCTGTATTTAAAAAAAAAAAAACATTCTTCTGTATGACATGCCACAGGTAGTTTGTGTACATTATCAAGTTTCAGTTCAAGTATAATTATGTGAAGATGAAGATAAACTCCACATGAACCACAATGGCAGAGAATAATCAATTCAAGAATGGGAAAGACTGTATCTAACACTACCTCATGCTATCTGTATTATTTTTTTAATAGTTTAATATTACATTAATATTTTTATTATATTTTTATTCTGAAATTAAAATAAAATTATTAAGGTAACATTAAATTACTAGAAATGAATAAAATCCCTCTCTTCGAGAATGTTGGTGTAGGATAAGACCTTTTACCATCCTATGATCAGTTTACACCTGGCTACAAGCGTAGTTATCAATTGGTTTTTATTATTTATGTTATTACCTTTTTGTGGTTTGTTAAGATAGTACTTAAGTTTCCCTGTTCAAAAGTTCATTTCATTTCACACACTTTGGTCCACAAGTGATGTAAAATATCAGCCATCTGTAAATTTGGCCGTTTACATATAAATTCATACCTCTCGCTTTCAATTTTTAAATAATAGGTTAATTTTTGTTATGAATTTATTTTATGTATTTTTTTTAAATTTTGAGATCTAAACGATAATCGTTAAATTCGTAAAGTTAAATTTTGTTATTTCTAAAATCTTATGCAACCATAAGTGTTTTTTTCTGTTTAACAGTTTGAGCCAAGTCCTATCTACATTACCTAACAATGTCAATTTTAGAACTTAAACTTTGTCAAGATACCTAGGGAAGAAATCTAATTCCATTTCTTTCAACTATTTATTGGTAAAGCTTATATATGTCATTTTAGTTGATAGATTTGACGACTATTGAATTGAAATTTCAAAATTCACAAAATATAAAGATTGAAAATGATCAAATTAGAGAATATGAACTAAATTTACAAGTTATACATAGTTTAATTAAGACGAATAACAGAACTTAACCTAATAATTTTGACTGCAATTACTTAAATTAAAATTGATATCCTAAAACTAAAAATAATATTTAATAACTAAAATTAATCAAACTAGATACACAACTTCCAATAAAAGATAAGTGTTACATCAAGAAATAAAAAAAAGTAATAGAGTTCTTGACATGGCATTATTCAAGAGAAGAGTTATGTACTTAATAGATATGAAATGAAAATGAGTTAAGTTTATCCTGGCTGGATTAAATTAACTAATTACTCCTGATTATCATGTCACTTCTACAATTCAACATAAAAATTATTAATTACTTTGAATAATATGATTAGAAGAATGGGTCAAGTCATTTTATATTAGGTCAATATTTACAAATATATTTCTTTTCTCATATACGAATAGAAACTATATAGCAATACATATATCTTTAAATACAAATGCCGACATCGATTAAAATAAAGCAGAACTGCCAGTCAACTACATAAAAAAAAATCAAAGAGAAAATATAGTAAAAGTGTTCATTTTAGTTTGATTATGAATTTATTTTTAATATTTTGATATCAAATGTATATGGAATGAGTGTATGGTCGAACCCCAAGTTTGGGTCATGTTTAATTGCACGTTGAGTGAAGTATAAAGGGTAGGAAAGTAAGAGTTAGGAACCAAACAGGAGGAGTCATGATTCAAAGAGACATATTATAAATGACCTTCACCATTAACCTCTTAACATGTGGGTGGATAAGATGCTGCAACGATTTTCATTGGAGGATTCTCTTTACCATGCTAGAAATTTCCCTCTCTATCTATATTTTTATTTTACCAAGTTGATGTCCATCATATCTCATGTGACATTTCTATGAAGTCTCCTCGTTCACTCTTTTAGCATTATTATGTAACCCGGACAGCTTTGTCATTATTCAAAGCTCTATACTGTTTAGCGGTAAGTAACATTAATAATAGAGGTTGCAAGTCCATATCACTAATGTAAACACATTCAATTTTCCAATCTGGGCTATGAGTATATAAATGAAACCCTATATATCCAGCTAACTGTGCTAGGGAAGTTGACCTTGTACAGACAACATTTCTGTAATAGAAAGAAGTTAAAGAAAGAGGTGGTGGAAGATGGTGAGAGCTCCCTTCTATGACAAAAATGGGATGAAGAAGGGTGAATGGAGTGCTGAAGAAGATCACAAACTAAGATCTTATATACAAAGATATGGCCATTGGAACTGGCGTGAACTCCCCAAGTATGCTGGTATGATTTTATGTAGAAAACTATAGTTCTTTTTTTCCGCAATAAATTCATTTCTAGGCTTCAATCATGTTATTTAAGATTTTTTTTTTTTGGTTGTCTAAATTGTGTATAGGGCTTAAAAGGTGCGGAAAGAGTTGCAGGTTAAGATGGATGAATTACCTCCGGCCTGAACTAAAGCGCGGCAACTTCACTGAAGAAGAAGATGCATTGATCATCAACTTACATGATGAAATGGGAAACAGGTAAGAATATCCAATTAAACCATCATCATTATAATATTGCGTATTTAATTAAGAATATTTTTAACCTTATGTGTATATATTACAGATGGTCCACCATAGCTAAAAGTTTTCCAGGACGAACAGATAATGAAATAAAAAACCACTGGCACGCTCATCTAAAGAAACGTACAAAGCGTGATGAGAAAGAAAAGTCCGATTGTTGGCAAAGTGAAGCCACCCGGAATGAGAATATTTGTGAAGGTGAAGGTGAAGGTGATAGCAATAGCATCCTTGTTGATACTCCCAACAACATGATCTTAGAGAGTTCACCTTTGTCTCCAGCAACATCTACATGTACTGAACAGTCCTCCTTCAGCTCCGGTAGTGCATCTATGTTCAGCTTCAATGTTGTTGGCGGCTTAGAGGATAACTGCCTTCCATGTTCGGGAACATATGAAGCTGAAAGCAGTGGAGATTTCTGGAGTCAACCCTTTGTTGCAGACAATACATCATCCTTGGAAAAGGGTGGATTTGAGATGCTTTTGGAATATGAGGACATGTATCATGACGATTCCGCATATTTGCTTTACGAATTGACGCAAGGATGGATATAAAGTCGGTTTTCCAGTTTTTTTTTTTTTTAATTCTAACATGAGGGTGGACTTGGATCATGGTACATTTATATATAATTAGGATAAAAACAATAATAACAATAAAATTAAAATTAAATATGGTAGGGTGAGATAAAAAATAACTAAAAATTACAGGTATGTTAGTAAGCACTTGGGGTTAAATTTTGTGGGTTTTTCCATTTTAGATCATTTATTGCAAATCATAATAATTATCATTATTAAATAATATTTTCAACGATATTTAATATATTTTATGGATACGTTTTTGTAATTGATTTAATATCAAAAAATATTTTTATTGTGGAGTAATATCTTTATTACACTCTGGAGTAATATTTTAATTTGTTTATTATAGACCAAAATAATTTATTCTCTAGATATAGTTATAATTTAGAACCAATATCTATATATATTAAGTTTTTAATGGAGTTGGTGTTGTTAACTAAATCACATTTAACTTGGATTAGTGTCACCCATCAACCAAATTCTAACTTAATATGAAAGTGCTACAAAAAAGTCATTATATTTGTTTATATATATATAAATATCTTAATCTTCATCATCTTACTTAATCATTTCAACTAAGTCATATTTAACTTATATATATATATATATATATATATATATATATATATATTAACATAAATATTTTCACTCACACCATGAGTGTGTTATAATCTAGTTAATAGTAAAGTGTCGGCTAAGTTGGTGTCACTCGTTAGCTGAGTGCCAATTCAGTTATGAATTTATCAAAAACCATTCCTTTTTGCAATACAAGTTATATCATTTCAATGGTATTTTTATCTTTTATATGTCTATAAATTAATAAAACTTGCACATGATAGGATTTGAAGTAAAAGACATTAAGGATGTAAATCTTCAACTTTATCGTTTTAACTAAAACACCATTTAGTTTTTATATTAACATTTAATAAATATATTTTTTACATAATTTTTTCACCTATGGGTGTATCATAATCTAGCTATTAATAAAAATGGTTGATTGAGATGGTATCATTAGTTAACTTAACATCGACTCAATTAATTAAATATAAAATAAAATCAAAATTTATTATGTAATATTATATCAATTAAGACTATTACTATAATTACTTTTTAAAAAATAATTTAAATCGACATTAGACAACTATTTTATTTAAAAAAACTACGAACAATAAAAGTGCAATTGAAATAAAAAAAAAAAGTAAGGGTGAAGTTAAAAAAAAATCCTCAAATGTAAGGATGACTTTTACAATTATGAATGTTGACTATGTTTTTGTAGAATTTATTTTAAGGTAGCAATTGGTGGTTTCCATGTTTTGATTATGGAATGTGATTCTTTTAAATGTCATTGTTGGAAATGTGATATCAGAAATGTTACTTTACAACATTTGGTATGTATCGAAAGATATTGATTAAAATATTAGGAAAGTTACATTATCACATTTGGTTCACTAAGTAATTTCCTAGGAATGTACCGATAATTTACGAATTTATCTATCACACTCGAATCGTAAGGTCTTAAGTAGTAAAAGAGTTTGGTGTACTAAATTAAAGAGTTGTCTAATCTGACAGGTTCTTTTTGCAAATAAGAACAAATAGTGGGCTGGTTGAGGTAAAGTTGGATTTCAACCATAGTTCGGTTGGCTATGAACTAGAAATAAGTTATTGGGAGACATGACGATTAAGGTATTTTCAGGTGGCTGTAAATTGATCTTGGTGATAGGGGTCAGAAGATCTATATATATATAGGATAAGCATTCTTCTTCGAGGATGATTTTTTTGTTTTTCTGTTCTTCTTTTCTCTGATTTGTCATGGAAGAGAGAAAGATTGATAAATATCCGTGTGTGAAGGGGGAGAGACTAAGGATTTACTCTTAGAAATAGAAAATCTTGAATGTTGGTAAGTTTCCTAATCTCTCTGCATTGGCAGATTCAAGAAAAAAAAGAAGGTAGTTAAGTATTTCAGTAAAATCTTGTGGCATGATTTTTCTCAAAATACCCCTTTGTATGGCATGCATGTAGACTCACTTTAAAATCCACAGTCCGAGTTTAAAAAATCTAAGCTCTAATACTACTAAATGTAACCTCCCCAACTCGGCCTAAACTCTAAACCCGAATTTAAAAGATTACATTGACCACCAAAATGGCCTAACAAAACTATTAGAGTTTAAAACAGTTGTTTAAAACATCTATTTTACTTTCCAAAGAAAAGTTGGCAAGTTTCAAAAAGATTGTGATTTAGTTTCAAAACTAATTGCTTTTAACAATTAATTTATAAAAGTGTTTGTCAAATTAAATGCCTTTTAAAGCCTACTTACGTAATAATGCAGCGGAAAAGTGATGTTTAACATAGCCTAATAAAAACCAAATTTTATGCATAAATAATTAGAATCCATATTTTATAAATAAATTTAACACTTATTTATGAGCTACCTCAAATTAACTTTGTTGAAAAGCTATACCAATACTACAGAGACATATACCACAAACATAGCTAGGACTACATCTGGATATGAATGCAATTATGTCTCTATTGTAGCCCTTGTATACCATGCGACTTGCTCCTTCTTCTTCATCATCACATGCTATTCTAAAATCAAATCAAACGTTGAAAGCATGTTAAATCATGAAATTTATGATTTGCATGCAACCAAATTCTGCATGGCATCACTCAAAGGCTTAAATTTATGTCATAACCTTTAACATGTTCATATCAAATCCTACTATTATGAATAAAGTCTCTAAGCATTTGCTTTCATACCATTATTAACAATAACAATTCTTCAACTCTGAGCATTTTTTTCAGAACTTTCTTTCCTCTCCACATCCAATTAGGTATTCAACAACACATCTCAAAACCATTTTTTAATGTACTTGCCAAGTAAAAACATTTTTTAAACAAAAAACTTAATGGTGGAATGTTAATGCATGCATAAGTTGCGCAAACCACCAATAATCAGACATCAAACGTAGCCCCTGTATAAATACAATTTATACCCGGTTGTAGTCCTAGTTATTTTTGTGGTATTTGTCTCTATGGCTTTGGTGTTGCTTTTCTAACAAAGTTAATCCCACAAATTTTGTAAATATTAAGGGTTAAATTTACTGAATTTTCTATAATTGAAAGTAAATGATAAATTTTGTAAATATTGAGGCTAAATTTGTTGAGTATTTTATATTTAAGATGAGATAGAATGTGTAAACATTGAAAGGCTAAATTTATTATTAGACTAATAAAAAAGCTCACATTAACTTTCTGTCACCCACCTAATGGCAATTATCGAAAGAGTAACTAAAATATTTGATTTGAAAATTTTAATGATTAAATCAAAAACTTAATAATTTAATATCCAAAATAAAACAAAGACATATTTTTAAGTATCATTTTATATTTTACCCTGAAACAACTTAAAATTTGCAAAAATAATAATTTATATAATTTTAATATTATTGATGCATTAATTAGTACAGTTAGAATTAGACATAATGAATCGATATAACTAATATAACTAATATAAAAAGTCAAACAAACTCCAAATACATAGAAAATAGGTTAATTCCAGCAAAAATACTCTAAATATTAAATTGCTCTTTATTTTTAAAATTTTCTAATTTAAGTCCTTAAAGTCTCCGTATTGATTATTGATTAATCAAATCATTTAATTAGTGCCAGTTCAGATATAACATACAACACATTTATGACATATAGATCAAAATGTAAAAAAGAAAAAATAATCTTTATAAATTTTATTATAACTGTATGACTTTTATAACACGTCAAATTTAAATTATTTATATGGTAGGCATTCATATATTTATAATTTTCTGTTCCAAATATGCTTTACATTAGATCCAAATTGACATTTAATGCTTAAATTAATGGTAGATTGATGGAGCAACTTACTTTTTTTTATAATATTGATACTTAATTAAATGTTTTGAAGTTTAAAGACTGATTTAAAATTTAAACAATAGTTTGAGGATGTTTGGAGAAATTAACCCTCATAAAAAACTAGTTAAATGAGTAAAGTAAAAGGTTGGCGTATCAATATCGTGTTGCTTTGTGGCGCAGTTTAGAAGCTGGTAACGCATTCATAGAGCTCTCATCGCAATTTTTTCTGTTTCCCCGCAAAACGACTACTTTCCTTGCAATGAATCCACAACACCATCCTCAATCTAACCGGACCTTCCGGTTCCACCCCTCGCTTCTCTCCGGATCGAACCCACGTCGCCACGTGTCCCGTTGACCGTTACTCCTACCGCTGGTGCCCAAGGTCGCCTCGCCATCGCCGTCGACTTGAGCGACGAGAGCGCTTACGCCGTCCGACGGTCTGTTCAGAACTACCTTCGTCCCGGAGACGCCGTGATACTCCTCCACGTGCGCCCGACGTCCGTCCTTTACGGAGCCGACTGGGGGTCCGTCCAAGTCCAAACCATCCCTAACTCCACAACTAATCACGAAAATGCCACCGCCGACGAAGAGTCGCAGCAGAAGCTCGAGAACGAGTTCGACCTTTTCACGACGACGAAAGCGAACATGCTGGCGCAGCCGTTAGTGGATGCTCAGATTCCGTTTAAGATTCACATAGTGAAAGACCATGACCTGAAAGAGAGATTGTGTTTCGAAGTGGAGAGGTTAGGGCTGAGTGCGGTGATCATGGGCAGCAGAGGGTTTGGAGCCGCTAGGAGGACCAGCAAAGGAAGGCTTGGAAGTGTTAGTGATTATTGCGTCCACCACTGTATTTGTCCGGTGGTGGTGGTCCGGTACCCCGGTGATCAGGAGAGCGGAAAAAAGAAGATTGCCGGAGAAGATGCAGAGCTGCAGCCGGTACCGGAAGAGGAACTTGAGTATTATGATGCGGAGGAGGAGCACGGAGGTTTGAGTTGATTTTATATTTAATTTTATGGTAATGAACAGCTTTAATTGGGTCTTATAATTTATAAAGCTTTCTACAGTAATTTCTGGACTTTATTTTTATTTTTTTGCTTTATGCACATGATGAAGTTCTTGTTAGAGCTCTAATTGAGAAGCTCGATTCGAAACTCACTGCTCGAAGGTCGTTTTGATCTCGAAATAAAATTGAACTAGGTGATTGAACTCAAGATCGGCCATAGTAAAATTCAACTACTTCAGCTTGGCTTAATTAAGTTTGTTTATACCATTTATACTCTAACTCAAGCTCCATCCATAAATTAAAAGCTTTATTATGCTTGTGAATTGCTTGAATTAAATATTAAATATTCAAACTAGGTTGGCTTGATACCTCAAGCTGCTTGAAACTGACCCAATAAGTTTAAATTTTTCTCAAATCCAACTTGAATAGTTTGGGAGTAGAAGAGTTTGATTTACGCCCTAGTTCTTGTTAAAAGTTAAAAGAACAGTAGTCCAATTGGAGGAATGAAAACAGTTTTGAGAAGTAGTAAGTTGCAGGAGAAGTGAGGGTATCGGCTTGGAAGATATTATGGAAATACTACAGTTATTAAGGGGATTGTTCATCATGATAAACATAAAATTTTGATGTATTTTAAATTCTAATAGTTATTAGAATTAGATCTCTAGTTCTTTTATACTTATTATGCGTATAAATAGAGACTTTGATAAAGCATTGTAATCATATCTTTGATTAATAAAGTATATTCTCTATTACTTTCATATTTTCTTTGTTCTTTATTCTCCCTATCTCTCTTTATTTTATAACACGTTATCAGCACGATGATTCTCTATTTTTTTCAAAATCTTTCGAAGTTGTCCCATAGATCAAATTCTTTTTCACCTTAAACTTTCACCCTTACAACTTTATCTTTGGGATATTGAAAGATTCAATCTTAAAATGGATTATAGTTCTTATTCCCGATCTTTGATTTATTGTACAAGCATGGGTAAAGTATAGATTTGGTAAGAAACTTTTATATTTCGACCATATTTTCTTTTTCAATTAAGAAATGACTACTATTAATTTTTATTTGATATCACTACAAGAAAATAGACTTTTAGCGGCGTTTTTTTTAGCCTTTAGCGACGCTTTTCAAAACGCCGCTATAGGTAACGCCACAAAAATTTGTGGCGTTTATTTAAAAAAAACGCCGCTAAAAGCCATTACATTTAGCAGCACTTTTCCCACAAACGCCACTAATTTTGACAGATTTGCAATATATTTTTTTTACCAATATCCATTTCTTCCTCGCATTAAAATCCAACCAAATACAACAAATATAGTATAAAATGCACCAAAAACAAGAATTTAGCATAAAAATACAACCAAAAACATTAATTCTAAATGATACTTCAAATTTAACGAAAGATATATGATATAATTAATAAATAAAGTATAATTTAAAATATTCTTACAATAATGTTAAACGTGACAAAGTTAAAACATTCTTACAATAAGAAAACTAATGTCTAAGATGGCGGCTTTTATGATTCTTGAAACATCTCGCATCATCTCTTTGAAGTCAGTAGTGGAGGTCATCGTACTTTTGCTGCTCGCTCGCCATCATCGCTGCCTCTCCTCCTCTTCTTCTTTTGCCTCCCTCGTTCTTGCCTCCGCTCTGAGTTGTTCTTGGAGTTCTTCATATTTTCGTTGAACCTCGACAATTTGCTCAACCGTGTTCGCTTGCATCTGAGCTATCTGGTCTCTTAACCTCTGAACTTCAGCTTGAGCTTGACTTCCGGAAGGCATGTATTATTGGGAGCCGAACCAAAATATTGGGTCGGGGTAACACCAGATCCTTGAAATCGAACCCGACTGTACCTTTCGGGACCTAAAACTTCAAAGATAATTACATTATCAATGTTCTCAAGATTAATCGAACTATCGATCAAGCAATCGCTTCATATTCCGCCTTCTTCTCCTTTAGTTTCTCCTAAAAAAGTAATTAAACAGTTAGAAACGAAATATATAATAAAAATGAATACAACATAACTTAACATTATTTAAAACTACTAATGATGAATTGAATTAAACAATTATAATTAAAGATTATAAATATTTAGAAAAATAAAATATTATTAAGTAAATATACCATAATTTCTCCAACTTTGGATGTCATAGGAGGTCCATCTTTCTTCCTATGCGTAATCTCAAAAAGCTAAAGGCGTCCAACTTTTTATCCAGATTTGACTTCCTACAATATAGTAGTAAAAATATTATTTAATAGTAGAAAGTTATTAATATTTGAAAGAATTAATAAATTCATAATACATCGGCCTCAGCTACAGAAGCAAAACTTCTCAAACCTACCGTGTGCGTGAATTTTTGTTTTTGCTTGCTGCTTGTTCCAACTCGCTCACGGTTTTACATAATGAAATTATTATTACGTATATAGTAAACACTATATATAAGAGTTTGGAAATACGTAATACCTCTCCTTTCTTTGAATTCCAGAATCTAACCGCATCTTCCCATTGGTACCACAGCATTCCCGGCAGGACATTTCTCAATTTTTCCTCGAGGCTTATGTCTTTCTTAAAATATTGTTTTTTTAAAGTGATTTTATTGTCTCTCTATTTTTTACCCAATACCTTCTTGATATAATTATCGGAGACCTCAAAACCAAATCTCTCCTAAAAAAACACAAGTTTAGAATGTAAATATAAATGAAACTTAAACCAAAGTATTATAAATTACATTCACATTTTGTTACCTTAATATTAGCGAGAGCCTGATTTTTGTTGCTATCAGGCATGTGATGCCATGATTCGTAGTTGATGGGCAATATATTGGCATTTCATGCTAAAATGCCCAAATAGCCTGCTAAAAGTTGAGCTTCAGATCCAACAAGCTGACCATGAGTATTTCTACTTACTTTGACACGCTCGACAGGATCTAAGTTGTATAAATCTCTAAGTAGCGTACGTCCTCGAACTCTGCGCGTCCCACCACTTTCAGCTGAAAATGATATACTATTATTATATTAAAATTGACAAATAAATCAATAATAAAAGTCAACACATGTAAAATGAACTCAACATTACTTTGAAATTCTTTAGACTCGTCAAGTGTCTCCGGCACATTCGAAGATGCTGTTCACTATTTCCTTCTTCTTAATTTGGAGTATTCTGGACAATACTTAAATCTCGTAATCTTCTTCTACGCATTTTTCCTGCAATACACATAAAATAGTTAAAGTTTTAGTAACAAATTACAACAATAATAGTACATATAAAATAGTTAAATTATATAACATGACCAAGATTAAAATTATAATATTACATATAATTAAAAAATCGTAAAATCTTACTACATCATTATTCGTAAATATCTTCATCCACATCATGTCGAACCCATTGATGTTGTGTACTAGTACTAGGGATATTTTCATCTAAGTTTTGTTCTGGAAAAGGTAATGTTTCTGATCTTTCGACGATGTCATCTCTACTTCCGTTACCCATGTCAAACAAGTCTCTAGGGGTGTTCCGGAGTACAACATACCAACCCTCATCAGTTGGATCTTTCGAATAAAAAAACTTGTTTCACTTGAGAGGAAAATACATATGGCTCGTCCATCAATTGTTGTCCAGTGTGAATCAAGTGAGAGAAATTCACCATTGTAAAACCAAATTGATCTTTTTTAATTCCTCAAGCAGTATTAACATTAGCCCAATCACACCGAAATAAGACAACTTTCCATCTGCCATAGTAATCCAACTTAATAATGTCGGTAAGAAGTCTGTAATACTCCACATTACCCTCAACCGAATTACTGTCCCTAGAACTAGCATAACTTGTAATTGAAAATTAACAACAACTCCACAATTTTGAGTTTTCCTCATTCTCTCGCAATACTTTGTATGAAATCTATATCCAAGGAAGACACTATATCTTTTTATTACTCTGTTCAGACATTGGGAAAGTCATTTAACTTCGTCATTGACGTCCTTCCCACTCTAAACCTATTGAATCGAAAGTAAATTGAATAATTATAAATGTTTTATGTAAAAACATTCTTATTTGATTAACTAAATTTCGCGAATATATGTAACTTATTAACTTTAGTTACATACCGTTTGGCTTAACCATTCATGAAAAGATTCTGTAAATAACTTATTAATCTCTCGATGTTGTAATCTTCGAGAGCGTGCACGAGATCTGAAAATTTTTTTGTACTCACTATGTTAAAAACAAGTTTAATTGGTTAGAAGATAAACAAATCAAAACGACGAATATATGAGAAAATTTTAAAACTTACTTGCGTAACGGTTCAACTAAATCGTGGTGAAAAAGTACATATCGATGTGCTTGTATCCACGATATATCATCTAATTCTGTAATTTCAACTTTGCCGATTGGTTTTCCATAACTTTGGAATAAAAAAGTTTCGGCCAAGTTATGATCATTGAGCCCAGCATTTCTAGTTGGTCTATTCAATCGTGTTTCAACATCTTCTAAATATCTAGAACAGAAGGTCATGCACTCCTCTGCCAAGTAGCCTTCAGTAATTAATCCTTCTGGATAACTCTTATTGCGACAATAAGATTTCAATTTGCTTAGAAACCTAAACACGATATACAATATTTATCAAAAGTTGTAACTAAATGTATAGAGGCGAATGAATAAATACTTAACAAATAAATTAGCACCTTTCTATAGGATACATCCATCGATAAAAAATCGGTCCACCAAGTATTGCTTCGTGAGGGAGATGGATTACCAAGTGCACCATAATAGTGAAGAAGGAAGGTGGAAAGATCTTCTACAAATTACATAAAGTCAAAGCAGCTCGATCCTGTACTTTCTTAAGCTCTTCAACATCCAAAACTTTGCCACAAATAGCTTTCATTATGTTGTATAGTTCAATTATACAGGACGTCACATTTTTTGACATGCAACACCGTAAAGCAACTGGAGTAAATCTTGCATCAAGATGTGATAATCATGTGATTCTAATGAA
Organism: Gossypium arboreum; assembly: GCF_025698485.1. NCBI lineage: Eukaryota > Viridiplantae > Streptophyta > Magnoliopsida > Malvales > Malvaceae > Gossypium > Gossypium arboreum. The sequence goes on along the minus strand of NC_069082.1, from coordinate 11,568,097 downwards.
TATAATCTTCGATCTTTAAGACTCACACATCGAGATATATTTGACGCATGCGCATCTGGGACCTTTATATCCTTCAACACCATGCAAAACACCTTTTTCTCTTTCTTTGACATTGAAAAAATAGAAGGCGGCAACCGACATTTCCCATTCGGAATACTTGAGGATGAAGATCACGTCGAATTCTCATGTCAACTAAATCAAGTCGACTCTGAAGATTGTCTTTTGATTTTCCATCGACATTTAAAATTATCCCAATTATGTTCTCGCAGACATTCTTCTTAATATGCATGACATCAAGATTGTGGCGTAAAATGTTGTGCTCCCAATAAGGCAACTAAAAAAAAATACTCATTTTTTTCCACAAGTCCGCCTCATTAGGATCATCCTCTTTGTCAGATTCATCATCAGATTCATCCCTCGATATTCTCCTTGTTTGTGTGATAGGTGGTTGATTCATCTTCCTGTAACTAAAGTTGATATCTTTTAACATAAACAAGATTTTAGATCCAACGGTCTGCTCAGGAGCTCCTCTGTACTCTTCAGTACCGTCAAATAAAGTCCTCTGAAATCTAAATTTATAATTTCCATCTAACCACCGACGATGGCCCATGTAAGAGAACTTCTTCCCACTATACAACCACTTCGAACAAGTTTGCGCAGCACAACAAGGATAGGCATAACGTCCTTTAGTACTCCAACCCGATAAATTAGCATAAGTCGAGAAATCATTAATTGTCCACAATAAAGCTGCACGTAAATTAAAGTTCTCCTTTCTTAATCCATCATATGTCTCAACACCCGACCATAATTGTTTTAACTCTTCAATAAGTGGTTGCAAATAGATGTCAATATCATTTTCGGGACCTTTCTCTCCAGGGATAATCATTGATAAAATAAATGAAGATTGCTTCATGCAAATCCATGGAGGCAAATTGTAAGAAACAAGCACTACAGGCTAAGTACTGTATGAAGTACTCATGATTTTAAAAGGATTAAAGCCATCAGCTGCTAGCCCAAGCCTCACATTCTGAGGATTGCTTGCAAAGCTTGGAAATTTACTATCAAACGATTTCCAAGCTAAAGAATCAGCAGGATGCCTTAATAATCCATCATCGGTTCGCTGATCATTATGCCACCTCATAGAATCGGCCGTCTTTGACGACATGAAAAGCCTTTGAAGTTTTGGTATTAGGGCAAAATATCGCATAACCTTGACTGGCTTCTTTCTTAAATGTGCCCCACCTTCATCCCCATTCACATCTTCTGTATTCCCATTCATCCAACGAGACTTACAGCAAAAATGACAAGACTGTTGGTTCTTCTGATCACCCCAGTACAACATGCAGTCATTTGGGCAACTATGAATTTTATCGTACCCAAGGCCCAAATATTTTATTAGTCTCCTCATATCTTGACAAGACTGGGGGATTTTTGCAAACGGAAACATCTCTCTCAGAAACTCTAGCAGCATTGTAAAAGAGTTTCCGGTCCACCCTCCCAAACATTTTAAGTGAAATAGACGAATACAGAAAGACAATTTCGAATATTTTGATCCCTCATAAAGTTCTTCGTTCATTTCGTTAAGTAAATTGTAAAACGTCGCCGCTTCTTCATTTGGCTCCTCATCAGGTGCACTTGTTCTCGTTTCGCAAAAAACATTTCCACCAATATTACAATCGTCGGATGCAATAAAGTTAGGTGGAAACGATTGCTCACCATGATTGTGCATATTAAATGCATCCCGCAACATACCTTTCATGTCATCTTCTCTAACATACTGATGGTAAGTAGTATCAGGATAAATCGGATTAATCGTTGAAGAAGTTCCACTAGATGTACACTCTCCATGGAAAATCCCTTTTTTATACCCCCGAATAAAGCCATCAACAATTAGATGTTCGTAGACAACTTCACGAAAATGCCAATTTATGTTGCCACACCTCTTATATGGGCAAAGAATCATATTCTCTTGGCTTGCATTTTGAAATGCAAAATTTAGAAAAGTTTGAACTCCATTTTGATAGCCGTTACTTACCCTTGACAAATTCATCCAACTCCTATCCATATCGTTGTTCTTGAAGTCTAAAGTTGATAATAAATTACACGGATAAATTGTTTATTTATAAGTATAATTAAGTTATGTAAGTCATGTATTATGTAAGTTATGTATTATGTAAGTTATGTAAATTATGTAAATCATGAATTTTGATCTTTAAATTATGTAAGTTATGTATTATGTAAGTTATGAAATTTGAACTTTAAATTATTATGTAAGTTATGTAAATTATGTAACTTATGAAATTTGGTCTTTAAATTATGTAAGTTATGAAATTTGAACTTCAAATTATTATGTAAATTATGTAACTTATGAAATTTGGTCTTTAAATTATGTAAGTTATGTATCATGTAAGTTATGAAATTTGATGTTTAAATTATGTAAGTCATGTATTATGTAAGTTCAAGAAATTATGTAAATTATGTGAGTTGTTTGGTGAACTTGAAAAAATATATTACTTTTGAATATATATTAATTTTGAATTAGAAACATTTAATACATAATTTCCTTCTTTAAAAAACTTGTAATTTTCTAAATAGCAACATGGTCAAATTCAAATAAAATTTTGGAATTCCCATCAAATTTGAAAAGCTTTATTTTTAAATACACTAAATGAAAAGTCAAATTGAAAGTATGGGAGAAACCACCAAAAAGAAGAAGAATGATATTTTACTAAAAGAGATTGTTGAAAGTAAAAAGGAAGTCTTGAGAAAAAAAATTGGTGGTCAAAATCCAAGAAGGAACATGGAAATTCTTTTCATGTTTTGGCTTTTACACTTAAACGTGGGCTAAGTGTCATCCCAATTTTTTCAATTTGTCAATTTGGAATTGCTGCTTTATGATGTTGAAATTTCCATATATTTTATTTTTTTATAAATTGTTTAGGATTTGATTGAATTTTGTGATGAAAATATTTTTAATAAGATTTTTGTATGATTCATTTTATAATCACTATAGCTATCACTAAAATAATTTTCACTTGTTGAGAGGGCATAAAAAGCAACTATTGAATTTGGAGTAGTGCTCAGAGAAAAATTGAGAAAATAAAAGATAAATTTGGATCATAATAGGGTTAATATTTGATATATTGACGGTATGTTTGTTTCACAAGTAATTTTAAAAATTAACATATGTCTTTATTTTTAGTATTTTACTCAATTTAAAATTTTATCGAGTTAAACAAAATGAAATTTGAGTCGTATCGAATAAAATTGAGTGAAATTATTCAATTCAATTAAAAAGAAAATATATCAAATTAAAACTTATTATAGTGTAACTAATTTAAAATACTTTCAAAAGCTAAAATTTAAAATTAATTTGAAACAAAATAGTTCTGCTCCAAACAGAACCAGCAATTAAATCTTTACAAAATTGCAACCCCAAAATATTAATTTTTCCAAAATCATCATGATAAAACTATTATTGAATAGAATTTTGAACTAAAACGTACCTTAATAATTTCAACAACTTGGTCTGCTCCACTCTCACTAGCAAACAGAGGCTGGCGTCAAAAAAGTAATATTTGTTAAGTGATTTAAAGTGAAAATGCATAAAAATAAGGAAAAAAATTTAGCAACGAAACCTGTACCTAGAACAGATGTCAATGGCTGTGGTGTATTTAGTTGCACCAAATATTAATTCAAGTGCTCGACAGTACCTAGAACAGATGTAAGATTATAAGAGTAGCACCAAATATATTTCAGTTTAAGCAAATATAAAAACTTTATCTATATTAGTACCAAATATTAATTCGAAGATTAAATGGCGCTTCAGTTGAACCAATAGTTGCGGGAGGAGCAGAAGCGAGAATCGAAATACATACAACATTAATTCACTAATACGAGACACATGGAACTATATCCTAAAAGTCAAAACACAAGGAATTAAAGTATATGTACCATATTTAGTATACAATATAATTTTACTTCATATATATTACTTCATATAATTATTATAGTAATAATTAATTTATTAACAATCGTCATAGTACAAAAATAGGGTAGAAAAAATTAGGTTTTGGTTAAAAGCAATCATAAAAATATTTTTGTACAAAATTAATTCAAATACTATGATATATTAATTTGGTAAGTACTACTCGGTATCATGAAGTTTAGTACATTAGTTAATATTGTAAAATAGAATAGTTTCTAAGTAAATCTTGACGAATAACCCAAACAAGAAGGAATTATATAACCAACTGCGATGTACAAGAAGTAACAGATAGGCATTTGATACTTGATAAGGATGCTAACAAACTGATACAAAAATTATCAATCTGAATGGCTGATCATTTTTTCAATTGCTCACTGGAATGCATTGCCTTATCAAATTAGATTCAATACACAGAACATAAATGTAAAAGTAATTAAGTAAAAAACTTACTTGCGTCTCAGAAACAGATACAGAAGAATAATCCTGAAAAAGTTTAAAAATTAAATGTCAGCAAAACACAACTGATTTGTACCAAAATAGATCATCTTCAAACTACAACCATCTAAATTGAAAATTGATATAAGGCATAATGTGAGTAATCCAGTCAATGTTCAAGATCAAGTGATGGAGAATTGAAAGACAATGACATTTCCTTAGTAAAACTTCATGTCAGTTTTGCGATATAATTCAGTCAAAATAAACTTCTTAGCCCAAAAATATGCAATAGTTGTTGCAAATGTTTTTACATTACATGTTCAAGTAGCTTTTGTATGTAATGTTTCCTTGAATGACTATAGTTAATTAGAGAATTTGAGGGATTAAGAAATGTATAAACAAGTTATTAATAAATTTTACATAGAATTGACCCTTTTGAATATTATATAATTAGAATACAAAAAACAATAATGTAATACAAATATAGGAACTGTTAAAAATATTTCTAAATACAATATATTTTAAACGAAATTATATATAAAAGATAGGAGACAAAAAACTTAACAAATCCAACACTCATTGGGTAATGTCTCGTAGCGATGGAATCCCACTAGATGGATCACTTGGGCTCGATTTTATGTTTGAAACAATGGAAGTCTGTTCCCACAGCCAATTTCCCACTTGGGCTCGACCTCTGCCATTGTTTTTTTTTTACCAAACTGGAAGGAACCCATTTTTTTCGTATGTTAACTAACCCATTAAGTTTAAAGCACTCAGATAAGTTTAAAGCACAACTAAAACACTTGAAATTAAGTTCCTAATAACAAGACTTGGTTTTCAAGATTTTGAGTTTAAATCTCAAAATTGATGACTAGAATTGTCTACCATAGAGTGCAATATTAGATATTAGAAAAGAGAAATGGAAGCTAGCAAGAAGGTACATGATAACCTTTTTCAAAGATTTATAGCAAGGAGCATTGAGGTTTAGTTGGAAAACTAGGGAATTTGAAGCACTTAATAACAAGGTATTGGCAAAAGAAAAGCAAAAAAAGGCATCTAGTTTAAGTGTGAAAAGAGAAAGATATCTTTTCTCATTTATAAAAATGGGTTAATATATGATGATACATCGTCATGTTATGTATAAGACTAATAAAGTGTGTGCAAAACTTTTGTAAAAGCAATGACTTGTGAGCAACCAAAGAACAATTCTAGACTCTGCACTCTCCCTTTAGTAAAAGAGTTGAATTAACATCAAAGAATCAGTAAAACAGAATATTGGTTTAGAAGATACGATTGAAACTTGAAGTTGTAGTTTCAAATACCAATCTGCAACTTGTAACAATGGCAAAAGAAAAGCTAAAACTTCATTCAAAGTACTTACAGAAGTTAATATGATGAATCTTCAGAGCTCTCCTTAACAAAAATTTTCTGCTATAAATGCTTGAATGGGTGCTTATGATTTGAACGTCTTCAAAATTCAATCTTCTGGTTTAACACACAACTTGCCCGAACTTGGACTCTTCTAGAATGAAGTCATCAATGATTCTGCAGATTTTGTAAGCTTCAAGAACAGAGATATCCCAAAGTTAGATGAGACAGCTTGATTAAAATCTCCAATAAAACATGGAGTTTGAAGGTTCTTTATTACTGAACCCACTTCTGAAACAACTCCTCATCGGGTGTACCAAATATATAAATAAATGGAACTGATATTAACCAAAACAATTTGGTTTGTCTCTGTCTTTTGCCAAAGTCAACAAAAAACCAAGTTTAGTTTATTATTAAATGGTCAAAATGGTTGCCTTTCCGTCAAGATTGTGGACATTCGTCTGCAACCTTTTCTCCTTTTTCAAAAGAAAACGTATGCGGGTGCACCAAAGTCCAACTCTCAATCTAAAACGATTGCTTATTAATTTGTCTAACTTCTTATTAATTTATTGATTTTTTCTAAAATCATCATCATAAAATATTATTGATTAGAAAAAAACAATGAAATCAAACTTAATAACTTCGTAGCTTTTAAGAGTAAAATACCTCTACAAACCGTATTTCCAGCGGCGGCGGAGGAGAGAAGAGGCGAAGAGTTTCCTTCTAAAATCGAGAAGATGCGTCGGATGTTGGGAAACTAGGGTAAAAAATTTGGGGGAAAAAATCTGGGGGAAATTGAGGGGAAATCGGGGAAATTGACTTTGGTAGAGAGTAAAGCAAATTCGGGCCTCACAGAAACGACGCCGTTTAAGTTAAAAAAATTAAAAGTTTGCGGCGTTTTCAGAAACCGCCACTAATAAAAATAACACAAAACGACGACGTTTCCCACCAACCCCCTAAAAGATATTTGTGGTGTTTCCTTCAAAAACGCCAGTAATGACAACTTTTTGCGGCGTTTGAGATAAACTGCCACTAATAACAAAACACTAAACGACGTCGTCTGCTGTCTATTGACAGATATTTGTGGCGTTTTATAGGGTTCGCCACTAAAAAAAAAATGAAAACGACAACGTTTCAATTGACATAACTTTGTGGCGTTTCTGAAAAACGCCGGTAATTCATGCCTTTTGTGGCGTTTTCACTAAAAGCGCCACTAATAACAAAGTTTCAAACGACAACGTTTTGCTTCCATGGATATTTGTGGTGTTTTTCAATAAAACGCCGGTAAAATTTAATATCATTTAGTCTTTATATTTTTATAATATTATTAATTAATCAAAATACTTAATATTATTAACACTAATTAATCAAAACTCTAAACCTTAAACCATTAAACTATATCCCCATAACCTTAAACCCTAAACTATATCCCCTAACCATAAACCACAAAACAATAACCCCTAAGCCTTAACCACAAAATGTATGAATTAATCATAACCCTAAACTATATCCCTTAATCCTTAAACCACAAAATAATAACACTAATTAATCAATACTCTAAACCTTAAACCATTAAACTATATCCCCTACTAACGTACCTTAAACTATATCCGTTAAACCCTGAACTATATCCCCTAACCATAAACCACAAAATAATAACCCCTAAGCCTTAACCACCAAATGTATGAATTAATCATAACCCTAAACTATATCCCCTGATTCTTAAACCACAAAATAATAACACTAATTAATCAATACTCTAAACCTTAATCCATTAAACTATATCCCCTACTAAAGTACCCTAAACTATATCCCCTAAACCTTAAACCACAAAATAAAAACCCCTAAGCATTAACCCATAACCCATAACCCATAAACCCCTAACCACTAACCCATAACCCTTAAACCCCAACCCTTAAACCATAAGCCATAAACATAATCCTTAAACCCATAAACCCTAAACCTTTAAATAGTAAATCTTAAACCTTTAACCCTAAATTATACACCCTAAACCATAAAATGGGCAAATAATGTAGTGTTTTAGTTTTTTTTTTTTAAATTGAGTTTTAAGCGGTCTAATTTCAATATTATTTAGGTCTAGTCGAGATTGATATAATCGTAAAATTTTCCTTCTAATATAATTACCAAAATACTTTTATATCTAATATTAGTTTAAAATAGATGATGATAAAATTCATATCATTATTTTCTCTAGCATAATGTTATAATTATAAAATGATTAATGATATCATTAAAAATATAATAAAATTTTAAAAATATTGTTGTATTTTGATTAAAATATAAAAAAATTCAAATACATCATAACATACTTATAAGTTATTTGTTCTATTTTGATAAAAAAAAATATATATTCAAAATTTAAAATTTTGACATAATTGCGGCGTTTATAACCCAAAACGCCACTAACAAGCATATATAAAAACACTAACGTTTTTGGTCAATCTTAAACATATTTGCGGCGTTTTAGAGGAAAACGCCGCTAAAGACAGATATATTGCGGAATTTTTCAATAAACGCTGCTAATGCCAGTATAGCTCAACCACGAAACGACGTCGTCCTTCTCATCGCTTTTGCGGCGTTTTCGACTAAGCGTCACTACTACTCGACATATAGCGGCGTTTTCTTGGAAGCGCCGCTAATTCCACGTAACCTTAATTTAAACGACGTCGTTAACCTTAATATTTTAGCGGCGCTTTTCTTAAAACGCAGCTAATGCTGATATTTTGTGGCGTTTTTGCCTAAGCGCCACTAATTCCGTGGAAACTCAACATAAACAACGTCATTTTGCTGAACCTTTTAGTGGCGCTTTATTTAAAACGCCGCTAATGCTCGATCTTTTGCAGCGTTTTGTTGAAGCACCGCTAATGCTCAACCTTTAGTGGCGTTTTCTATTAAAACGCCGCTAAAAACCTGTTTTGCTGTAGTGTATAAATTTTACATTGTGAGAGTATTTGATTTTTGTCTTTCTATGTTAAAAATTCTTTTTATGTAAAAGACATAATTGTTGATTAGATATGTTTGCTATTAATTTAGTATGTTTTCCTATTTTTTGGTAAATCATTCTTTTTGAATTTTTTTAATTAAGTTATATTATGCATAATATTTAGATGTTTAAAATTTTGATTATTAAATTTTGTTATTAAATATTTTTAAAATTTTATTAAAATTATAGTGGAAAATGTTATTAATCTACCATTGTTGATTATAGGAAATTTGATATCTATTGAGTCTTATTAACTTGTTAATGTTAAATGATTGTATGATATCTTTTAAATTGAACTTATAAATATTTTATTAGAGCAAGATAAGATTTTATAATATATATGTGATATTGAAATTTGATACAATGTGTATCGGATAATTTTCTAGCATGGTACATAAAAATTTTGATTATTTATTAAATGATTTTTACTATTAGATTATAAATGTTATTAAAGAAGCAAAGTTGTTTTACTACTTGTAATAGTACTCGTGATAATAGTCAAGGTGATGACGATGATGTTAAAGATTTTCAGGTATATTTTATTTATTATATCATGTTTATTATAATTGGAGAATAATCATGATAACATGAATGGATAGATTCGCTTTAAAATCCACACATGTTTACGATGGTAATTATGAAATAAAAAATCAATAAAAGCGTTTAAAAGTTTGTCCTACGAGATTTGTTACATTCTCTAAATTGAATGCAAACATAAAAAAAATAAAAGATATAATTATGGACCACTAAAAGTGGGAATATAGTAATAAATAATAGAACAATCGAGTTCTCAATATAACTCTTCAAAGGGTAAAGATAATTTATGTTATCAATGTGATATGAAATATTATTGACCACATATGTGCTGTATGCCCAAATATTTTGTTTCTATTAATATTTTTGAGGAAGTAGATGAAAATGTAGTAATGAATTTCATCATTACAAATAGAAAATATTTATCTTATTTAATACTAAAACAAACAAATATTATCAAATATTTGATAGTATAAATTAGTTGAAAGCTTCGAAGAGCTAATATATCAATATTTAAAAAGCACAAAATTTATGATGGTTAATGCATTACTTTTAAAATATATTTGTAATGGATCTCATATTGAGATTGTGAATGAGGAAAATATTATATTTCATATGAATAAAAAGGGATTGGGTTATTAATTTATATTTATTTTATAATATTTATGATATCTTTTGTCATCATCCCTATTAAAGGGTTAAAAGCAAAATATTTGATTGTGAAAGATTTACTTATGAGTAATAGAATATGATAATTCTATCTAAAGCTTGTTATGGTTGGATGCACCTAAAGTCACAAGTTTTTTAAAAACCGTGAGTATAACTCTACATTATTCAGAATAAGTTCTCAATTAAATTTACGTGGTAAAATATTATTGATGAGAACTTGCAAGAGAGATAACTTATCTATATAAAGTCATTGGTTATGTACCTGTTGTACACCTGGAAAATAAGATCCACTCTCAAAGTTTGCTATTAATAGATTTTTGGGCATTTGAAGATTTTGGCATATTCCCTGAAGCAAATACTACATATAATTATTTGGAAATTATATTTATTGACTTAGTGACATTATAGACTTCACATTGATTTAGACATTTTCAGTAATACATGTCACAATAAATTAAAATGAATGATAATAAAATTATCAATTTGTTACAATTTAGTACAAATGAAACATATGTTAAAGTAAACCAGAAGTTTACTAATACAAATACATTTACTATTTGACGTGACCAGTTAGACCATCCTGGATCATATATGATGCGAAAATTAATTGAGAATTTATATGGACATTCATTAAAGAACCAAAAGATTCTTTAATTTAAAGAATTCTCATTTGTTGTTTGTTCTCAATGAAAATTGATTCTTAGAAACTCACTAGCTAAAGTTGAGATCTAATGTCTTATATTTCTAAAATGAATATGGGCCCATTCATCCACTATGTGGATGGTTTTGATATTATATGATTTTGGTAGATGCATCTACAAAATAATCACATGCATTATCAACTCGCAACCTGTTGTTTGTGAGATTGCTTGTTTAAATGATTAATTTCAGATTATGCAATTAAAACAATTCATCTTGCTAATTTTGGTGTGTAACACCCCTAACCCGTATCAGTTGCCAGAACAAGGTTACGGAGCATTACCGGAGTTTACATTTCAGAACTATCAAAAATTTTAAAACATTTAATTCATATCATCAATCACTATAAAACCAATCAATAGGATACATATTATGCCTCATACGAGCCCTCGAGGCCCTAAAAACACATTAGAAACAAATTGAGACTAAATCAGAAACATATATAAATTTCAGGGAAAAGATGAAAATTTACAAACTGCAGGGTCATACGGCCGTGTGGCCAGGCCGTGTAACTTACACGGCTAGGAGACACGCCTGTGTATTAGGCCATGTAAGCATTCAAAATAGGGACACACGGCTGTGTCCCAGCCCGTGTAACTCACTGACTTAGGTCACACGGCCAAACCATACGCCCGTGTGCTAGGCCGTGTACCCTTTGAAATAACCTCACACGCCTGAGTGCTAGGCCGTGTGCTAGGCCGTTTAAAACCTGGATTGCAACCTTTTGAAAACTATAGGGGACACACGACCATGCTACCTAGCCATGTGTCACACACGGCTGAGACACATGCCCATGTCTCTGCCCATGTGGACGAAGATAGGCCATTTTACAAGCCATTTTTCTCACTTTTTTCAACATGTGCCTATAATCCCTTTTGCACATATACTTAAGCCCTCAAAATGCACCAAAATCATGCATAATCTAACTTTATACATATAGTATAACCACACTCAACCAATATTGTAATGGCCTAAATTCAAAGTTATCGGAACAGTGGTTTCGTAACCACAAATCTGATTTAAAGAGAAATTTATTTCAATATTTTTGCATGAAAATTGATATGATAGGAAAATCGTATGAAAATATTGATAGAAAAATTTTACCGATTTAATGGTTAGTTAGAAAAAGAAATTATTGAAGAAATTGGGTAAAAACAAGGTATTGGGACCTCTATCTCGTAAAAATGAGTCAAAAATAATTTTATAAATATTTATGAAATGTTAGTAATGTGGTATTAAAATTTCGTTAGGAAATTTTAATGTTTGGGTAGTCAATTAAATGAAAAGGACTAAATTGTAATAGGTGTAAAAGTTGCTAGAATGATTAAATAGCTTAAGAGTCTAATGAGAAAGGATTTAAAAGGCAATTAGACCCAAAATTTATTTGGTCTGGACGGCAAGGGCATGAAATCAGCAGGAAAATTGATAAATTAAGGGCAAAATTGGAATATTGCAAAATTAACTAAATAAAACTAGGACTAAATAGGAAATATCTAGATTTCTCTTCATTTCTCTTCAATTCCAGCAGCTAAAAATGCCATAGGAGGGTTCTCTAAGCTGGTATTTCATAGTTTCTGCACCAAGTGAGTTAATCCTTGCCTTTTTCTTGTAATTTTTGTGTTTCTAAGACTTTTACAACTAGGTCCTACTATTAAATTCATTAGTTTTTGATTTCATGGATGAAATTGAAAGTCACCATGGTTTAGTGTTGTAAGTTTATGATGAAATAGAATGAAATTAAAGCTTTAATTTGTTTATTAGATGATTTTATTAGGTAATTTCAATAGAAATTGATTTTTAGGACCTAATTCTGAAAATGCTTAGAATTAAAGTCTATTAATGAAATTCTGATTCCTAAAGGTTTTAAACTAGTTTAAGGTGATAGAATAAAATGTTAATTGATAAAAATCAGCTCAATTGAGAGGCTAATTGAGTAGGGACGAAATTATCATTTATTAAAAGCTTAGGGGAAAAATGGTAATAAACAGCTTGCACAAAAACAGTTTGGACAGCAGCAGTAGACTAACTTTGAAAAATCACCATAAATTGTATAAATCGAATTAGAAGATTAAAAAATATGGAATTAAAATTGGACAACAGCAATGGATTTGTAAATTTTGAGATATAATGAATTTTGTCAGACAGGGTCAGAATGAATTTGGGTTCCCCTGTTCTGATTTTGAAAAATCATAAAAAATTGAAAACAAATAATTAGGGGCTTAAATTTATATTTATAGAATCCTGAATGATTCTATTTTTAATAGAAACAAACAAGAACATCATTTGAATCCTGTATGAAGAGATAATTAATTTTTAGTGAAGAAGGGTCAGAACTGTCAGACAACAGAACAGGGGTTACTTTAAAGAATAAAATGTACTTATTTTATAAACTAAAAATTCTAAGAATTTTATGGTAAGAATATATATGAGTCTAGTTTCAGGGAAAATTAACGGATCTTAATTTGGAGTTCCGTAGCTCGATTTATAAATAATTTAGTGACTATAACTCAAATAGGCAGCTTTGAATAAACTATTAATATTAATAGTTGAATTATAGAGAATGTTGCATATGAACATGAAATGTATTAAATTGATAATTAAATTTATTTATTTAGATCCAGAAGATTCAAATATGAAGCTAGATAGAGGAAAGGAAAAAGTTCGGGATTAGTAGATTTTTTTTACAAACAAGTATCAAGGTAAGTTCGTGTAACTTGAATTATATTCTTAAATGCTTGAGATTGTATGTTATTGATGTGAATATGATTTGAATGTTCATTGTACGAAAATTAATGAAACATTGATATATTTGATAAAATGGGAAGAAATCCCGTTTAAATAAAAGGAAAATTTGATGGATCTCTGAAAAGAAATTGACGGTAAAAAGGATCTAGCCCGGACGGGTGATCCTTTCCTGATCTAGCCCTCTCGAAGAATATGTGTAAAATGGATTTAGCCCGGACGGGTAATCTGAATTAGGGTCTGAATTTACCCTGGACTAGTAATTCTGATCCAAGCTCATTAGAGTAATTGTCGTTGCAGGGGATTTCGCCTGGACTGGTAATCCTGCTGCAAGGTTGAGGTTCGCGGGAGTGTGCTCTCTGAAATGGAAATGTGCACACATGAATATGATTTGACAGACCCGGAATTGTACACTAAAAGTGTATCTCTGAAAAATCCATCGAAATTCCGATAAATTCAACTGGATAAATATGGAAAAATAACAAGGAAATGGAAATTATGATATTGATGAACTCATCAATCATAGTATATATTATTGGTACATGGAAATTATTGTACTAACTTGAATGTTGAGTTTGTGCATGTTAAGGTAATAATGCATTGAATGGATATAGGAATGTTTATTGTATTGTATTGAAAATATTAGGTTAGTATAATTCTTGTTACATGAGCTTACTAAGCACAAAGTGCTTACTCTGTTTCATTTTCCCCTATTTTGTAGTGTTAAGAGCTCGGAGGTCGGATTTGGTCGGAGACACATCACACTATCAACCTCAGGATTTCGGTATATAAAGAAAATTTATTTTGGAAATCAATGGCATGTATAAGCTAATAAAGTAAATGATTCTGTGAAATGAATGTAGAGTTAGTCATTGGTATAGCTAACAAATCTTGGTTTTGGGTATGTGATGACGTTATTTTATAAATATGCATGAATTTATCTTGAAAATATGTTGAATTGGATTGGTTGATGTGGATTGTTTCTAGTTTAAAATTTCAGGGAAGATTAGATATTTATAAAGGGTTATATTGAGTTAAAAAAAAATTAATTCGTAAACTCCGGTAATACTTCGTACCCTTTTCCGGCAATGAATACGGGTAGGGGTATTACAAATATGCACATAGGCATCTCAAATAACAATTTATAAACATGTATCACCAAGTACTCCATTTGGTCAAAATAAACAACTAACTTCCAATTTGATTTGCATCCATACATACCATAAATCTTACTTATCAAGACACAAACCACTTGGTACCAAAATGTCATTCTTTAACTAATATCAATTAACTAAATACTTATACATAACAAGGTACCAAATCACCACATATACCACATATCATAAAGCACCTATACCATATGCATATTCAACTACCATTTCATATTTTATCATTCAAACAAACAAGCCAAACATTAACCATAATAATGCTACTCATATACATGTCAAACTTTACCATTATATCATCAATGTACCAAAACTCAACGAAGTCAAATGGCCATTTCGACATTCAAACACATAGACCAATATTAATTAGAATACCTATACATGCCATTATAACCAAAATAAAAACATTTGAAAGTACTGATAGAGCCGGTGGATAATGTGATACAACTCTAACTAGCTTCCAACCCGATCGAGCTTTTGATAGTTTGAAAAGTAAAGAAAAACAACTACGTAAGCAATGAATGCTTAGTAAGCTCGTATAAACTTTAATCATATCAATATATTTCCAATATAAAATTTATACATATCAAGAATAATCATATACCGATACCACATAATTCATGAAACCAAATTCAACAACTTGCAAAATGAGTAAATCCACAGCATCACTTATACATATTATCCCTAGCATAGTAGGATTTTAGACAACTTTATACTCTTTCAAATTTCTTTATTTTCATTTGCATTTCATTACTGTCCACCCCCGTTCCATATGCATAACACACAAGTCATAAGCATATCATTTAACCATAGCCACAAGCTAGTGCATTTAAACATATCCCTTTTCTAATTAATCACATGATAAGCCATTTCATAAGAAATTGCATAATTTAGACCTTACCATTTTTTCATGAGCAGAAGCATATTTTCATTTGAGCACTTACCATTTCAATGCAACTTATAAGTAAACAGAATACCATTCAACCAACAGCTTGACAATTGCCTAAGCATCAAACAACAACTCATGTTAGCTTACTTGAACATATTTCATATAAATTCAACATTTGATAACCTTATTTTCTCAGCATGTCACACCTGAGTTTATTACTCGTCTCCAATTACATAATTTCCATGTATCAACATATCAAAGATATTCATATATGTACATGTCATGATACATATCATTCTTTTATCGTTTCTTCATATATATATCATCCATTTCAATATATCAATATATCATGTACTATAATTTCCATGTATTTCATGTATATACTTGTATTAGTTCGTATCGAACTCATATAACCTCGTAATAGAACTGTGCCCATTGAACCATTTAGAATAATATTAGATACGCGGGAATCTCGCACACTAAGTGCCAACACGTGGTCGAAACCAATACTATCTCATATGTCATATCAGTGCTCTCTCTCGAGCCATAAATGGGTCTGCTCACACAAGTTGTCAGACAAGATGTAGCTACACGGTGTTGCTCACACAAGCTGTAAAGTAATCGCAACACATGTTGGAAACTCAACCACCGATAGGACGTACGAGACCAGCACCCAAAACACGATAACCCCTAATGACATGTCATTTGTATCCTAAATATTCCTAAGGTTCAAATGGGACTTGATAGTCGTCATGCGTCGTTGAATTTTCCTTGTTTCGTTATAAGTTAAATTGTATACTAACATATATATTAATTCATTTTCAATAAAATTTCATAAAATAATCAATTTAATCAACATTACACATAGTATAGTTCATACAAATTTACTTGGCTAAATTACAAAAATACCAAATTTTGGGGCATTTTAGTAATATTCCATTTTCCTCAATTTTTCACCCGGTCTTGATCTAAATTAATAATTTCATTCAATATATTAATTTAGACAATAAAAAATTTCATTTCATACAATTTGGTCATTTTTGACATTTTACAAAATTACGCCTAAAGTTTTACTTTTATTCAATTTAGTCCATGAGCCCAAAACATGCAAATTAACCATTTTTACCCAAAATTATGCTTAGCCAAATGTTCATGGTATCTAAAGCAACCCATTCATGCAAAAATTTCACATTAAATCCTTGTACTTCTATTAATTTAACAAATTAGTCCCTAATTGAAAATTTTCATCAAAATCACTTAACAAAATACTTTTAAATATAAATCAACATTCCAAATTCATCATCTAAAAAAAATCACAAGATTCATCAATAGAAACATTCAAAATCTTTAACAGTTTCAAGATCGAAGGTCGCTGGACCTAATTGCAACGATCTCAAAAACATAAAAATTACAAGAAACTGATAGTTTAGGGGCTTACATGCAAGGAATTTGCTTAAGCAAAATTTTCAAGCTTCCATGGCTCTTTCTTGCTATAAATTTCGGTTGAAAGATGAAACAAAAAAGATGACAACTTTGTTTTATTTATTTAATATATCTTTAATTGCCTAATTATCAAATTACCCTTACCTAATTTTAAAAGTTTCATAATTGCCAAGCCATGCACATCCTGTAACTCATTTAATGGTCTAATTATCATATAAGAACTTCCATTTTAAATATCTATAGTTATTTAATGTCTTTAGCTTATAGAACACAACTTTTGCACATTACACGATTTAGTCCTTTTTGCTTAATTAACTATCGAAACGATAAAATTTTTCAACAAAACTTTACTACCACCTTAATTACACTCCATAAATATTTATAAAAATATTTACAGCTCGGTTTATGGAAACGAGGTCCCGATGCCTCATTTTCTAAAACCACTTGACCTTAGGGTCATACCACTTGAACTTAATAAATCACTTATAAAACAAATCACAATATAAAAAACCTTTTTAAAATCACAATTAACTCGTAAATATTAAATATAATATTTACAAACTTACTCATAGGATCTGGTGGCCTCGAAACCACTGTTTCTGACACCACTAAAAAAACGGGCTATTACATGATGAGTTTACATCCCAAGTTTTCAATGATTATTGCATGTCAATTGGGATAAAAGTTGAACATCCTGTAGCTCATGTTCACACACAAAATGATTTAACTGAAATTTTTTATCAAATGGCTCCAACTAATAGCTAAATCATTACTTATGAGAACAAAACTTTCTATTTCAGCATGAGATTTTATTGATTTACATGTTGTACGCATCAAGCTAATAAATTATAAATACTCCCCATTACAATTGATTTTTGGTAAGAGCCAAATATTTCCCATCTTACAATTTTTTGATGTGCGGTATATGTTCCAACTGCTCCACCACAATGCACAAAGATGGGTCATTATAAGAGATTGAGAATGTATATTTATATGAGTCTCCTTATAATATTTTTGAGCTATTAATTTGACATTTAGTTATGACATTAGTTGTTAGTTTTTCCAACATTAGAGGGAAAGAATAAAAAGTTGGATTAATAAAGTACTTGAAATGAATTATTAATGTTTAAGATTCTCGTACAAAGCAATGTGAACTAGAAGTTCAACAGATAATTCATTTTTCAAATCAACTGCCAAATTCATTAAATTTCACATACCAGCTAAAAATGCTCCAATATGAATTGATGTCCTAACAGGGAAAATTGTTAGTGTAAATGAAAGCAATTCATATCTAAAGTGTGGAAGATCAGTCGGTTCCAAAGATAAAAATCCTCTTAAAAGAAAAGAAGCAAACATTCAATATGATCATATAGTGGAGGCGGGGGGTTCCTCAAGAGACCCATGACATATATAAAACTCGAGAAGAGATTCAGGTACCTAAAACTGAAAATGGAAATGATGAAAATAAATAGGTCTTGGCAAATTATGTTAATATGAGAAAAAGATGGAAACGAAAAAAATTTAGTTGTTGACGACAATTTTGCTTATAATGCTACTATTGAAATAATAAAAGAAAATGAGGATCTTAAGTCTAAATCTACTGAGGAATGTAAAAATAGAAAAGATTGACCAAAATGGAAAGATGCAATTCATACAGAATTGAATTCACTTTCTAAACGTGAAGTTTTTAGACTTGTAGTCCAAACACCTAAAGTGTAAAGTTGGTAGGATATAAATGAGTATTGTGTGAAAACGAAATGAAATTGATGAAGTCATAATATATAAAGCTCGACTTGTAGCATAAGGATTCTCGCAAATGCCCGACATTGATTAAGAAGAGACATATTCTCCTGTGGTGGATGCAATCACGTTTAAATATCTTATCAGTTTAGTAGTACGTGAAAAACTTGATATGCATCTAATGGATGTTGTTACAGCCTATTTATATGGTACACTTGATAGTGAAATTTATATGAAAATCGCTGAAGGATTTAAAATCCCAGAAGGATATAGAGTTTTTTGAGAAAATTGCTTGATCAGATTAAAGAAAAATTTATATGGATTAAAACAATCTGAACGTATGTGGTACAATTGTTAGTGAATACTTGTTAAAAGAAGGTTACAAAAATGATCCAATTTGTCTATGTGTCTTTATCAAAAGGTTTGGATCAGATTTTGTGATAATTGTTGTTTATGTTGATGATCTAAATATTATTGGAACTCCAGAAGAGTTTCAAAATACAATAAATTGTTTAAAGAAAGAATTTGACATGTAAGATATTGGAAAAAAAAAGTTTTATATTGGCTTACAAATTGAGCATTTTAAAAATGAAATTCATGTTCATTAATCAACTTATATGGAAAAGATATTATAGAAATTTTACATGGATAAAGTACACCCATTAAGTACTCCAATGGTTGTACGATCATTAGATGTGAATAAAGATAAATTTTTTCGTTGCAAGAATGATGAAGAGTTTCTTGGTCCTGAAGTACCATATCTAAGTGCCATAGGGGCATTGATGTATCTTGCAAACAACACAAGACCTGATATAGTTTTTTGTTGTAAACCTGTTAGCAAGATTTAGTTCTTCTCCAACATGTAGACATTGGAATGAAATTAACATGTATTCAGATATTTCAGAGGGACCATTGATATGGGGTTATTTCATTCAAATGATTCAAAATCCCTATTAGTTGGTTATGTTGACGCTGGATACTTTTTATATCCACATAAAGGTCAATCTCAAATAGGATATTTATTTGTATGTGGGGGTACTACCATATTATGGCGCTCGACAAAGCAAACATTAGTTGCTGCTGATTCTTCAAATCATGCAAAAATAATTGCAATTCATGAGGCAAGTCGAGAGTGTGTTTGTCTAAGGTTATTGACCCAACATATCCAGAAGATATGTAATTTGTATTTACAGGAAAATATGCTAATTATCTTATATGAAGATTGTAACGGCCTAATTTTTTCTGGGCCCAAACTAAAAATAAACCAAAAATAAAAAATAACAGAATCTATTACAGTCCAATTACAAAATTACAAGCCTAAAACAAGAGAAAAAACCCTAATGGCCCAGGCCCAATAGCCTAAACTATTTCCAGAAAAAAAACCCTAGCTGCTAGCCATCGCTTCCACGTAGCCACAACAGTGCAAACGTTGCCTAAGGTTTAACGTATTGGGAGCGCCTTTCCCCACCGTCGACTCCATCGCCACTTGCAAAAAAAAAGGGGGAACGCAAGGACAGAGGCAGCAAAGAAACAACATGCAATAAATAGTAGCCAACAAACAGTAGAAAAAATAGGAAAAAAATGTATAATGAACAGTAGATAATGGCTATAAAAGTCGAAGAAGAGATTGTATTCGGAGGATTTTTTTTGTTTTTGGAAGACAAAGAAATAGAGAAAGCAATCAAAAAATATATAAAAAAAATACAAAAGGTGATTTTTTTTTACTTTTTGAAATAAATAAAGAATAAAAAAGGGAGTTTTTTTACCCTTTTTAATTGTTAGTGACAGACTAGAGGAGAGAATTCAAGACGTTTCTTGACTATTGATCCAATTTTCACCAATTTTTTGATGATTTTAAACCCAAAACAGGGTTTTAAAAAAAAGGATCAAAAAGAGAGGTTTTAATTTTTTCAGGCCACCAGAGACGACGGTCGCCATCGCCGACGGCCGGGGGCCGCAGCGGAGCACGGTAGCCCTATAGCCGGACCTGAAGAACGCTTTAGAGGGAAAAAAAAGGGAGTTTTTTTTTAACAGTTGAGAAATGATTTTTTTGAAGGAATTTTGACTTAAATAAGGTGCCAAAACGGCATTGTTTCAAGATGGTCTGAAGTGCCCCAAAACGACATAATGACGTCATTTTGGGGCCGACCCGATTCCTGACCTGACCCGCCTTAGGATCCGCGTTTTTTTAAGGAGGGTCTATTCTCGTTTTTTTAAGAAGGGTCTCTTTGTGCTTTTAGTCCTTCCGCTTTTATGGCCTGTTTCAATTTAGTCCTATTTCTTTTTTTAATTTTTACCCCGTAATTTTGGTTTTGTTTCATTTTGGTCCTTCACAGAACCGTGCGTTTGGTGGTCTGGGAATAATTTCCCAGTTGGTCCCTCCCTTTTCTTATCGCATTTAGTTTTAGTTCTTTATTCGATTTTATTATGATTTATACCTTTAATTTCGTTTAAATTTCAATTTAGTCCTTCATTCAATTAATTTCATCCATTTATATTTGTTTTATCTATTTATTTATTTATTTGTTATTCTTTTACTTTTAAATATTAAATTTTATATTGCTTATATTTGTATTATCTATTTATTTATTTGTTATTATTTTACTTTTTAAACATTTTAAATTCGATATTATTTATATTTGTTTTATTTGTTTATTTGTTTAGCTATTATTCTTTTACTTTTTAAATACTTAAATTTAATATTATTTATATTTATTTTATCTATCTATTTATTTATTTATTATTCATTTACTTTTTAAATACTTAAATTTAATATTATTTATATTTGTTTTATCTATTTATCTATTTATTATTCTTTTACTTTTAAATACTTAAATTTAATATTTTTATATTTTTATCTAGTTATTTATTTATTATTCTTTTACTTTTTAAATATTTAAATTTGATATTACTTATATTTCTTTTCATTATCCATTTATATATATATATTTGCCCTTATTATCATGATCATTATTATTTCATTATTCATGTTATAATAAGCAATCACAATATGATATCATCGTTATAAATTGATGTTGCACTTTCATTGTATTTGCTTTATTATTACTCCCGAGCATGACATTTTATTTTTCGTATATCATCGTTCCACTTTTATACACGACCATTTCATGTTATTTCACTATAATCATGTCACGAATTGTGTTTAGATATATTTATTCATTACTGCATTATACCCAAATAAGACAAATACACATTGTGTAACGCCCCAAATTTTATGTTTCGGCTTTTGTGATTAATTCATGTAATTGTGCATCTGCTTCAGTGGTTAAGTGTTCTGGGTGTGTGTGAGAGGTCCTGAGTTCAAACCTTAGCTTGGGAAAAATTTTGGTTTTTTAGATGTATAAAGCCTTGTCTTGAGTTATAGGGCTTATAAGTAATTGGTTGGAAAAGCTTACAAGAATGGGCCTGCTGGTCTAGTGGATAAAGGGAGTGTAGATGTAAGGGAGGTCTTAGGTTCGAGTCTGAATGAAGGCATTATTTTTACTACTAATGCCGTCGGAGTGTTTGAGTTGGCTTAGGCGCTGGAGTGTTTGAGTTGGCTTGGGATACTGAGTGTTTGCAACAACTGAGGTTTAGTGGGAGCAAAACAAGGGATTTGGGAATAACCCAAATCATTCCACTCTCTCCCTGTCGAAATTCCCCTCTCCATATTTTCTCTATTTTTTTCTTTCCAATCGAAAATCCCCTGTTGCTACCGATTTTTGCTTTATTTTAATATTAGTTTTTGGTCCTTTTTCGTCATCGTTACTTATCTCTGTATTCAGCATGAATTCGATAAGTGTTGGGGTGCTTTTTGTCTCGTTTTTGTGTTTGTTGAGTGGTTAAGAGACTCTTTTCTATTTAGGAGACAATCTAGGCGCTGTGGATTGCTAAAACGACACTTTAGATAGTAAGGAACTATCGTTGATCGTTAGAGGTATGGACATCGTTAACTTTTGAGATTTTTCCGTTCTTAGAAACTTAGTTTAAGTGACTAACTAAGGGATGTGTTGTTCGATATTAGGTTCTGGAGTATTCCTGGTTGCGTTAGCTTCGAATCGATATCAGGTGTATACTCCGATTACACAGAAAATGAGATTTGGCCAAAGCCGAAAAGTAAACTATCGACGCCACACGAGTGTATGGATTGCCAGTGTGGTAGGCCATGTGGCGATACACGACTGTGTGGTCGACGAATTAGGCTGTGCGTATGCAACACAGGTGCACGACATGACCGTATGATAACCGATGAGGTTGTGTGTGAGACACGGGCTCGACCAATTGGGCCGTGTGGGCCATACAGGTATGTGAGCCCACAGGGGTGAACCACACGGAAGTGTGGGAATTTGGGCCAAGCCGTGTGATCCACACGGCCAAGGCTGATTTAGGCTGTGTGGACCATACGAACATGTCACATGGGTGTGTGAGCCCATTTTTCTGAAATGTTCTGTAATGTTGCACAGGTCGCCCAAGTTGACTATAACTGGTTATAAGGTCGGTAAGCATTACTTAGACCTCTAATTTCTGTAGATCTGATCAGATTATGTGATGTATGATTAACGCATGTGCTAGTTAGCATGTATATATGTTATGTTCTGTATATGGGTATATGTCTGTTAATCTGTTTATTAGCATGCCATGTTTGTATGCTGCATTGCATTGGGGTGGGTTTGATGAAGTGAAGGAAGTATCTGAAAGGCTTCATAAGCCTGTTGTCTAGCAGCTAAGCTACATATTTATGACGTGTGCTGCATTGCGGTATCTTATGGTGTGTAAGGTTAGATGGGTCGATATTATCCCCATATTTGGTGTGCAGGGATGGGTGGATCGATTTTATCCCGACATGGTGTGTTGGATTGGACGGAGTTAGTGTGCAAGGTTAGTGGGTATATTTTTTTTGTATATCTGATCTGTTGCATGCTATATCTGACTTCGTGGGCTAAGGCCCAACTTTATATATGCATCTGATTTTGTTTCTGAGTGGGTTAAAGCTCACACCAATTCTGTAAAGGGCTCAAGCCCGAAGTATGACTATTTTCCGATATCTGTCTGTATGCATGTTGAACTGTGGGGATGTACAAACTGAGTTGTGAAACTCACCCTTTTCTATTTTGTCTGTCCAGGTAATCCCCAGCAGTAGTTGGATTGGTGCAGCGGAGGACTCGATGGTGACCCCAGCTTCCCACTTATGGGTTTTATAGTTTAAACATTTTATTTCGTTCCTTCTTAATTATTTTGGGAATTTTGGATATAATCTTGGACTTGGATTTTCGATTTTGATTTGGGATTTGAACTGTGAATTCAGATTTTAGAACTGCAATGCTAGAGAATGGTTTTCTCAAAATAACTAAGGTTTTTCATAAATTAAATTGATTTTGAAAGCTTTCCGATTTGAAATATGACTCTAGACTAAATTAAAGATTACAACTGAAACAGTTTTCAAGTAGAAAAAAAGGGTTTTCTAAAAACATTGTTATGTGACATCGTCAGATTCAGTGGTATCAGAGTCAGGTTTGTAAAAACTCGACTGTGGATTTGGACGGTAAAAAGAATGATTTTTGAAAAAAATAAAAAATGATTTGTAAAATGTTTGGAAATATTTTTGATAAATAAGTGGTACATCGAGTCTCCAATGCTGATCTTGTAAGTTTCTGGAACTCTATTTAGAATTATATGAAAGCATGCTTAGAATATACTGAAATTCTATTTGAATCTGTCTGAAATTACTGTTAAAATGCTATGAAACTGCTATAGATAGTAAACCTTACTGAAACACTCTAGGTTGTGTAAACTGAAATCTGTAGCAAACAACGACTTTGCAACAACAAACCATGAATACTCTGATAGCTTTACTGCATAAAATATTTGTTAAAAATTATCAAAATTGTAAACTGATTTGTATAAAACTGTTACTACAGATTAATCTGAAAATACGATAAGTGCACGTGGTACTCGTGGACGGGGTAGTAGAGGCCGTGGTAGGGCTGTAAAGGGGCTCGAGCTGAGTCCTTCACCTTTGATACGATTTTAAATTTGGATACTAGAGAGACACCGGTATCCCCTGTTACTGAGACTAGGTTTAGGACTGGGTCTAATGATCGTGCGGTTGGGGACGACGCACTGTCCCAAGCCATGTTTTAGATTTTGGAGAGGGTCGCTGGCCCAACACTGGTTCTAGGGGCTGTGGGTCGATTATGGGATGACTCCGGTCCAATGGGGCTGAGGTATTTAGGGGCATCACTGGAGTTGCTCCTAACATGGCCGAGTACTCGATAGAGGCCACAGTATGCATTATGGATGATTTGGATTTCACTACTGAGCAAAATCTGAAGGAGGTTGTATCTCTGCTTCGCGATGAAATGTATCAGTGGTGGTTGATGGTTAAGGAGGGCACTCAGCCCGATAGACTGACATGGGATCTGTTTAAGACAACTTTCCAGAGTAAGTATGTGGGAGCCAATTATACTGATGCGAGACGACGTGAGTTCCTGAATCTCACTCAGGGAGATCGTTCATTGGCCGAGTATGAGGCTGAGTTTCTAAGGTTGAGCCACTATGCGCGAGGTATGGTGGCAACCGACTATGAGCACTGTGTCTGATTTGAGGATGGTCTTCGAGACAGTCTTCGGGTTTTGATATCTCCTCAGAAAGAGCGGGATTTCTCCGTACTAGTGGAGAAAGTTAAGATTGCTGAGGAGGTTAAGCGCGCTGAGCACTAAAATCGAGACAGAGAGAAGGCTAAAAGAGATGCTGAGTCTTCGAATACTGGGATGAGGCCTAGAAAAAAGTCAGGTCTGATGGGCCCGTGAGAGTTAGGCCTACTGCTACACCAATAAGGGTAGAGATCTGCCAGCTCTATAATAGGTGCCATCCGGGCAAGTGTTGGAGGACTACTGGGGTTTGTCTTAGATATGGGTCTACTGAGTATTGAGTTAAGGATTGTCTGTTGAGAGCTAATCAGATGCAAGCTCCGGTTAAAAAGACTGCACAGCCTTCGAGAGGGGCTCAGTAGCCACCTAGGGGTCGAGGACAGACCAGGGGTGGTAATGGCATGGGCTGAGGGTAGAGAGCACTGACCAGAGATGCTGGGTCAACTGAGGCGAGGCAGGCTACTTTAGTTTACGCTGCTCGTCGCAGTGAGGATGGAGATGCTCCGGACGTCATCACGAGTATGTTTTAAATTTTTAATGTACCTTACTTTGCATTGATAGACATAGGTTCTACACACTCTTATGTAGCTAGTACCATGTTTGAGACCTTAGGGTTATCGTCTGAGAGCACTTCGAGTGAGATAACTGTGGTGAGTCCATTGGGTCAGTCTATTAGAGTTAGTAAATTGTTTAAAGAAGTTCCATTGAAAGTCCAAGAGACAGTAATTTTGGCTGATCTGATGGAGCTTTGGTTTGGGGAGTTCAACATAATTCTGGGCATGGACTGGTTAATTAAACACCGAATGAGTCTGGACTGTACAACGAAAAGAGTGGTTCTGAAGACCGAGGAGAATAACGAAGTAGTTGTAATTAGAGAATGACGACATTATCTAACTAATGTGATTTTTGCGTTGGCAGCAGGAAAGTTAGTGAGGAAAAGATGTGAGGCATATCTGGCCTACATCAGTGTTTCTGATTTTGTGGACTCTTCGGTTAATGATATCAGAACTGTGAGGGGCTTTCCAAATATATTTTCAGAGGAACTACCGGGATTGCCTCCTAGCCGAGAGGTAGAATTTGGTATCGAGTTGATTCTTGGTACAGCTCCGATGTCTATCACCTTTTATCGTATGGCACCGAAAGAGCTGACTGAACTTAAGGCTCAAATACAGGAGTTGTTAGATCGTGGATTTATTCAGCCCAGTGTGTCTCCGTGGGGAGCACCTATTCTATTCGTAAAGAAAAAAGATAGTACAATAAGGATGTGTATCGATTACTGTCAGTTGAATAAATTATGATCAAGAATAAGTATCTACTTTCGAGGATAGACGACTTATTCGATCAGTTCAGAGGGGCTTCAGTGTTCTCTAAGATCGGTCTGCAGTCAGGTTACCATCAGTTGAGAGTAAAGGAGGCCGATATGCATAAGACGACATTTAGGACTCAGTATGGACATTACGAGTTCCTAGTTATGCCCTTTGGGTTGACTAATGCACCAGCGGCATTCATAGACTTGCTGAATTGAGTGTTCTAGCCCTACTTAGATCAGTTTGTGGTAGTGTTCATCGATGACATCTTGGTATATTCTAAGACCGAGAATGAACACGATATGCATCTGCGAGTGGTACTGCAAATTCTTCGTGAGAAGCAGCTATATGCGAAGTTCAGTAAGTGTGCATTCTAGCTTCGAGAAGTGACGTTTTTGGGTTATGTAGTTTTTGCAGAGGAGATTAGAATAGACCCTCGTAAGGTTAAGGCTGTGTTGGATTAGAAATAGCCGAAGAATGTGTCTGAGGCTTGCAGTTTTCTGGGGATGGCAGGATATTGTAGACGGTTCATAGAGGGGTTCTTCTTGATTGCAGCTCCATTGACTAAGCTTTTACGTAAGGGAGTTCCTTTCGTTTGGACTGATGCACAGCAAAAGAGGTTTGATAAGCTCAAGACGGTGTTAACTCAGGCTCTTGTTTTGATTCAGCCTGAATCTGGTAAGGATTTTGTGGTTTTCAGCGATGTGTCACATGTAGGTTTGGGTTGTGTTCTAATGCAAGATGGTAAAGCTGTTGCTTATGCATCTCGGCAGCTCAAGACTTACGAGGTTAATTATCCGACGCACGATTTGGAGTTGGCGGCAGTAGTCTTTGCTCTTAAGATATTGAGGCACTATCTGTACGGTGAGAAGTATACTATCTACACTGACCATAAGAGCCTCAAGTATCTCCTCACTTAGAAGGAGTTAAACCTTAGGCAGCGTTGATGGGTTAAACTATTTAAGGATTATGACTGTTGTATCGAGTATCATCTAGTAAGGTCAATATGGTGTCTGATGCATTAAGCTGTAGAGCTATGACCGACTTGAGAGCGATGTTCACTCGAATCAGTTTATTTGATGATGGGAGTCTATTAGCTGAGCTACAAGTAAGACTGACATAGATTGATAAGATCAGGGATAAATAGAAGGGAGATAAGTCTCTTGAGTCGAGGTTCCGTCAGGTGGAGGGTGGAATCACTTCAGATTTTAGGATTAATGATGATAGGGTATTGTGTTTCTGAGGACGGATCTGTGTGCCGAATGATGAGGACTTAAGACAGTTGATTCTAAGAAAGGCGCATAGTAGCCCTTATGTTTTGCACCCCGATGGAAATAAAATGTACTGAGACTGTGAGAGTATTGGTGGCCAGAGTTGAAACGTGAGGTTACCGACTTTGTTGCTCGCTGTTTGACATGTCAGCAGGTTGAGGTTGAATATTATTTACCTATGGGTTTACTACAGCCAGTTAAGATACCGATGTAGAAATAGAAGCGGGTAACGATGGACTTCGTTAGTAGGTTACCTTTAACACCCACTAAAAAAGATTTCGTTTAGGTCATCGTGGATCGATTGACCAAGACTGCACAATTTATTCTTGTCAGGACATCTCCTTACAAAAGTTGGTTAAGCTTTACATTTCAGAGATAATGAGACTTCATGGGGTTCCTGTTTCGATCATTTCTGATAAGGATCCTCAGTTTATGTCTCGGTTCTGGCAGAAGCTTCACAAGGCTTTGGGTTCGAGATTAGACTTCAGTACTACTTTCCATCCTCATATAGATGGTCAGTCAGAGAAGGTGATCCAGATACTGGAGGACATGTTGAGGGGTTGCATTATAGATTTACAAGGTAGTTGGGAGGAGTACTTACCGTTAGCAGAGTTCGCTTACAATAACAACTATCAGTCTAGTATATAAATGGCACTGTATGAGGCACTGTATGGTCCTAAGTGTCACACTCCCTTATGCTGGACTGACTTAGATGAGCGACGTGTTCTGAGTCCGGAGTTGGTATCAGAGACTAAGGATAAAGTTCATTTGATTCGAGATCGACTGAAAGCGGCGTCTGATAGACAGAAGTCCTATGCTAATTTGAAGAGGAGAGACATTGAGTATTCTGTGGGGAACATGGTTTTTCTTAAGGTCTCGCCATGGAAGAAGGTGTTGAGGTTCGATCGCAAGGGTAAGCTGAGTCCTTGGTTTATTGGGTCGTACTGAATTCTAAAGCGAGTAGGACCAGTAGTATATCAGTTGGAGCTACCTCCAGAGTTAGATCATATACATGATGTGTTCCACGTCTCAATGTTGAGATACTACCGCTCTAATCCCACACACATTGTGCATGTGGAGAAAATTGAGGTTCGATCAGATCTGACTTTTGAAGTGAAGCCAGTTCAGATTTTGAATCGCGACGTTAAAGTTCTACGTAGGAAATCCATCCCTTAGTGAAGGTGCTGTGGCGGAATTATAGCGTTGAGGAGGCTATTTGGGAGCCAGAGAATTCAATATGTCAGCAGTATCCTCACCCTTTCTGATTAGGTAAATTTCAAGGATGAAATTTTCTTTTAGAGGGTAGAGTTGTAACGCCCTAAATTTTATGTTTCGACTTTTGTGATTAATTGACATAATTATATATCTGCTTCAGTGGTTAAGTGTTCTGGGTGTGTGTGTGAGGTCTTGAGTTCAAACCTTAGCTTGGGGAAAATTTTGGTTTTTATATGTATGAAACCTTGTCTTGGGTTATAGGGCTTATAAGTAATTGGTTGGAAAAGCTTGCAAGAATGGACCTGTTGGTCTGGTGGATAAGGGGAGTATGGATGTGAGGGAGGTCTTGGGTTCGAGTCTGAATGAAGGCATTATTTTTGATACTAATGCCCTAGGAGTGTTTGAGTTGGCTTGGGATACTGAGTGTTTGCAACAGCTGAGGTTTAATGGGAGCAAAACAAGGGATTTGAGAGTAACCCAAATCATTCCACTCTCTCCCTGCCGAATTTCCCCTCTCTATATTTTCTCTATTTTCTTTTTCTTTCCAGCAGAAAATCCCCTGTTGCTACCGATTTTTACTTTATTTTAATATTATTTTTTGGTCATTTTTCGTCATTGTTACTTATCTCTGCATTTAGTACGAATTCCGTAAGTGTTGGGCTATTTTTTGTCTCGTTTTTATGTTTGTTGAGTGGTTAAGAGACTCTATTCTATTTATGAGACAATCTAGGCATTGTGGATTGCTAAAACGGCACTTTAACAGCAAGGAACTGTCGTTGATCGTTAGAGGTATGGACATCGTTAACTTTTAGGATTTGGCCGTTCTTAGAAACTTGGTTTAAGTGACTAACTAAGAGTTGTGTTGTTTGATATTAGGTTCTGGAGTGTTCGTGGTTCTGTTAGCTTCGAATCGATACCAGGTGTGTACTCCGATTACACAAAAAACAAAATTTGACAAAAACAGAAAAGTAAACTGTCGACGCCACACGGGCATGTGGAATGCCCGTGTGGTAGGCCATGTAGCGATACACGATCGTATGGTCGACGAATTAGGCCATGCGAATGTGACACGGGCGCACGATATGGCCGTGTGATGACCGACGAGGCTGTGTATGAGCCACGGGCTCAACCAATTGGGCCGTATGGGCCAAACGGGCGTGTAAGAATTTAGGCCAGGCCATGTGATCCACACGGCCAAGGCTAATTTTGGCCGTGTAAGCCACACAGGCATGTGGGCCCACACGGGCATGTCACATAGACGTGTGAGCCCATTTTTTGAAATATTTTGTAAGGTTACACGACTGCCCGAGTCTACTGTGACCGGTTATAGGGTCGGTAAGCATTACTTAGACCTCTAATTTTTGTAGATCTGATCTGATTATGTGATGTATGATTAACGCATGTGTTAGTTAGCATGTATATTTGTTCTGTTTTGTATATGGGTATATGTCTGTTAATCTGTTTATTAGCATGCCATGTTTGTATGCTGCGTTGCATTGGGGTGGGTTTGATGAAGTGAATGAAGTATCTGAAAGGCTTCATAAGCCTGTTGTCTGGCAGCTAAGCTGCATATTTATGATGCCTGCTGCATTGTGGTACCTTATGGTGTGTAGGGTTGGATGGGTGGATATTATCCCCATATTTGGTGTACAGGGATTAGTGGGTCGATTTTATCTCCACATAGTGTGTTGGGTTGGACAGAGTTGGTGTGCAGCGTTGGTGGGCATATTTTTTTGTATATTTGATCTGTTGCATGCTATATCTGACTTCGTGGGCTAAGGCTCAACTTTATATATACATCTGATTATATTTTTGAGTGGGCTAAAGCTCACATCAATTTTGTAAAGGGCTCAAGCACGAAGTATGACTATTTTCTAATATCTGTCTGTATGCATGTTGAAATGTGGGGATGTATACACTGAGTTGCGAAACTCACCTTTTTCTGTTATGTCTATCCAGGTAATCCCCAGCAGTAGTTGGATTGGTGCAGTAGAGGACTCGATAGTGACCTCAACTTTCCACTTATGGGTTTTATAGTTTAAACATTTTATTTCATTCCTTCTTCACTATTTTGGGAATTTTGGATGTAATCTTGGACTTGGACTTTCGGTTTTGATTTGGGATTTGAATTGTTAATTCAGATTTTAGAACTGCAATGCTAATGAATAGTTTTCTTAAAATAACTAAGGTTTTTCGTAAATTAAATTGGTTTTGAAAGTTTTCGCGATTTGAAATATGACTCTAGACTAAATTAAAGATTATAACTGGAACGATTTTCACGTAGCAAAAAGGGTTTTCCAAAAACACTCTCATGTGATATCGCTAGATTCGGCTATAACATCTAGGCCAGATTTGGAGTGTTACACATTGTTTTAAATGTTACATTTGTTATTTATTTGAAAAAAGGAAATTTTTAAAATTATGGAAATGTTCCGTATTTGGAGATTCGAGAAGTCGTGCCCTAATTTATAGGGTTCGACTTTCTCTTTGAACCTAGATAACCAGACATCTTTTTATAAAATTAAAATACATGAGATTTAATTAAATAATCGAATATTTAGCAAGCTTATTTTTGAGGATTCGAGATGTCGTGTACTAACTTACGTGACGTGATCCTTTTGTTTACCTCGAGATAAGAAGGGCTATTACATTTGTTTTAATTTACTTAGGTGATTTTAATTAAAAATATCATTATGCAAGGTGGGTTTGAGTTTTAAATTCTCTTCAAATTTTCAATTCTCGACATTAAGACATCAATTAATCAACTAGGACCAATTTTAGGCGCCACAAGGGTGCTAATCCTTCCTCATGTGTAGCCCACTCCCGAACCCATTTCTTGGATTTTATAGACCAAAAATCATTGTTTTAGTAAAATAAACCTTTAATTAAAACGATAAAATTACGAGGTGGTCCGATCACACCTCATAAAAAAGATTGGTGGCAACTCTATTTTCGTTTTTTATAAAAATTCAAATTTTCAAAAAAAGGTTTCGACAAAGATAATATAGTATGTATAGCTCAATTAAAGGGTGGTTACATCAAAGATGATAGAATGAAACAGATTTCACCAAAGTTATTCTTCACCCATGACCTTGAGAAAAGAGGTGATATAAATGTTCAAGAAATTCGTTCTAGTGATAATTTAGTAGATCTTTTTACTAAGGCATTGTCAACTTCAACATTTGAAAGACTACTATACAAAACTGGATTGTGTCAACTCAAAGATGTAATGTAATGTAATGCAATGTTGCCATTAGGGGGAGTGTAACGTCTCAAAATTTAAATTTTTGTTTTTGCGAATGTGTGACACATATGTGTATCTGGTTCAGTGGTTAAGTGTTCTGGGTGTGTGTGGGAGGTCCCAAGTTCAAGCCATGACTTTTATTTAATTGTTGATAAGCTTATATCAGAATGGGCTTGTTGGTCTGGTGGTTAAGTAGTGTGTTGGCTTGTTGATGGTCCTGTGTTCGAATTCCTGCATGAGCAAAGGAGATTATTTTTTGCTCGGTTTGATGGCTGAGAGATTGAGTTGTAGTGGAAATCTGAGTAGTGAAAGTTTGATGGAGAGAATTTATGAGTGAATTAAGGGATTTTAGGGTTATTAGGATTCTTATCAAATTATTCTGTTCATATTTTTTTCTTTTCTTTTCTTTTCCCCAAAAATAAAATTTTTGGTTTTCCATTCTCCTCTTCTTCTTTTTTGCTACCATTTTCCTTTTCCATTATTTTCCCCTGCTACTGAAATTCTTGTACTCTCCCATTCTTTTTCTCCTCAACTTCTTTCCACTCGATCTCATGTCGTTCCATGATCGTTCTGTAAGTACTCATCTTTTTTAAGTTTTTTCTCTCCAAAAACTCTGTCGATTTTTCCA
Organism: Gossypium arboreum; assembly: GCF_025698485.1. Lineage (NCBI taxonomy): Eukaryota > Viridiplantae > Streptophyta > Magnoliopsida > Malvales > Malvaceae > Gossypium > Gossypium arboreum. The sequence goes on along the minus strand of NC_069082.1, from coordinate 11,535,105 downwards.
TTGGGATTTCCTCTCTCTGTTGTTGAAGCCTACCCTTCTCTTCCAATTTTATTTCGATTTCGCTCCCATCTCGACTGCAATTGCACTTTTGTTCCTTATTTTGGCGTTTTGTGGACAACTTCGATAAGTGATTTTATGTGGTTTGTAGTTGAGAATGTTAAGTTTCTGATTAGGGGTTATTCTAATGGTTAGGCAGCATCATTTCGCTAGGATCGAGCCTCTTCTGGTACTACTTTGTAAGCAAATTGATTTGCAGTGTTGGGGGTAAGTTTCAATTGCTCAATAGTTGAGTGACCTGCAGGTTGGTTTTAACTCATCGGTTAAGTGATTAACTGAGTAGTATTTTGGTTAATTATAGGTTTGGGATTACCTGGAATTGCTTTTGCATCAAAAACGATACAGGTGTGTACCCAAAACATAGAAACTGGGGTTTTGGCAAAAGCCAAAAACCCCATGTCAATACCACACGGCCATGCGATCAATGAGGCCAGGCCGTGCGTACAAGACACGGCTGTATAATGGCCAAGGACAAATTGGGTAGTGCAGGCCACACAGGCGTGTGGGCCTAGACAGACAGGTCACATGGGCGTGTGAGCCCAGTTTCATTGAATTGATTGCTAAGGTTGCACGGGTCACCCAAGTCGACTGTGAACCTATTGTATAGCCGGTAAGCATCACTTAGACCTCTAATTGTGTGAACTGATTGTTTGATTTATATATATTGAGCATGATGATAGTATGCATGTGTACTGGTTATATGTACTGATATCATGAGATAGCATGTCATGATTTGTATGTTGCATTGCATGAGTTTGGGTTGATTATATTTGGAGGAAATGTACTGAAAGGCTCTTAAGCCTAATAAACTAGCAGTTTAGCTGCAAATTGCTATTTTGTACCGCATTCGATACTACCTAGAGTGTAGGGATAGGTGGGTTGATTTAATCCCCACATGGAGTATAGGGTTGGACGGAGATGGTGTGTAGAGGCTAGTTGGGTAAGACTTTGTTACTGAATACTGCATGACTGCTATTGATACTGTGATGGGCTAAGGCCCTAATGCATACTGATACTGTGATGGGATAAGGCTTAAACCGTTACTGATACTGAAAGGGGTTTAGGCCCAAAACTATATTTGACTGTGCACTATATCTACTATTTTTTGTTTTCTGTGGGATTACACACTGAGTTTACATAAACTCACCCCTCTCTATTTAATGTGCACAGGTAATCCCCAGACCTAGACAGATCAGTGCGGCGGAGGACTCGACAGTGACCACAGTTTTTGGATTTTATGTTTTTTCTAATTTATGTTTTATGGTTTTATTATTATTGGGATGTAATTTGAGGACTCTTGGGACTTTTGCTTAAATTTGGTTTTTATTTTTTTGTGGAATTATAACTGCTAGTCGTAGGAAGTTTGGTTTTTAAAAAGCTAACATATTTTCTAAACTTACAATTACTTAAACTGTTTTGTTTTAAAAGCTTTCGCAACGAGAAACTTTTTAAAGCAAATGTTTTAAATAAGTAAAATGATTCCCTTTAGAACTAATAAAAGATAAAGATAGGTAATAACATGAAAGTGATTTTATTGTAATAATTTAGTTTTTGAATACACTATCATGTGACATCGCCAGATTCAGCCATAACGTTTAAGCCATATTTGGGGTGTTACATTTAGTGGTATCAGAGTCAGGTTACCAAACTCAGCTATGGATTATCGGTTTTAAATTTGGTCTTTGAAGAATTGGTTTTCAAATGATTTGAAATGTTTCTACTAAGTATGTGCTACACCGAGTCTCCGACGCCGATCCTGTAAGTATTTTCGAAACTGATATACGCTTTAATTGAAAATGATATGCTATTTTGAAACTATTATAGGTAGTATACTATGAAAATACTCTAGTGAATATATACTGAAAACTGTAGTTAAACTAAAACTATAGTAAACTACTAGAGACTGCAACAAACGAAAACAAACTCTGAACTTCTGGTACTGTTTTACATAAAATATTTGTTAATAAACACTAGAACTGTAATTGATTCATAAAACTTTTAATAAAGATAAATTTGATTAGATATAAGCGCACAAGGTATCCACAGACGGGGTACTAGAGACCGAGGTAGAGGCCGTAAAAGGGCTCGAGCTGAGTCATCATCATCAGGTAGCCTGCCAAATTTGGATACGAATTAGACGCCAGTGTCGTCTGCTACTAAGACTGGGTCTCAAAATCGCATGGCTGGGGACGACATATTGTCCCAGGCTATGCTCAGGATTTTGGAGAGGGTCGCTGGATCCAATACTAGATACTTTGATCCAATGGAGTTGAGTTATTCAGGGGTGTCACCGGAGTCACCCCTAATGTGGCCGAGTACTGGATTGAGGCCACGGAGAGGATCATGGATAACCTGGATTGCACCCTCGAGCAGAAATTTAAGGGTGCAGTCTCACTATTGAGGGATGAGGCTTATCAATGGTGGCTTACTGTTAAGGAGGGCACTTTACCCAAACGTCTAGCCTGGGAGTTCTTTAAGATCACCTTCTAGGGTAAATATGTGGGAGCCAGTTATGTGGACGCCCGTAGGAGGGAGTTTTTGAATCTGACACAGGGAGATCAAATAGTGGCCGAGTATGAGGCCGAGTTTCTAAGACTGAGCCACTATGCGCGAGGTATGGTGGCATCTAATTACGAGCGATGTGTCTGCTTTGAGGATGGCCTCAGGGATAACTTGAAGGCTCTGATAGCTCCACAGAGGGAGCGAAATTTTTCTGCCTTGGTCGAAAAGGCCAAGATCGCCGAGGAGGTTAAGCGTACTGAGCGTCAAAACGGAGATAGAGAGAGAGGTAGGAACAACATGGAAATAATTTTATTGTAATAGTTTAGTTTTCGAACACACTATCATGTGACATCGCCAGATTCGGTCATCACGTCTAGGCCAGGTTTGGAGTGTTACAGGGAGTCTAAAACAAGTTGTACTCTTTTCCTTTAACTAAGGTTTTGTCTCACTAGGTTTTCTTGGTAAAGGTTTTTAATGAGACAACTTGTAATAGAAGATTGTGTACTCTTTTTCCTTCATCAGGTTTTTATCCCACAGGGTTTTTCCTAATAAGCTTTTAATGAGGCACATTATCTATCAATGAACATCTAAGGGGGAGTGTTATGAATATCTCATTAAGTAGAAGTCCATCATAATCAAGATAAAGTTTTGATGTACTTTAATAGTTATTAGAATTAGATATTTACTTCTTTTTCCTATAAATAGAGACTCTGATGAAGTATTGTAATCATCCTTTTGATTAATAAAGTACATTCTCTATTGCTTTCATATTTTCTTTGTTCTTTATTCTCCACATCTCTTTTATTTTATAACAAAACAATATATTTATTAATTAGAAAAAGCTTGAAATAATATGGAATAAAAATTACAAATGTGTTTAGAAAAGGAAAATTGCACCTAGGTCCCAATAATGAAAGCATTATTATTTAACCATTTTGCTAAATAAGTTAATATGTTAAAAACATTCATTAAAAAAAGCTTAAAACAATATAAAATAAAAAATATAAATGTGAGTGGGAGAATAATCAAACCTAAGACTTAAGGACAAAATTACCAACATTTAACCATTCAAGTAAAGAAACTAATTATATAAAAAGTAAAAAATTACTATTTAAAGGAAAGCATATCCAGTTAGGTACCTTTTTCTACCAAATATGTAGAAAGCATGCTCAGTTGGACGTGCTTTTACACACACTCTCTAAAAATAATCTATTTCTCTAATTAAAGTTAAAATCCACCTAAAGACCTAATTAAAAAAAAAAATTGGCCTATAGGACTTATTTAGCGTAATATTTGTGATAATAATTCTTATTTTAAAAATGTGTAAAATGTTAATTATATGCATGGTGACTAGACATTTTATTTTAATAACAAAAAGAGTACAATTATTGCCTTATTAAATGCGTGCAAAGGTCTTTGTCAAAAATAAAAATACGTGCAAAGGAATAGGGGAGAATAAAACTCGATTCGACTCAAAAAAATTAAAAAAAGTTCAAATTTCGAGTTAAACGAATCGAGTTATTCAAGTTAATTGAGTTATTCGAGTCAACTCGAATTTTTTTTGAATTTCGAGTTCGAATCGAGTTGAGTTTTCGAGTTCGAATAACTCAAATAATTCAAATAATTCGAATGACAAACTATAATAGTTTATATTTTTACCCCAAACTCTCAAACATTTTTACTTTTTCCTCAAAATTTTTACTCCTTCTCACTTTTCCCCCAAAACTTTTACTCCCCTTCCATCCCAACCCCCCAATCTACCCAAAATCCATTTCCCACCAAAATCTTACTCTCCCATTTACTTTTTCTCAAAATTTTACTCCCAAAAACCCTCAAAACTTTTTATTTTCCCCCCAAATTTTTACTCCCTTCCACTTTCCACCTAAAATTTTTACTTCTTTCCCATCTCACCTTCCATCTACCTCAAATCCATCCCCTCTAATTTTTCTTTAATATTTTCCCTCCAAAGTTTTACTCTCCCCTATTTACTTTCCCTCAAAGTTTTATTCCTCAAAACTTTTTATTTTCCCCTTAAACTTTTACTTTTCACCCTTAACTCTTAAATAAAAAATCAAAATTTTATCCAAAAAAATTTACTAAACATAAATAGTAATAATTTTATTTATATCTACTATTTATATTATTAAATTAGATTTCACATTTTGTATTATTTATATTATTGAATTTTTAGTCATATTGAATATTTATATTAAAATTGAATTATTAATTATGCCATTAAATATTCATGTTAAAATTTTATATTGGTATCAATTTCACATTTCATCTTTAAAATAACTTTTATTAAAAATCACATTTTACATTTAATATATTTTTTAATTACAAAATACATAATGACAAGAATCTAAAGATATTGAAACAACTAAGCAAGCAAATAAGCTAACCCGTGTATAAAATATTAATAAATAAATTATGAGGTGATGAAAGTTAATAAAAATTTTGATTAAGGTGGACAAATTTTATTACGATGGGTGACAGTGGTTACAAGGACCCAAAATTATTTTTTAAAATTTAACTCGAACAAATATATTCGATTTGATTCGATTCAAATTTCATTTTACTAGACTCAATTCGAGAAAATTTCAAATCAAATTACGATAATAAAATATGATTCGTTAACTCGATTAACTCAAAAATTTTTTATTCGATTCGATTGAACGCTCACCCTTACAAAGGAGGCCAAACCGAATCACAAAAGTCAAAGTTATCGTTTTATTATTGTTATTATAAGTAATTGTCTTTAAACTACACTAAATGGCTAGTTCTCGAAGAACTGGGCCTTAGATAATGGCCCATTATCGTTTTTCATCAAATTTAGGTAACTTGCGTACTTCATTACTTAGGAAGTTTTTATTTTGATTACTCAAAATAAAATTTTGTAATTTTATTTGTCTAATTTTTAATATGTTTTCATTTTAGTTATTTAAGTATTAATTTTTATTTCTACATGTCATATTTATTCTTTCATTTTAATCACTCAATTTTCAAATTGTTTTCATTTTAGCCACTTAAAATAAAAAATAAGTATTTATTGGGATAAAAATCCTTAAAATTGAAGTGAAAAAATAAATGTCCATTGTGGTCATTTTTTAACGATAATTCTAAATAAATTATAAAGATATAAAAAAGTTTTTAAAATATAAAATTATTCAATTTTTTGAAATTATAATTATGTAAAAATTTAAAAAATTCATGATATCCTTTAAAAATTAACCTAAGTAGAGGGTTAAATTTCAAAATTTATTAAAAAATAAAATTTAAAATTCTGAAATTTCACTATTTTGTTTTAAAAGTTATAATCTATACAAGTTTATGTAAAAGGAAGGTCCTAAAATCTTCCATTTAAGACAACTATCCTTTTCCTTTTTTTCTTTATTATATGAAAAAGATTATGGTCAAATTTTATCTTTAATCCCTTTATTTTTTGAAATTATATAAAATATTACATTTCAATTTTAATCCCTAAGTCCTCCTTTCATGACAACTGTTCTTTTCCATTTTTTATATGAAAAGATTATGGTTAAATTTCATTTTTAATCTCTTTACTTTGTTTTTTTTGAGATTATATAAGACTGGTTAAATTTCAATTTTGATTTCTAAATTTCACTTAAATTTGAAATCGAATATCTGTACTTTAATTTTGACATAATTTGACACATCGATTCTTATAAAGTCATTAGTTAGTCTAAATACTTTTTCCTGATTAAAATACTTACATGATTTTTTAAGGATTTTTATCACCATTAAAATTTTCTATTAAATTCAGTCCATAATCTGTGTCATTTTTTTTGTTATATGGATATCAAGTGAAAATCTTTTTAATTTCAAAATGTCATGCTAGCAAATTTAACAAAAGAATTATAAAAGTGTTAACAAATTGACCTAAATTTTTTATTTCAAAAAGTAGACAGACTAAATTTTTTAAAATGAAAGTATGAAAATTGAATTCCAAATATACGATGTAACAGCCTTATACCCAACCAAATTGTTGGGTCAATATATAGAGATGTTACATTTGTTGCCAAAGCAATTTCAAAGAAATTTAATTCAAATACTCTTTCAAGTTAAGTAAACAAAACAATTTATAGTTAATACAAAATTTCCATCTTCATTCCAAGTTTTATTTGAAGTTTCATTAGCTCTTTGAACCATTTATAGGCCATTTAGGACCTATTTGCAATTTAATAACTATATCATACTATTTAATTTAATATTTCAACAAAGCATTTATACTATTCTGATGTGTTAGCAAATCTGTTACTTATAACAATTTATTGCCATCACATTCTTCTACTATTCCCCCCTCCTTTCTTCTCCTCTTCATTTCATATCTTTTATGTACATGTATTTATATAAGAATCTTTAACCTTATGACATGCTTATATGTAACATTAATTATTCTTTCACTGTTTACACATATACTTTTAATAGAGTTGTGTTTTTGACTAGCAATTACTAAATTACTTATATCTTAACCTAAAAAGTTTAAAATTAAGATTTGCCTTTTGTTTTTAAAACTAGACTCGACAAAAAAAATTCAGAATTTTTACTTCAGCCAATTAATATAGTTTTTTCTTCAAATCTTCCCACGTTCTGCTGCTAGACAACTCTGACACTTCTTAACTAATAATTAAATATCTTTTAGTACAAGCCTCTTAATATTTTGTCATTTTTTTCCCTTAAAAATAAGCTCCTTAGGATTTTTGACATATAAATTTAATCATCTAACATTTTTTTACAATTTATAATGATTTTTCAAAGTTAGAACAGGGAAACCTAGAATCATTCTGACCTTGTCTTATAAAAATTACTATACCACATAATCTACAATATCTATTGCTTACACCGTTGCTTTTATGCAAAACTAAACTCAATAAACTTCATTTCCATATTTAATTCAACTTCCAAATCAATCTCTACAATTTTTGGTGAATTTTCAAAGTTAAACCAATCCAAAATTGTTTTGATGCATATATTTGCCTAAAGTATCAATAACTTCTTTAAAGTATATGTACTTCGCTTAAAGTATTGATACTTTTTTCAAATAATTGATACCTTTTTTCAAAGTATTGATACTTTTATTCTGTTAGCGATATCATTTTACAGTTCGAGAGAAAATCAAAGAAAAATTCAATTTGGGTTATTTCATCAAACAAAATTATTCAGATTCTACAATTAACTCCACTTATGTTCACAATTAAAATTTTGTATTTATTTCAATTTAGTCTCTAATGTAAGTATATCATTTATATTTTTTAAAATTGTATGTAAGTGCCCAAATTTACTGGAGCCCAAAACCATTAACCAGCCCAAACAAAAAACATAAAAACAAAAGCCAAATAACAAATAGTCCAAAGTCCAAATTACCTTATTATAAAAAACCAGCGGGCCCAAACCCCTAACCCAATTCCTACAGGCCCAAAAGGCCCAATGGCCTAAAACAATCCAGAAACCCTAGGGTTTCTGAATCACCCTCGCGCCGTACACCCTCCATTTGCGCCCTTGGCATACACATCTCCCAAAGTTCGACTTTGCCTTCTACCTTACACCAAAATAGCATGATTTCACCGCCGTTGACCCCCCTAGGCCTGCAAAACAGGAGCAAAAAAAGAGAAAGCAAAAAAGAAAGCAAAGCAAAACAGTAACAAATAGTAAACAAGAGTCATTGTATTCGGCTATAAAGAGGCCTCAAACAAACAATGTAATTTTTTTTTACGGAGAGATATCAATCAAAATAGAGAATTTTTGAAAGAAAAAGGTGATTTTTATCTTCTTTGTAAGTTTATTCCAGATAACGCATACATATATATATACTTTAAATAAAAAGGGGATTTTTCTCACCTTCTTCAAGTCGGCGAAGTCGGAACCGAAGAGTTCCCTTGGTTTTTTTCGTTTCTCTAGCGGTTTATGGTCGTTTTAAACCCAGATTTGGGTCAGGGAAGGAAACCGGGTTGAAAAGGGGTCGATTTCGTGCCTCCGGCCACCGTGTACGGTGGTCGCTGGCCACAGACCAACGGTGGTCCAATAGCCGGAGAAGGAACACCTAGAGAAACCCCTTCCCCTTTTTTTGTTCGTTTTTTTAGAAACCATGAGAGAATGAGTTTTTTTTTTTTAAAAAAATTCCTTTTATAAGCTGTTGGAACGGCATCGTTTGGGGCTGAGTTCAATAGCCCCAAAACGGCTTCGTTTAGCGACCCAAACCTGAGATTCGACCATAACCCGCCAAGGATCCGCGCGTTTTTGGACTGGGGGTCTATTTGCGCCCTCAGTCCTTCCGCTTTTGAGGCCGGTTTCAATGTGGTCTCATTTCCCTTTCATTCCTTTTTTTAATTTTACCCCTGAAATTTCTTTACTATTTCATTCGGGCCCCTGACAAGACGGCGCGCTTTGGGGAATGGGTTTATTGCCCATCTGGTCCTCTCATTTTATTCGCGTCTTCAAATGGGTCCTTTTCTCTTTTATTTTTTTCGAATTTGTCTTAAATTTCTGTTTTAAGTTCAAATTGGTCCCTTTTCGTTCTTTTAACTATTTTATTAACTAATTTAATATTATTGTTACTATAATTATATTTTATTTTCGTGCTTATTATTTGTTATTGTTATTATTACCTTCATTCCATTACTATTATTGTTGTTGCTATTTTTTTTGTTGTTTGTATTATTATTTATATTATTGTTAGTATCATTGTTATTCCTTAGTTGTTTATTATTATTTTATCATTTTTTTCTTTTTTTATTTATCTACATTATTATTACTATTATTATTGTAATTACTTTTGAACATACCATGCATTTTAAATTATTATCGATTTTAAATATTTTACATATATAATTTCTTTTAAATCATCATAATGTAGTATTTATTTTGAGATTCTTATATGTATCTTTGTATTTTAAATTATTACATGTATGCATATATTTTTTATTTTAAACGTTTTCTATACATCATTTTACCTCAAATTTCTCTTTTCACATTATTTATTCTAAAATTTTACACGTCATTTAAGTTAAACCATCTTATATATTATCTATTTTAATTTTTATATGTTATTCTCATATACTATTTTATATGTAAACGATTTTAAATTCTTTTATTATTTATTGCAAACTTTTTATCATTATTTGCCTTAAGATTTCATATATATATATATATATATATATATATTACTTACATTAAATTGTTTTCTATACTTTTTATATATTATATTTTTTAAATTTGTTTTGCACATATTATTTTAGATATTCTATGTATTCTTTTAAATTGTTATATACTATTCATTTTAGATTGCATTTTTAAATTATTTTATGTATCAATTATTTTAGGTTGTATTATGTCGCTCCCTTTAATTTGTTTCTTTTATTATATCTATTTCAAAACTTATTTTTATGTATTATTTATTTAAAATTGTCTCATTATTTACCTTAAAAGGTTTCATGTTGTTTATTCCATTCTTTTGATTGTTAATGTTGGTATTTAAGTGACATATGTTATGTGGTTATTGTCATTTATGTATGTTATACTCCGTTCGTTTGTATTTTCACATTATTGTCACCCATTTGCATAGTATCTTATCCATGAATATCATTCCATGTTTATTCGCCTTTCATTCGCAATTGTCGCATTGTAGTTTTCAACTTATTAATCTAAGATTAATGATTCCACCTTATTTCAAGTCAAATTCATGCATTTCAAGTTGGTTTTATAATTATTCGTTTGAAAATTCCTTAAAACGAAGGTAATGTGTGATGTTTGAAAATTTGGGAAATCGTGCCCTACCGTGCTGGGTTTCGATTTCCTGTTTGTTCAAAACAATCGAATATTCCTTTAGAATTTCATACGTGTTTTCCAAATTCTAAAATAAGGCAATGCTCAAGGTTTGGAAATTCGGGGAATCGTGCCTTATCGTGCTGGGTTTCGATTTCTCGTTTGTTCAAAATAATCGAATATTCCTTTAGAATTTCATTCGTATTCTTTAAATTCTAAAACAAAGCAATGTTCAATGTTTGGAAGTTCGAAGAATAGTGCCCTACTGTGCTGGGTTTCGGTTTTTTTGTTGGACTAAATAATTGGGCATCATTTTGTAATTTTCAATGTATAAATTTTTGGAAGTGAAAGATTTATCGTGTTCTCGAGGGAATAAAGGATCGTGTCTTATCGTGTTGGATATGGTGCTGCATTCCTTTGAAACAAGAGAATTTTGACGACCAAATTCAGCTATTCAAATGTTTTCAAAGGAACCATACTTCAAAAATAGCTTCAAATCTCAGACGTAAGGATAGTACTTAATCAATTTGGTACCAATTTTGGGTGTAGTGAGGGTGCTAATCCTTCCTCATACGTAATTGGCTCCCGAACCCGTTTTCTCAAATTTACGTAGACCAAAAATTGATTTAAATGGAATAAAAGGTTTCATCAGGTGAGCCAATCGCACCTAAACAAAAGATTGGTGGCGACTCCATGCTTTGTGTTCAAAAAGTCGATCCCCGTTTTTTAAAATCAAAAATGGTTTCGACAGCTTGGCGACTGCACTGGGGATCGAACAAGAGAGTCAAGCTATAAAATTGATTATTTGCTATCCTTTGTCAAAGAATTGAAAATTTGATTTAAAAATCATGATTTTTTCGATTACATTCGATTGAATGATTGTTATGGTTTGGGTTTTGTAGAATGATATTGTATTGCATTGCACGACCACTGTGGTCAAACCTTCTAAGTGGGGGCAAAAAGCTATGCTTTCGTGAGGTTTTCACCTCCATATGGGCTAGTGGATTGGTTCCGGGATACATCCGTACCTATGATTTCGTGAGATCTTCATCTCCGCATGGTCATAGGGAAATGTATTCCTCTGAACCAAACTCGATCCATATGAGCCTATAATGGGTGAGGATTGAGGAATCTGTTGGTTCAAGTACCTTCTCTCTAGAACCGAACCACATATAGTGAACCTTAAGAGCTATCCTTGGGTAGAGCTGCATCAAGCCTTAGTATTTGCCCGTATGTGTGTTGTAATTATCTTTGTTGTGTTTGTATTTTATCACTTATATTTGATACTAACTGGTGTTTTGTTTTGATTGTGTTTTGCATGACATTGCATACTAAAGGAGGTGTTGATTCGTATTCAATTACTAAGTTAGAAAGTTTAACATGGAGAATGAATTTCTTAATAAAGTTGAGGATAATGCGGTCGTCCGCGCATGATCAGAGAAGTTACAATCGGAGAAAGGAGATAGCTTGGCAGAAGGATATACATCAGAGTTCCAGAAATTTACTCGCGTCAATGTAGCACAGAATGAGTTGCAAGAGTTGAGAGATATCTAGGCTCGTTGGGATGAAGGAACCAAACAGTTGTTCTATCAAAGCTATGGTGATATATCTTACTTGCTAGATATTAAGGTGGACAAGCATCTATTCAGAGTTATGGTTCAATTTTGGAATTCTGCTTACAAGTGTTTCACTTTTGGGGAAGTGGATTTAGTGCCTACCATGGAGGAATATACTACCCTGCTCAGGTGTCCGAAAGTGTAAGTTAGAAAAGCTTATGCCAAGGTTTTTAATGGTCAAACTTTCACGAAGAAATTGATAAATATTTTAGGAATGAGCGAGCCTTGGGTCACTGCTCGGATTCAATAAAAGGGTGATAGTAAATGTATCCCTTGGGAGAATTTGAAAGATTTGGTTTTAACACATCCGGATGAAAGAAAGAGGGTCGATATCTTCACCTTAAGCATCTATAGATTAGTAATTTTTCCTAAAGCTTTAAGGCACGTGGATGAGGCAGTCACTGACTTATTCGATCGTCTTGAGAAGGGAATCACACTTGTACCTGCAATATTGGCTGAGACGTTCAGATCCTTGAGCATGTGTCAGAAGTCAGGTGGTGGGCGGTTTATTGGATGTGCACAGCTGTTGATGGAGTGGTTTCATGGGCATTTTTGGAAAGTGAAAAAAGTTTCTTACCGGGTCTTTTTTGAAAGTTATTCCCCATTAAAAGAGGAGGCAACCATGCAGAGGAGAGACGATATTTCAGAAGAGAAATGGATGGAAATTGTTCTAAACCTCAAGGAGGGGGATATATAGTAGAGAGCATTTTGGATAGTTCCCGATGAGATCCTGTATCGATGTAAGAGCTTTGGTTGGGTGCCGTTGTTAGGAATTTGGGGAGCTACTGGGTATACTCCATTGCTTACATTAAGGCAATACAAATCGAGGCAGTTTGTACCCACGAATTACGAACTTGCTCAATGTGAATTCTCCTATAAAGGTGACCACTATAAGAAGAAAGTTCCGGAACTATCAGATGCTTGGAAACAAACTCGCTGGATGAAGAGGTTGGCTGTTGGTTTCATAGTGACACCTGGATATAATGGATGGTTTAGAAAAAGAGTCAATGACAATATTACTAGACCAAGTTTAGAAAACACCCGACCAAATGGAGGAACAATTACAAGTCCCCACGTCAGAGTTGGAAATATAAAGCAAGACTTCGAGAAGAAGAGTTCTGAGCTTGGGAAAAAGATCGAACAATTGGAGGAAGAAAAGATGCATCTGAGATTAGACGTTGATTTCAGAGGTCAAAAGCTGAAAAGTTAATAAAAGGGAAAAGTAAGGCTGAAAAAGATCTGGACAGTTTGAAGACAGATTATAAGAAGTTACGCCTGTCTATGAGGACTGCTGGGTTAGGTAAAACTTCAGAACAATGGCGTAATGAAATTTAAGAGGAAAAGACCAAGACCGACCGATGGGAAAAGAAATTTCGAGAGACTCAGGCACTAAATGAGGATTTAGAGAAGAGTCTGTCAGAAAGTAGAAGTGAACGAGGTGAATTAAAGGCTAGAGTGGCAGAGCTCGAGAAGTCTCTTCATCAGTACCGAAGCCATAATACCGTAATGGAGTTGAGAGCAAGCTTGAGTAAGGTAGAAGAAATGAAAGGAAAAGTAGGAGAATTAGAAGCGTTATTACAAAGCTGTGAGATGTGGATTCAGCTTTTCGAAGCAAGTGAGGAGCGTTGGAAAGAACAGCTTCACCATTCGTAAGACCAAGTCAGAAACAGGGATTACATCATGGGAGAAGCCGTGACCCAGATTTGAGAGGTAGCCAATTACTTTCATGCTTTAGTAGTACAAGCGGACATACTGAGTGTGAAGTACGAGTTGGAGTCAGATCGGGGGCAGGAGCTAGCCTCTTTGTTTAGGAAAATTAAGGCTCTGAGCATTAGGGCGAAGTCTTAGTTGTAACTCAGTTTTATGTAAAGACTTTTATTTTCTAGTGAAGTTTTCTAAATGGAATTGAATCAAAATTGATGCCTTCTTTACAATCATGCATTTACATTACATTACATCATATGCATTAAAGTCCATAAAAAGATTCTAATTAATTAAAAATGTTTCAGTAATCTGGAAACTGACGAAAATCTCCCAAATACACATCCCTACGGTACAAGAAGAAAAACTGAAATAATGGATAAAAAACTAGAGAGACTGGAGCAAATGCAGAAAGAGATGCAGGAGCAGATGCAAGCATAAGTACAAGAACAGATAGCTAAAATCTAGCAGAAAATGAGGGACCAGATGATGGAATCACAAAAAAATATGATGGAAGAGCTAACCCGACTACTGACTAGTAGGCCGGACAAAGAAAAGGGCTCTATGGCCAATATGGGAAATAACAATGGAGAAAATGCTCAAACGCAACATGAGACACACACGCAGAGGCCATCCATTGCTGAAGATCCCCTCTACCCCCTTGGTTTTACCCTGACGAATGCTCAAACGCAACTCGAGCTACACATGCGAAGGTCGTCTGTTACAATCAAGCCCCAACAATTTCAAGCCAATACCTCGATGCCAATCAACTATGAAACGGGCTCAGGCTCTAATTCTGGGGATAACCCTATTAATCCTATAATCCGTGATCTGGATAACATGGCAGAAGAAGAGAGAGTGAGAACGGGGCTCTCGAAAGAATTAGAAGACCGATGGAAGTGGTTAGAGGAAAAGTTCAGAGTGATGGAAAGTGCTGATTATCATTGTAGGATCGACGCTAAAGATTTGAGCTTGGTCCCAGACCTAGTCCTCCCTCCTAAGTTCAAAATCCCAGACTTTGAAAAATACAATGGAACTAGCTATCTAGAGGCTTACATCACTATGTTTTGTTGAAGAATGGCAGGGTACGTTTACAATGATCAACTATTGATCCACTGCTTCCAAGACAGTTTGGTCGGGTCTGCGGCCAAATGGTACAACAAACTAAGTCGCGCTCAAATCCATTCATGGAAAGACTTGGCACAAGATTTCATGAAGTAATATGGCCACGTGACAGACATAGCACCCTATTGAATCACGTTGCAAAACATGGAGAAGAAACAAAATGAGAGCTTCAAGCAGTACGCCCAAAGATGGAGAGAGGTGGCGACACATGTCCAACCACCTCTTCTGGAGAAAGAAACGACTATGCTCTTTATCAACACTTTGAAAGCTCCGTTTATCAACCACATGCTGGAAAGCGCTACTAAGAGCTTTTCAGACATAGTAATGTTAGGAGAGATGATAGAGAATGCGATAAGATGCGGGAAGATCGAAACAGGGGAAAATACCAAGAAATCACCTCCGATAAGGAAATAAAATGAGGTGAACAACGCAGGCATATACAATAAGAGTTATTCTAAGCCAGTCACTGTGAGCCAACCAAAGACAGTGACTACCAGCCATCAGGGCTCTGCAAGACAAGATTCAAACCCGAGGCCTAACACAAAAAGAGTCCAGTTTATGTCTATCCCAATGTCATACAGGGAGTTGTATCAGAGTTTATTCGATGCCCACGTGGTGTCACCTTACTACTTGAAACCCCTGCAACCTCTATTCCCTAAGTGGTATGACGCAAACGCTCAATGCGAATACCCTGCAGGAATCTCGGGACACACAATTAAGAACTGCACTGCCTTCAAAAAGGTAGTCGAAAGGCTCATAGGCATGGGCGTTGTGAAGTTTGATGAGCCCACAGGACCTAATGTGGCGGGGAATCCGCTACCTAGTCATTCAGACAAAGAGGTAAATGTGATAATTGGAAATGGAAGGAGGAGAACTAAGATGGATGTATCAGAGGTAAAAACCCCGTTGAAATGGGTTTGGCAGAGGATGGTGGAAGGAGGTTTAGTCACACAAGATTCAAGGGAAAGGCCCAGAGAAGCGAGAAGATACTGCGAGTTTCATGCCGATGAAGGCCATGACATCCAAGAGTGAAATAAGTTGAGGTTCATAGTGCAAAATCTGATGGATAATAAGGAGATGGAATTTTACGAAGAAATCGAAGCATTAGAAGAAGGAGAGGTTTATGCCTTAAAGGAAGGAACAACAGAAGGGGTCCAAAGAGTTAATCATCCTGTGGTGATAATTTCGCGGCCAAAGAACAATGAAGCAAGAGTACAAATGGCACCGAGAGTCATAATCTAGAAGCCGGTATCCTTCCCTTACAAGGATAGTAAAAGGGTTCCCTGGAATTACGACTGCAACGTAACGATCCCGGGTGGGGAGAACCCAGCTAGTGCTTCAATGGAGAACCAAGATGTGGGTTTCTATACACGCAGCGGGAGACGTTATGATCCTGTAGGTATAGGAACTGAAACTGTTAAAGGAAAGACCCTAATAGATGAGCGAAGGGAGGAAACGACAACCAGACCTGAATCACCAGTCAATGAGCCAGTTATTGAAAAGGAGGATAAAGAATTTTTAAAGTTCTTAAAGCCAACGAATATAGCGTTGTAGAATAGCTACATAAGCAGTCGGCTCGTATCTCAGTGCTAACCTTACTTTTGAGCTCGGAGACACATAGAGCGCATTAATGAAGGTACTAAACGAAACCTACGTCGCGGATGATATCTTTGTCAACAAGCTGGACCGACTCGTCAATAATATAAGCACCGATAATTTCATATTCTTCAATGACAATAAAATACCACCGGGGGGAATGGGGTCAACAAAGGCGCTACACATCACCACCCGCTGTAAAGGACATACACTACCGGGAGTATTGGTTGACAATGGGTCTGCACTAAATGTCTTACCCCTATCCACACTGAATAGGTTGCTAGTGGATAGTTCCCACATGAAGACGTGCTAAAATATAGTAAGAGCATTTGACAGCACCGAGAGAAAAGTAATGGGAAGGATTGAAATACCCCTTTTGATCGGTCTAAGCACATACGAGATAGATTTCTTAGTGATGGACATCAAGCCCTCTTACAATTGCTTACTGGGAAGGCCATGGATTCATTCGGCAGGAGCGGTGCCATCATCATTACATCAAAAGCTCAAATTTGTAACTGAAGGCCGATTGGTAACCATAAACGCGGAGGAAGATATCATTGCGTCCGTTACCAGCGAGGTACCTTATGTGGGGACAGATGATGAAGCAATTGAATGCTCTTTTCAATCATTAGAATTTGTGAATGCAACCTTCATTTTTGAAGGGAATAAGGTCCCAGTGCCTAAAATCTCCAAAACTACCAGGATGGGCTTGCGACTAACAATTGGGAAAGGAGCTTTGCCCGAAAAGGGGCTTGGAAGAAATTTACAATGAAGGATCGAGGCACCCATGCTCACGGACAAACGAGATCGTTTTGGCTTAAGGTACAAACCAGATGCAAGGCAAAAGAAAAAGGAGATAGAGAAGAGGTAAGAGAGGAGAAGAGCGCGTTTAAATGGAGAAGAGGTCAAATGAGAGCCAATGACCTTTCCTCATATATCCAGAACATTCGTGTTGAGAGGGACCATTTACTCTGAAGGAAAATCGACAAGGAAAGGGTCTGCTTTGAGTATTAATGCCATATCCGATGAAGAGACGAGAGAAGGGAATCAAGAAGGCATTTGCCCATACGTGCCTGGGAGCGTTTTAAACAATTGGACCGCGGAGGATATCCTTGTAACTTTTAAAATTAATTCAGAGTAATGTCCAAAACAAGCTTATTGCTCTAAGCCTAGGGGCAATAAGAATCCTTTTGTGAAATAGGCTCTTATCCAATATCGCTATTTCAATAAAAATGCATCTTTGCGTATCATCTTGAGTAAATATTCTTTTATTTTTCCATTTCATTCATAATCATACCACCAATAAATATTCTTAGATTCTTTTATTTTTTGGACTTTTCTTCATCTCTATAATAGGTCTCTAGATATCAATGATATGAGTAACGCTGCTACTGACTCAGAGTCTCCGTTTGAGTAAGATGTGTGTACGAAGGATTCTCAGGACTTTGAAGATGACCGAAACTGTAACCTATCTCCGAATTTGTTAAGGATGGTAGAACAAGATGATAAACAAATCCTACCTCACAAGGAATCAGTGGAAATTATGATCTTAGGGGAGGGAAAAGAGGTGAAGATTGGAGTTTGTATTGTCGTAGAAACAAGGCAAGACCTCATTGAGTTACTACAAGAATTCAAGGATGTCTTCGCATGGTCATATAAAGACATGCCCGGGTTAAATACCGATATTGTGATACACTGACTCCCTATAAAGGAAGAGTGCAAACCAGTCTAATAAAAACTCCGAAGAATGAGACATGATGTTTTGTTGAAGATAAAAGAGGAGGTCAAGAAACAATTTGATGCCTGTTTCTTACAAGTGGTTAAAAACTCAGAATGGGTAGACAATATAGTCCCAGTTCCTAAAAAAGATAGAAAGGTACGAATATGCGTGAACTATCGAGATCTGAACAAAGCCAGCCCAAAAGACAATTTTCCATTGCCTCACATTGACACATTAGTGGATAACACGGTAGGTTACTCACTTTTCTCCTTCATGGATGGTTTTTCAGGATACAACTAGATAAATATGCATCCCGAAAACATGGAAAAGACTACATTCGTGACCATGTGGGGAATGTTTTGTTATAAGGTGATGCCATTCGAACTGAAAAATACAGGAGCGACATATCAGAGAGCCATAGTAACTCTTTTCCATGATATGATGCACAAGGAGATTGAAGTTTACGTCGACGATATGATTGCGAAATCCAGGACAGAAAAAGAGCACACACAAGTCTTGAAGAAACTGTTCTTTAGGTTAAGAAAGTTTCAACTGAAGCTCAATCCCGCAAAATGTACCTTCGGGGCCAGGTCAGGAAAGCTGTTAGGATTCGTAGTCAATGAAAAGGGGATCGAGATCGACCCAGATAAAGTCAAAGCCATACAAGATTTACCTCTACCACGCACTCAAAAAGAGGTTCGAGGCTTCCTAGGAAGGCTAAATTACATCGCCCTGTTCATTTCACAACTAACAGAGAAATGTGACTCGATATTCCGTCTCCTTAGGAAACACAACCCAGGCGTATGGGATGAGGAGTGCCAAAGAACTTTTGATAAGGTCAAGCATTACCTGTCCAATGCCCCAGTGCTAATGCCACCTTGCCCAAATAAGCCACTGATATTGTATTTAGCAGTGTTCAAAAACTCCATGGGATGCGTGTTAGGCCAACATGATGAGTAAGGAAGAAAAGAGAAAACGATATATTATCTCAGTAAGAAATTCACCGAATGTGAGACAAGATATTCGCCAATCGAGAAATTATGTGGTGCTTTGATTTGGACAACCCGGAGACTGAGACAGTATATGTTGTACTACACAACTTGGCTCATCTCAAAACTAGACCCTCTAAAGTAATGATGGAGTCAAATGCTTTGAACGGAAGAATGACTCGTTGGCAAATTTTGCTTTCTGAATTTGACATAGTCTACGTGAACCAGAAGGCTATAAAAGGGAGTGCGATAGTAGATTTTTTGGCCAGTAGGGCTCTAGAAGATTATGAGCCTTTGAGCTTTGATTTCCCAAATAAAGACTTAATGTATGTTACGGCCACGGAAGAAGACTCTCAAGAAGATCATCCTTGGAGACTAAATTTTGACGGAGCCTCAAATGCTGTGGGTAATGGAATCGGGGCAGTTCTGGTATCCCCAAATGGAGATCATTATCCCTTTACTAGTAAATTGGAATTTGATTGCACAAATAACATGGCGGAGTATGAAGCATGCATCATGGGTATCCATGCGGCTATTGAATGCAAAATCAAGGTGCTAGAAGTATATGGGTATTCTGCATTAGTGATTTATTAGCTCAAAGGTGAATGGGAGACGAGAGACCCTAAGTTGATCAATTATCAAAAGCTGGTTTTGGAGTTAATCGAGGAATTTGACGATATCACTTTCTGTTACCTCCTACGAGATGAAAATCAAATGGCTGATGCTTTGGCAACTTTAGCTTCTATGATCAAAGTAAATAAGTAGGAGGATATGAAGCCTATCCAGATGAGTATCTATGAGGCTCCGGCTCATTGCTACAATATTGACGAAGAAGAAGAAAAAGATGATCACCCTTGGTATCGAGATATACTACAATATGTGAAGAATCGTGAATACCCAGACCAGGGGACTGAGAATGATAAAAGGACGTTGAGAAGGCTGGCTAGTGACTATGTCTTAGATGGAGAGATCCTATATAAAAGAAGAAAAGATCAGGTGCTCCTAAGATGCGTGGACGCTGTCGAGGCTAAGCAAATCTTGGAAGAGGTCCATGAGGGTGTTTGCGGAACACAAGCTAATGGTTTCACAATAGCCAGATAAATCATGAGATTCGGATATTACTAGTCCACTATGGAAGGGGGTTGCATCAACTATGCAAAAAGGTGCCATAAGTGCCAAGTCTACGGAGATAAGATTCATGTACCTCCTTCACCTCTTCATGTCATGACTTCCCCATAGCTTTTCTCCATGTGGGGCATAGATGTCATCGGGCCAATCTCACTGAAAGTGACTAACGGGCATCGATTCATCTTTGTGGTCATCGATTACTTCACCAAGTAGGTAGAGGCCACTTCTTATGCCAACGTCACGAAATCGGCAGTTAGTAAGTTCTTAAAAAAGAAGATTATATATCGATATGGGATGCCTGAGAGGATTATATCCGATAATGCACTGAACCTGAACAACAGCACGATAGCAGAGGTCTGTAGCCAATTCAAGATCAAACACCATAACTTGTCACCGTATCGCCCAAAGATGAATGGTGCGGTAGAAGCATCAAATAAGAACATCAAAAAGATTGTGAGGAAAATGACTGAGACTTACAAAGATTGGCACGAGAAATTACTATTTGCCCTCTACGCCTACCGAACGTCAGTCAGAACCTCTACCAGGGTAACACCTTTCTCTTTGGTTTATGGAATGGAAGCGGTCTTACCTGTTGAGGTTGAAATTCCTTCTCTACGAGTGCTATCAGAACTAATGTTAGATGAAGCGGAATGGACCCAGTCACGGTACGATCAGCTGAACTTAATTGAAGAAAAGAGGCTGAAAGCTATTCGCCATGGTCAAATGTACCAAAAACAAATGATGCGGGCTTATAACAAGAATATGTGCCCTAGAGAATTCTATGAGGGAGACCTGGTTTTGAAAAAGATCCTCCCCATACAAAAAGATTTCAGAGGGAAATGGATGCCAAACTGGGAAGGACCTTATGTGGTGAACAAAGCCTTTTCTAGAGGAGCACTGATTCTAACCGAAGTGGATGACAAAAGTTTGCTTAACCCCGTGAATTCAGATTCAGTCAAGAGGTACTTCACCTAAAAAAAAAGAGAGGCCAAGGCGAAAACCCGCAAAAGGGCGTTTTGAGACCAAAGGGGTTTTGAGTTGAAAACCCAGGAATGGGCAATTCAAATTTTGATCGGAAATGAGGCATAAAGTATTCTTGTCTTCTCTGAATTAATAGGAAGGAGGAATGCTACATCTTGGGGCATTAACAAAGTACTTTTGGTCTTCTAAGCACATATTAAGTTTAAAGGGTCTTCAAGAGGTTTTGTGCAGAGAAGCTCATGCTATGATATCTGGGGCACCTATTTTCATTTTTATTCATTTTGTATCTTATAAAAATTTTCTATTTTGATTACTTGATTCATTTCGAGCATTGCTCTCAATAAAATTCCATCTTGCCCATTGCGACAATCTTTTTCAAGTATTTTTCATTGAAATAATAATTAATGGACTAATGACATTCAAAAAGAGTTCTGCATATTACTTTGAAATGATTCTAAATGAGACAAGGACCTGAAACAAGACTAATTATTTTGAATTACCCAAATTCAAGGAAATGTTGGGAAAAGAATAGCCCAAATTGCGATTGTCCTTCGGATTTTCTGTCAAAGATACCAGCTGAAGAAAAGAAAGGACTAATACGTCAATGATAAAACTTCGATGAAAATGACATTTTGCACTCATGCTAACATCATCTATACACATCTAGCTAGGAGCATTTGATTCATTCATCATTTGGCATAAGCCTAGAAATCGATTCTGCGAATCATGTCCCCTAGAAGATAGTATAGCAAGAATCGATTGAAGCTACGAATTACGGCGAATCTTATCTTCTTGAAGTTGCAGTGAAGCAGATTAAAATCATCAATCTTATCTCCCTGAGATTGCAGTGGAGCAGGTTGAAATTGTAGATCTTATCTCCCTGAAGTTGCAGTGGAATAGATCAAAAATAGCATATCTTATTTCCCTGAAGTTTCAGTGAAACAGATTGAAGCTATATACTACAGATCTTATCTCTCTAAAGTTGCAGTAGAGCACGTCAAAACAAGTCTTATTTCCCTGAAGTTGCAGTGGAACAGATTGAAACTATGAACTACAGATCCTATCTCTCTGAAGTTGCATTAGAACAGGTCAAAACAAATCTTGTTTCCCTGAAGTTGCAGTAGAATAGATTGAAGCTATAAGCTACAGATCCTATCTCTCTGAAGTTGTTGTAGGGCAGGTCAAAACAAGCCTTATCTCTCTGATGTTGCAGTGGAGCAGACTGAAGATAGCAAATCTTATTTTTCTGAAGTTGCAGTGGAACAAATTGAAGCTATAAATTGCAGATCTTATCCCTCTGAAGTTGCAGTGGGGCAGGTCGAAATTACAAACCTCATCTCCCTGAAGTTGCAGTGGAGCAGACTGGAGTGGGGCATATTGAAGCTACTTGAAGAAAAGAAGCGCCAAGAGAAGTCAAGACTTAGCAGGTCCCGGCAAATTTGGCCCTTTTTATAGTCTTTGCTCTATTCTCATTGCACGACAAGGGCCCAAAACCATTAACCAGCCCAAACAAAAAAAAAAAAACAAAAGCCAAATAACAAATAGTCCAAAGTTCAAATTACCCAATTACAAAAAACCAGCAAGCCCAAACCCCTAACCCAATTCCTATAGGCCCAAAAGGCCCAATGGCCTAAAACAATCCAGAAACCCTAGGGTTTCTGAATCACCCTCGCGCCGTATACCCTCCATGTGCGCCATCGGCATACACACCATCCAAAGTTTGACTTTGCCTTCGACCTTACACCAAAATAGCATGTTTTCACCGCCGTTGACCCCTCTAGGCCTGCAAAACAGAAGCAAAAAAAGAAAAAGCAAAAAAGAAAGCAAAGTAAAACAGTAACAAATAGTAAACAAGAGTCATTGTATTCAGCTATAAAGAGGCCTCAAACAAACAATGTATTTTTTTTTTACAGAGAGATATCAGTCAAAATAGAGAATTTTTGAAAGAAAAAGGTGATTTTTATCTTATTTGTAAGTTTATTCCAGATAACGTATACATATATATATATATACTTTAAATAAAAAAGGGGATTTTTCTCACCTTCTTCAAGTCGTCGAAGTTGGAACTGAAGAGTTCCCTTGGTTTTTTTCGATTCTCTAGCGGTTTTTGGTTGTTTTAAACCTAGATTTGGGACGGGGAAGGAAATTGGGTTGAAAAGGGGCCGATTTCGTGCCTTTGGCCACCGTGTATAGTTGTCGCCGGTGATAGACCAACGGTGGTCCGATCGCCGAAAAAGGAACACCTAGAGAAACCCCTTCCCCTTCCCCTTTTTTTCTTTTTTTTTTAAGAAACCATGAGAGAATGAGTTTTTTTAAAAAAAAATTCCTTTTATAAGCTGTTGGAACGGCGTCGTTTGGGGCTGAATTCAATAGCCCCAAAACAGCGTCGTTTAGCGACCCAGACCCGAGATCCGACCCTAACTCGCTAATGATCCGCGCTTTTTTGGATTGGGGGTCTATTTGCGCCCCTAGTCCTTTCATTTTTGAGGCCAGTTTCAATGTGGTCCCATTTCCCTTTCATTCATTTTTTTAATTTTACCCCTGAAATTTCTTTACTATTTCATTCGGGCCCCTGACAAGACAGCACGTTTTGGGGAATGGATTTATTGCCCATCTGGTCTTCTCATTTTATTCGTGTCTTCAAATGGGTCCTTCTCTCTTTTATTTTTTTTTAATTTTCCTCGAATTTCTGCTTTAAGTTCAAATTGGTCCCTTTTCGTTCTTTTAACTATTTTATTAACTAATTTAATATTATTGTTACTATAATTATATTTTATTTTCATGCTTATTATTTGTTATTATTATTATTACCTTCATTCCATTATTATTATTGTTGTTGCTATTTTTTTTTGTTGTTTGTATTATTATTTATATTATTGTTAGTATCATTGTTATTCCTTAGTTTATTATTATTATTTTATCATTTTTTTCTTTTTGTATTTATCTACATTATTATTACTATTATTATTGTAATTACTTTTGAACATACCATGCATTTTAAATTATTATTGATTTTAAATATTTTACATATATCATTTCTTTTAAATCATCATACGTAGTATTTATTTTGAGATTCTTATATGTATCTTTGTATTTTAAATTATTACATGTATGCATATGTTTTTTTATTTTAAACGTTTTTCTATACATCATTTTACGTCAAATTTCTCTTTTCACATTATTTATTCTAAATATTTTACACGTTATTTAAGTTAAACCATCTTATATATTATATATTTTTAATTTTTATATGTTATTCATTATACTATTTACATGTAAACGATTTTAAATTCTTTTATTATTTATTGCAAACCTTTTATCATTATTTGGCTTAAGATTTCATATATATATATATATATATATGTTACTTACATTAAATTGTTTTCTATACCTTTTATATATTATATATTTTTAAATTTGTTTTGCACATATTATTTTAGATATTCTATGTATTCTTTTAAATTATTATATACTATTCATTTTAGATTGCATTTTAAATTATTTTATGTATCAATTATTTTAGGTTGTATTATGTCGTTCCCTTTAATTTGTTTCTTTTTATAATATCTATTTCAAAACTTGTTTTTATGTATTATTTATTTAAAATTGTCTCATTATTAACCTTAAAAGGTTTCATGTTGTTTATTCCATTCTTTTTATTGTTAATGTTGGTATTTAAGGGACATATGTTATATGGTTATTGTCATTTATGTATGTTATAATTCGTTTGTTTGTATTTTCACATTATTGTCACCCATTTGCAACGTATCTTATCCATGAATATCATTCCATGTTTATTCGCCTTTCATTCGCAATTGTCGCATTGTAGTTTTCAACTTATTAATCTAAGATTAATGATTCCACCTTATTTCAAGTCAAATTCATGCATTTCAAGTTGGTTTTATAATTATTCGTTTGAAAATTCCTTAAAACGAAGGCAGTGTTTGATGTTTGGAAATTCGGGAAATCGTGCCCTACCGTGCTGGGTTTCGATTTCCTGTTTGTTCAAAACAATCGAATATTCCTTTAGAATTTCACACGTGTTTTCCAAATTCTAAAACAAGGCAATGCTCAAGGTTTGGAAATTCGGGGAATCGTGCCTTATCGTGTTGGGTTTCGATTTATCGTTTGTTCAAAATAATCGAATATTCTTTTAGAATTTCGTTCGTATTCTTTAAATTCTAAAACAAAGCAATGTTCAATGTTTGGAAGTTCGAAGAATCGTGCCTTACCGTGCTGGGTTTCAGTTTTTTTGTTGGACTAAATAATTGGGCATCATTTTATAATTTTCAATGTATAAATTTTTGGAAGTGAAAGATTTATCGTGTTCTCGAGGGAATAAAGGATCGTGTCCTATCGTGTTAGATATGGTGCTGTATTCCTTTGAAACAAGAGAATTTTGACGACCAAATTCAGCTATTCAAATGTTTTCAAAGGAACCATACTTCGAAAATAGCTTCAAATCTCAGACGTAAGGACGGTACTTAATCAATTTGGTACCAATTTTGGGCGTAGTGAGGGTGTTAATCCTTCCTCATACGTAACTGGCTCTCGAACCCGTTTTCTCAAATTTACGTAGGCCCAAAATTGATTTAAATGGAATAAAAGGTTTCATCAGGTGAGCCAATCGCACCTAAACAAAAGATTGGTGGCGACTCCACGCTTTGTGTTCAAAAAGTCGATCCCCGTTTTTTAAAATCAAAATGGTTTCGACATTATAAATAAAAATTTAAAATTAATAACTTTTAAATATATATTAATGATTCACTATAAGATTTTAGAAGGTTTTCCTTTCAAAATACTAAAATTGACAAAACAAAAATAAATATAATGAAGTAGATTAAAAAAGACATGATACTAATAATGTAAGCGAAAATACTTAAATTAGAGGAACAAATACAAAGTTAATAAAAGTGAACAAATATAGAATAATAATAAACAACCAAAAATTGTTACAAAATAATATATAAAGCTTAAAATATGTAAAACTTATATTAATAGCTACTTTTGAGTGGTGAATATAAATTTTATTATTACAAAATAATAAAGTAGATTATGAGAGTAAAAAATAATTCCTAATGTAAATTTATATAAATTTAAATATTTGGGAATATTTTTTTTAAAAAACTAAAAATACCGAAAGTTAACAATACAAAATCGGAGGATAGAGTACCCCTTACGATATCTTCTTCTAAAATTTCTTAGATCTCTAAAGACAAGACATCAAATAAACATAACTCTCCCTCATTCGCGAAGGTCATTTTAACTAATATAGTGTTCAATTTTGCAATTACCATTTATTTCAGTTAAACAAAGTACCCGTGTCGATGATTTGTGGTGTCAATTGTTAAAGGAAGAACCAAGCTAACAAACTAAAATAACCATATTTACTTAAAAGCCTATTTATATATTAAATATATTAGATGTCGCGTCTTTTAAAAAATTTAAATTTAATATTTATATTTTTATTTTAAATTTTAAATTTTAAATAGAATTGCTAACACTATTAACATTTTTTTTCAATCTAACCCGAGCTTGAGAGTTTCCACCACAATTATCCTTATTTTGATAATATTTTTAATTACTCCAATTCTAATCATATTTGTTTTAAAAAATCAATCTAAAATGTTCTAAAACATATCTTTGCTTTAACTTTTATTAAAATAACAACCAAAATCACACGAAGGTAGAAACATCCCACACAATCCAAACACAAAGATGGTGATCCATTGAAAAATGTGGTCTTTATTTCATTAATTTATTATGTTAACAGACCTGGTGAGGTTAGATTTGTATTAAACTTTTGGATAGTATTAATCCGATATGTTTTTGCCCAAACTTCGCTAAGTTTAAAATATGAGTTTTACACTTTAATGCAATTCATTTCTATTTGTAAATAGTTAATTTAAATTTATTTTATATATATTTATATATATTTTAAAAAATAGATTAAATTATTTTAATTTAATATTAAATAATATTATATATAAAAATTTTAAATATAGACAATTAAATTTTGGGTAAACTATTAAAATAGTCACTTTTTTTTGTCTTAGGTTACATTTTAGTCAATTATATTTGAAATGTTACATTTTAGTCATTTATGTTATCGTGTTGTAATATTTTAGTCACTGAGCGTTAATTATTGTTAATGTTGTAACGGTAAGCTAACGTGACATGTTAAATCATCATTTCAAACAAAAATTTAGGTTACATTATACAATTGGTCCTTATATTTTTTCGTTTTGAGTAATTTAATATTTTATTTTTTTTCTTTTTTTTTCCATTCTCTCTCCTTCCCCCTCTGTTTTCCTCCCTTCTCCATTTATTTTAACGTAGTTTTTTCTATGTTTTGCATTTGTTAAAACTAGTCCCCATACTATGTTTCTGAACAATTTGATTTTTTTTCTTTATTTTCCTTTTCTTTTTTCCTTTTATTTATCTCTCTTCGCATATTCTTCACCACAAAAACATAATCTTTGCCCACCAAATAAATCAAATCCTTGTTTTTCTCACATGATTCCTAAATTGAATTTCAATCATAACCAAATATCAATCATTCTTAATCACGTCTCGATTTTAATATAACCTAATTTTGAAACTAAAATTGGATCTAACTAATCTGTATAAAAAAACCATATCCTTAATCAAATCTAAACATAAATTGAATTATTTATATTCAAAATCAATTTTTTTCGTTTCCAAACTTTTACAGAATCGTGTAGATTATTCCTTTCCTTTTTTTTCTAACAAATAAAATTCAGCCTGCAATAAAATTGATCTAAACCTTCTTGGATATTCCCAAATAAGCTTGATTGGAAGCCGAGCATTGATGAACTCACACTCAAAGTAGTTCATGTTGAAAGCTAGAAAACATTAAGGATCCGCTTATCCAAAAACACAGGCACGAATTCGGTTTAGGTTTATTTCTATAAATATCACAAATCGGGTAGGTTTTCAAAATTTTAATTTTATGTTATGCAAGAAAACCGTTTTCAAACATGATTTTTTTTCCAACATTTTAACTTATTCTTAAACAAATATCACATCTCATCACATCAGTGTATCAAAATGACATGTCCCTTTAAGCTCTGTTATCACTAAATGTAACACCCTTATACCTGACTCGACTACCAAGTTAGATATAGAAATGCTACATTTGAGTGCCAAAAAATTCTTGACTAAATCATTTTATCCGAACCCTTTTTTGGTCATATTTTAAAACTTATGATTGCGTTATTTTCATAATACAACCGTATCAGACCAACCCGGCTAAATTTTTTTTGTAAAAGTTTATTTTAGGGTCTCGTTTTACACAAAACAAGGTACATGTATGGAACTGCCACTAAGGTATCGATACTTGAGCTTAGGTGTTGATATCCTATGTTGTATTAATACCATTTTGAACTTCGAAGTTGAAAGATTTAAGAAAAAAATACCTAAGGTACCTATACCTTAGTCAAGGTATCGATACTCCCACTTAAAAATCAATACTTTGCCTATAGTATCAATTTCCAATTAAGGCTTTTTCATTTTTAGGAATCTAGGGTCTATTTACCAGCTTAATCATTCATATTATACCAGTTTTAGCCCTTGTTGTAACTCCCTAAATTTCTATAGTTTCTACTTTAGTGATGGTTGAGCATAGAAATATCTGAACAATTGGGTTTGTGTTATTTTGGGATTTAAATGTGCTGGCTTAAGTGGTTATGTACTCTGGGATGTGTTTGGGAGGTCCCAAGTTCAAGCATTAACTTGGGCTAAATTTTGGGTTTTTATTTGAATAGAGCTTGACTTTAGGTCAGTGGGCGCATAAGGAGTTGTTGGTAAAAACTTAACAGAATGGGCCTGTTGGTCTGGTAGTTAAGTAGAGTGCCAGTCTGCTCAGAGTCCTGAGTTCAAATCTCTGCAGTGGCTTTGGGATTATTTTTGCTGCAAGTTTTTGCTAAATTTTGGGCTTTATCAAAATTTTGAGTTTAGGGCTTACTGAAAATTAGAGGTTTGCGATATGTCCTTATTTTCTTTTTTTTTTAACAAAAGCTTTTTCCTCTACTGTTTTCTTCTCCCAAACCCTTGCTGCTGAAAATTCTCTTCTCTTTTTCCCCCTTTCCTTTATTTTTCTTCTTTTTTGATAAGCTTAGGCGTATTACTAGCGGTTCTGTCGATTCGGTAAGTATGGTTTTATTAAATTGTGTAATTTCTTTTAGAGATTGTTTAAGAGGGATTTTATTTGCTATTTAGGAGATTATCAAAGTTTTGTGGATCGCTAATCGGGTTCTAAACAGCAAGGAATCACTGTATTCATTGAAGGTAAGTAGATCACTCTCTCAGGATTTGGCAGTTCTTAAGGGAGTCGATTTAAGTAATTGATATTGGACTCATTTTTTTTGATTTTAGGCTTTGGAGTGCTCGTGGTTGGATTAGCAGTGAAAACGAACCAGGTGTGTACTCCGAGTACCCAAAAAATGAGTTTCGGAAAAAGCCAAAAAGTGGCCTGTCGACGAAACACAGGCGTGTGGTCTGCCTGTGTGGTAGCCTGCGTCGTGAGACACGAGCGTGTCACTGACGAGCCAGGCCGTGTGCGTGCCACACGGGCATGATAGACACGGGCGTGTGGCCTACACGGGTGAACCACACGAGCATGTAAAAATCTAAGCTAGGCTGTATGATCCACACGGGCAAGGCCAATTTGGGCTGTGTGACCCACGCTGGCATGTGGGCCCATATGGGCAAGGCACACGGGCGTGTGAGCCCTTTTAATCTGAAATGTTCTGTAAGGTTGCACGGGTCGCCCAAGTCGACTATGACCTGTATTAGGGTCGGTAAGCCTTATCTAGACTTCTAATTCTGTGATGTATATGCTCGCATGATTTATTTAGCATGATTATCTGATCTATTCTATAAATAAAGGTACGATCTGTTTGTCTGCATTATAACATGTCATATTTGTATGATGCATTGCATCGAGGTGGGTTTGACGAAGTGAAGGGAGTATCTGAAGGGCTTCATAAGCACGTTATTTGGCGGTTAAGTTGCATATTTATGATATGAGTCGCGATGTAATACCTTATGGTGTGTAGGGTTGGATGGGTCGATTATATCCTCATATATGGTGTGCAGGGATGGGTGGGTCGATTTTATCCCCAAATAGTGTGATGGGTTGGACGGAGATGGTGTGCAAGGTTGGTAGGCATGATATTTCTGATTTTTGATCTGTTATGCATGCGATATCTATATGGCTAAGGCCGAATAACTATATTTTGTTATCTGTTTGTATGTATGATGTTTGTGGGGATGTACACACTGAGTTTACGAAAACTCACCCCTTTGTTTATTTTGATTGTCAGGTAATCCTCAGAAGTAGCTGGATCAGTGTGACAGAGGGCTCGATGGTGACCACTGGTAGACATACACAGATTTTTTAGTAACACTTTATTTTGTCTATTTTATCTAGATATATGTTTTGGGATTTTTAAATTGTTAAATTGTGGATTCATGAATTAATGATGTTTTAGCTTTCATGTTATTAAAATGTTTTCACTTAATATTTGGAATAGAGATTTCATGACTTAAGTATGGATAACAAACTGAACATTTTTTTTACTTGCTAAGTTTTTCTAAAAGCACTCACATGTGACACCGCTAGATTCGGTCATAGCGTCTGGGCCGGGTTTAGGGTGTTACATTTAGTGGTTCAGAGCCAGGTTCAAAACTCGGCTGTGAATTTTGGGTTCCAAAATTTGGTTTTAGAGAAACACTTTCAAATGCTTTCAAATACTCTGATTAAGTATGTGGTACATCGAGTGTCCAGCACTAATCCTGTAAGTTCTCTGAAACTCTGATATGTATTGTCTGAAAGCATGCTTATACTGAAATTTTTGTCTGTATCTGTCAGAAGTACTATGTATGCATTATGAAACACTCTAGGTAGTGTAAACTGAAAACCGTAATGAGCTTGTTACTTGCAATAATTGACTCTGAAACTCTAATACTGTTCTACATAAAATATCTGTTAATAATTATCAAAACTGTAAACTAATGTGCATAAAACTTCTAAATACAGATTAATTCAATAGTTACGATGAGCACACGTGGTACTCATGGACGGGGTACTAGAGGTCGAGGTAGAGGCTGTAAAGAGATTCGAGCTGAGTCATTCGCCTCTGATACGATCCCTAATCTGGACACTAGCGAGATGCCAGTATTACCTGTTACTGAGACTGGTGCTGAGTCTCAGGACTGTGCAGCTGGAGATGATGCATTGTCCCAGGCCATGCTGCGAATTTTGGAGAGGGTCGTTGGGGCTAATGCTAGATCTGGAGGCCGTGGGTCGGTTACGGAACGACTTCGGTCTAATGGGGCTGAGGTATTCAAGGGCATCGCTGGAGTTGCTCCTAATGTGGCTGAGTACTGGATGGTGGCCACAAAGTGTATTATGGATGATCTGGATTTTAGTGCCGAGTAAAAGCTCAAGAGAGTTGTTTCATTGCTTCGCGATGAAGCATATTAGTGGTGGCTGAAGTTAGGGATGACACTCAGCCTGATAGTCTGACGTGGGATTTGTTTAGGACGGCTTTCCAGAGCAAATATATAGGGTCCAGTTATATCAACACTAGGAGGCGTGAGTTCCTGAATCTTACTCAGGGAGACTGTTCGGTGGTCGAGTATGAGGCTGACTTTCTGAGGCTGAGCCGTTATGCACGAAGCATGGTGGCAACTGAGTATGAGCGCTGTGTTCGTTTTGAGGACGGCCTCAGGGATAACTTGAGGGTCTTGATGGCTCCACAGAGGGAGCGTGAGTTTGCCGTGTTGGTCGAGAAGGCTAAGATCACGAAGGAGGTTAAGCGCGTTAAGCACCAGGATCATGACAGAGAGAAGGCTAAGAGGGATGTAGAGTCTTCAAATGCTGGGGTGAGGCCTACGAAAAAGGCCAGATCTGATGGGCCCGTGAGAGTTGGGCCTATTGTTGCACCTGCGTGGCGATTTGTCAATTTTGTAATAGACGCCATCCGGACGAGTGTTGGAGGTCTACTGGAGCTTGTTTTAGATGTGGATCTTTTGAGTATCGTGTTAAGTACTGCTCATTGAGGACTAATCAGATGCAAGCTCTGGCTACTAAGACTGCATAGCTACCGAGGGTAGTTTAGTAGCCACCTAGGGCCGAGGTAGGCTAGGGGTGGTAATAGTATAGGCCAAGGACAGAGAGCATCGGGCCGAGGTGCTAGGTTGACTGAGGTGAGGCAGCTTGTGCTTGTGTATGCTACACGTCATCGTGAGGATGGAGATGCTCCAGACATCATCACAAGTACATTCTTAATCTTTAATGTACTTTAGTTACACTGATGGACATAACTCTATACATTCTTACGTTGTATGTTCTGTGTTTGAGACTTTGGGAATACCATATGAGAGCACTTTTAGTGAGATTTCAGTGATGAGTCCGTTGGGGCAGTCTATTAGGGTTAGTAAACTGTTGAGAGACGTTCTATTGGAAGTCCAAGGGACAATATTTCTGGTTGATCTGATAGAACTTTTGTTTGTGGAGTTCGACTTAATTCTGGGCATGGACTAGTTGGTGAAGCATCGAGTAAGTCTGGATTGTGCTAGAAAAAAAGGGTTATTCTGAGGACCGAAGAAGATAATGAGATAGTCATGATTGGGGAACGACGAGATTATCTGACTAATGTGATATCTGCATTAGTGGCAGAAAAGTTGGTAAGGAGGGAATGCGAGGCGTACTTGGCATATATTAGTGTGGCTAATTCTGAGAACTCTTCGATTAAGAACATCCAAACGGTGAGGGACTTTCTAGATGTATTTCCAGAGGAACTACCAGGATTACCTCTGAATCGTGAGGTAGAATTCGGGATTGAGTTGTTTCTGGGCACAGCTCCGATGTCTATCGCCCCTTACCGAATGGCACCGAAAGAGCTAACGGAACTTAAGGCTCAAATTCAGGAGCTATTGGATCGTGGTTTATTCATCCCAATGTATCTCCGTGGGGAGCACCTGTTCTGTTCGTAAAGAAGAAGGACGGTACAATGAGGACGTATATCGACCACCGTCAATTGAACAAGTTGACGATTAAGAATAAGTAGCCACTTCCGAGGATAGACTACTTATTTGATCAGTTCAAAGAGGCTTTAGTGTTTTCTAAAATCGACCAGCGGTTAGGTTATCATCAGTTGAGGGTGAAGGAGGCCGATGTGTATAAGACGACATTTAGGACTCGTTATGGGCATTACGAGTTTCTAGTCATACCTTTTGAGTTGACTAATACACAAGCAGCATCCATGGACTTGATGAACCGTGTGTTTTAGCCCTACTTGGATCAGTTTACGATGGTGTTCATCGATGACATTTTGGTGTATTCTAAGTTGGAGGACGAGCACGACGAGCATTTAAGAGTGGTTTTGCAGATCCTTCGTGAGAAACAGTTGTATGCGAAGTTCAGCAAGTGTGAGTTCTGGCTTCGGGAAGTGACGTTTCTGGGTCACGTAGTTTTTGCTGAGGGGATTCAAGTAGATCCTCGTAAGATTGAGGCTATGTTGAATTGGAAACAGCTGAAGAGTGTGTCAAAAATCTGAAGTTTTTTGGGACTGGTAGGATGTTACCGACATTTCATAGAGGGGTTCTCGATGATCGCAGTGCCGTTGACTTAGTTGTTGCATAAAGGGGTTCCTTTCATTTGTGCTGACACGCAATAGGAGAGCTTCGCAAAGCTCGAGAAAATTTTGACTCAGGCTCCAGTTCTGATACAGCCTGAGCCTGGTAGGGACTTCGTGGTTTACAGTGATGTGTCACATATGGGTTTGGGTTGCTTCTTGATTCAAGATGGTAAGGTAGTTGCCTATGCGTCTCGACAGCTTAAGACTTATGAGGCTAATTATCTGACACATGATTTGGAGTTGGCTGTAGTGGTCTTTGCATTAAAGATTTGGAGGCATTATCTGTATAGAGAGAAATGTAACATTTACACTGATCACAAGAGCATCAAGTATCTCTTCACTCAGAAGGAGTTAAAACTTAGGTAGCGTCGGTGGGTCGAGCTGCTTAAGGACTATGAGTGCAGTATTGAGTATCACCCTAGAAAAGCCAATGTGGTGGCCGATGCATTAAGCCATAGGGTTGTGGCTGATTTGAGAGCATTGTTCACTCGACTGAGTCTTTATGACGATGGGAGTCTCCTGGCTGAGTTGTAGGTTAGGCCGACGTTGCTGGGTCAGATAAAGGATAAGCAGTTAGAAGATGAGTCTCTTCAGTTGTGATTTCGTCAAGTTGAGACTGGGACTACTACTGACTTCGAGATTAATAGTGATGGGGTACTGTGTTTCTGAGGTAGGATCTGTGTACCTAATGATGAGGATTTGAGACTGTCAATTTTGAAGGAGGTACATAGTAGCCCTTACGCTATGCATTCTGGTGGGAATAAGATGTATAAGGATCTCCAAGAATTGTACTGGTGGCCAAGGTTGAAACGTGAAGTGACAGACTATATTGCTCTTTGTTTGACTTATCAGCAGGTTAAGGCTGAGCACCAGTTACCTTCAGGTTTGCTATAGCCAGTAAAGATACTGATGTGGAAATAGGAACGAGTAACGATGGACTTCGTTAGTGGGTTGCCTTTGACACCCACTAAGAAGAATTTTGTTTGGGTCGTCGTGGATCAATTGACCAAGTCGGCACATTTCATTCCGTTAAGACAGACTTCTCCCTAAAAAAGCTGGCTAGGTTGTACATTTTCGAGATAGTAAGGTTGCCTGGGGTTCCTATTTCAATCATTTCCGATAAGGATCCTAGTTTTACGTCTCGATTTTAGGGAAAGCTTCATGAGGCTTTGGGTTCACGACTTGACTTCAGTACTGCATTTCATCCTCAAACAGATGGTTAGTCGGAGAGGGTGATTCAGGAACTGGAGGATATGTTGAGGGGATGTGCTATCGATTTTCGAGGTAGTTGGGAGGAGTACTTGCCTCTAGTGGAGTTCGCTTACAACAACAGTTATCAGTCTAGTATACACATGGCACCATATGAAGCACTTTATGGTCGTAAGTGTTGCACTCCCTTGTGCTGAACTGAGTTGGGAGAGCGACCTGTTCTGGGTCCAAATTTGGTATCAGAAACAAAGGATAAGGTCTGTTTGATTCGAGAACGTCTAAAAGCAGCTTCTGGTAGACAGAAGTCCTATGCTGATCTAAAGAAGAAGGACATCGAGTATTCTATAGGGGATATGGTTTTCCTTAGGGTCTTACCATGGAAAAAAGTTCTAAGGTTCGGTCGCAAGGGAAAGCTAAGCCCTCAGTTTATTGGGCCGTACTGGATTCTGAAGCGAGTAGGGCTAGTCGCATATCAGTTGGAGCTACCTTCAGAGTTAGATTACATACATGACGTGTATGTCTCGATGTTGAGACGTTACCACTCTAATCCTAGGCTCATTGTGCTCGTGGAGCAGATTGAGATGAGACTAGATCTGACGTTCGAAGAGGAGCCTATTCAGATTCTAGATCGTGACGTTAAAGTCTTACATAGGAAGTCTATTCCCTTGGTGAATGTGCAGTGCTGGAATCATAGCACTGAGGAGGTTACTTGGGAGTTAGAGGATTCGATGCGGCAGCAGTATCCTCACCTTTTCTGATTAGGTAAAATTCAAAGACGAATTTTCTTTGAGGGGGTAGAGTTGTAACGCCCCAAATTTTTATAGTTTTGGCTTTTGTGATGGTTGAGCATGGAAATAACTGAACAATTGGTTTTGTGTTATTTTGGGATTTAAATGTGTTGGTTTAAGTAGTTATGTGCTCTAGGGTGTGTTTGAGAGGTCCCAAGTTCAAGCGTTAACTTGGGTGGTAAACCGTAATTTATACATATATTTACCCCATGTTTAATGCATTTTATGGATGATTTCCCACTAGAATTGGTGAATTCGATGCTCTTAATGCTTTAATTTCATGTTCTATACTTAAGAGAGCATAGGAGAATTAAAGGAACGAGAAACGGGCCAAAAACGAAGAAAATGGGCCAAAGTACGAAATCAACACGGCCTGGACCTCCTCACATGGGCAGACTACACGGCCGTGTCAATTTGGCAGGCTCGAACATGGCTTGAAGTAATCAAACAAGGGCGTGTGCCATGGGCGTGTCCTTGCCGAGCCCAAGTTGAGTCCAATTCGAAAAAGGCTAATTTTGAGGGCTCTTAGGCATTCCAAAGCCTATAAATACACCATAGAGGAGGAAGGAAAAGGAGACGGAGAATAGGGAGTGAGGAATTACTCCAAGGAAGTCGATTGATCCATCTCAGAAGCTGGATTCATCATCAAGATTGAAGATCTCTTCTCAATTTCCTTTCAGAAGTTTTGGGTTTTCTTTATGTTTTGTATTCTTTATTCTTCTGAGATGTTTTCTTATTTAGTTATGAACTAAATCCCCTATGAGAATGAAACCTAAGACGAATCTCGTTATTATTTTCTGAATCATATGATAAATATTTAACTTGTTCTTAATTATGTGTTCTTAATTCTTGTTTTGATATCCCAGGATATTGATTCAAGATAAGCTCTTATTCAGAGGAGGAATAGACCCTATCTAAGAGTACTTTCGTCATAATTAAGCAAAGTTGATTGCGGGCTTAGAAATAGGGTGACAAGATTTTACCGGATTAGGGTGAAACCTAATAAGAGGATCCATAGATCGAGTTAATGCAACCCTAGAGTGTTAATTAGAGAAAAGTCTCAGTTATTCAATCTAGGGATTAGACGTTCCAAATTAGCCATTGCATGCAAACCCTCGATTTCACTCGTACAGTAAGTTATAAATTATTGTTTTGCGATTAACGTTGTTCAAGTAAGTGTGTAATGTGTGAATTTGTTTTTGATACCCTCAATTAGGTGAAGGACAAGATTCTATTGGAATTCCTATATCGGTTGAGCGTTAGCGAATCTCTATCGTTACTGGTAAGTATTTGAATATGTTTCTAGGTTCCACGAATTTTCGTTTATGAGATATCTCTGTTGAAATTCTCGAATGTGTTACTAAAGCTGAGTATTGTTATGTCGATTTATAGGTTCCGGAGGCTCATTGGTTGCATTAGCATCGATACGATACAAGGTGTGTACTCATTTGGAAAGAAAATGAGAATCAGCGAAAGCTAAAAAATGAAACTGTCAAGGCCACATGGGCGTGTGGTCACCTATGTGGGACACCGTGTGGCAATACACGGCCGTGTGGTCGATGAACTAGGCTGTATGAGTGTGACAGGAGCACACGACATGACCGTGTGATGGGCTAAGAAGCCGTGTGCAAGACACGGGCCTGATCAAGTAAGCCGTATGGCATCTCGGGGGTGTGGGCCAACACGGGCGCATGGGATTTCTGGGATAGGCCGTGTGATCCACACAGGCAGGCTACATGGGCGTGTGAGCCCATTTTTCTGAAAGAATTCTGTAAGGTTGCACGGATCGCCCAAGTTGACTAAGACCTACTGTAGGGTCGGTAAGCATTATTTGGACCCCTATATGTGTGATCTAATGTATGATATCTGTACTGAGTCTGATAATACTGAACTGATTGTGTGATTGATTATTGCATATTAGCATGCCATTCATTGTATGTTGCATTGCATCGGGTTGGGTTGATGATTTAATGGACGAAGTGTCTGAAAGGATCTTAAGACTGTTACCTGGCAGTTCAGCTGCAAATACCTGTTTATGTGCCGCGTTTCAATACAACATGGTGTGTAGGGATGGGTGGGTCAATTTTATCCCCACATGGTGTGTAGGGTTGGATGGAGATGGTGTGTAGAGTCTGGTGGGTAGGATTTTGATATTTTGTTCTGCATCTGTATCTGATTGGGTAAAGCCCTAATTTATATCTGATTCTGCATCTGAATGGGCTAAGGCCTGAAATAGTTCTGTAATTGGCCTCAGACTGTTTATTTCTGACTTCTGATGATTATTCTGTATGTTTGATATCTGTGAGGATTACACACTGAGTTGCGAAACTCACCATTTTCTATTTAATCTATTCAGGTAATCCCCAACTCTAGGCAGATCAATGTAGCGGAGAACTCGACAGTGGCCACATGTAATAATTTTAGACTATTTCTATTGGTTTTTTTTTGTTTTGATATATTATTTATTTGGGGTTTTTGTTGTAATTTTGGACTTTGGACTTTTTGGCTTTTAATTTCGACTTTTGAACTGTTGATGATTTTATTGCTGATAAGCACGATTATAATCTACTTTTCTCTAAAAACAAACAATTTTCCTAAAATAGAAGGGTTTCTAAAGCTTCCGCGTAAAAGAGACGTTTTAATCACAATAAAGACCATTTGTTTTTTTACTTCGTGGCAAAACAAAGATTAAGCAACTGGAACAGATTTTACTTGTCAAACCCGTTTTCAAAAACACTCTCATGTGACATCGCCAGATTCGGCCATAACGTTCAGGCCGGGTTTAGGGTGTTACAAAGTAGGTTGATGGTTGTGTGATGATGGTGGATGATAGGCATTATGAATGTTAAATTGAGGATTTGTGGATATTGGTATGCTAGTGAAAGTAAGCCAAATAATGCATATTCATTAATGGTCATTTTGTTGATTTGGGAAGATAAGATTTGGTATGAAATTGGTTAGCATAATATGGTATTTATGTATTATGTTGATTGGAGTTGAAATATATGCCTATTGATATTATGAATTGGTGCCATTTTTGGTTGTGTAGGTGAGCACAAGTTTGGGTGGCAAATTGGCTTGGTAAATAGCCTATTTTTGTTCACACGGGCAGAGACACGGGTGTGTCTCAGCCGTGTGTGACAGACGATTATGTTACACAATTGTGTGTCCCTTAGTGTGGTTTTTGAATTCAAGTAGTATGCTCCATAGGGCCTTACACATGGGCGAGTGACTTGGCCATGTGACATAAGTTAATATACCCTAAAAGTTTGGCATGGCCTAGCATATGACCTGGCACACGGGCGTGTATGGCCATTTTTAGGGCACACGGGCTAGCCACACGGGCGTGTGTGTTGGCTGTGTGACCCAAGTCAGAGAGTTACACAGGGTCGAACACGAGCTGGGGCATAGCCATGTGCTCCAATTTCAAATGTTCACGCGGCCTATGACACGGGTGTGTCTGGTGGCCGTGTGAGACACACGGTCTGGCCATACAAGCATGTGTCCCCTATTTTGAGAAAAAATTTCAAAGTTTCGTGAAAGTTTCTTGAGTTATCAGTTTAGTCTCGAACCATTCCCAAAGCATTTTTGGGGCCTTATAGGCTCGTATTTGGGACAAATTGTTTGAGATTGAATGATGAATGGTTGAATTGAGAAAATGTATGCTAAATGAATGTTTAACTGTCTTGTAAGTTTAGTAATGCTCCGTAACCCTATTCCAGTGTTGAATATGAGTGAGGGATGTTACATTTATGGGTATCAGAGCTACGGTTTAGTCGATTCTATGACTAATGTAGCGTATGTGAAAATCTAGCTATACATGCCATATATAAACTGTGATAGTGTGATGACTCCTGGCATTTTAAAATGTGTTTTCATATAGTAAATGGATCTCGATCGAGCTGTAGTTGATGAGGTTGAGAGTAATGCGCCTGCTCCTACTCAAGGGACAGAGCTGTCTGATTCTAGACCCATAAGAGGAAGTCAGGGAGGAGAGGCTAAAGAAGCCTTCTTTCAAATGATAAACGAATGGTTCACGTAATATATTCGTACGGACCCAGCTGCTCAACAACCTCCACCCCCTCCTAGTCCCCAACCAATTCCTGTAGCCCCCAAGGAGTCGAGCTTTTAAGATTGAATAAGCTTCCAGTTGACAAGATCTGTAAACATGGCATTCAAGAGTTCAGAGCTAAATATTGATAATGACCCTGAGAGAGCTGAATTTTGGCTTGAAAATACGATTTGAGTGTTTGATGAGCTTTCATGCACACCGACTGAATGTCTAAAATATGCTATATCACTTTTGAGGGATATCGCATATCAGTGGTAGAGTACATTAATATCAATGGTGCCGAGAAAGAGTCATCTGGGAGTTCTTTCAGACTGAGTTCTGAAAGAAATACACTAGTTAACGGTTTCTAGATCAAAAGCATAAAGAGTTTTTTAAAACTGAAACAAGGCTGCATGACTGTAACCGAGTACGAGAGAGAATTTATACGGTTGAGCAAGTATGCTTGAGAGTATGTTTCTACCGAAGAGATTATGTGTAAGTAGTTTGTTGACGTGTTGAACGAAGATATTAAACTTCTGGTCGGGATATTAGATTTAAAAGAATTTGTTGTATTAGTTAATCGGGCACATAAAGCCGAACACTTTAGCCGAGAAAAGAAGAAAGCTGATTCAGAGGCTAGATTTTCGAGGAAAATATCGATGAATAAACCTTATTATTCTTCATCAAAGAAATCTCAAGATTCGTATAGTCGATCGAATGCATCAGTGGGGGTACCAGAGTAGAGATTGTGGAAATCAACCTGCGAATTCTAAAGCTCAAGCTACTTCTTTCTCGAGCATTGGCAGTGTGAGAAATAACAAACCCGAGTGTCAACAATGTAGGAGACGACATTTTGTAGAATGCTGGAATAAGAGTAGTAAAGCTTGTTTCAAATGTGGCTCACTGGATCATTTTATTGAAGACTATCCTAAGATGGTTTTGAAAGATAAACCTCAGAATATGAGACTGAGTAATTTTTCGACTAGAGGAAGACCACCAAGAAATGATGCGAATGTGAGTGGTAGTCGAGGGGTGACAAGGGACACCACTGTGAGATCCGAAGTTAGAGCACCTGCTAGAGCCTATGCTATTTGCGCTCGCGAATAAGTGTCATCACCAGATGTTATTACTTGTACATTTTCTCATTACGACACTAATGTGATTGATTTAATTGGTCCTGGATCAACCCATTCATATGTATGTGAATTTAGTGTCTTGTAAGAAATTTCTTGTTGAAATTACTGAGTTTATGATTAAAGTATCGAACCCCTTAGGCAAGTATGTTCTAGTTGACAAAATATGCAAGAATTTTCCTTTAATGACTTGGGGTTACTATTTTCCTTCTGACTTGATGCTTTTACCATTTGATGAGTTCGATGTGATTCTGGGTATGGATTGGTTGACTCTACATGATGCCGTTGTGAACTGTAGATGAAAGATTATAGAATTGAAGTGTCAGAATAATAATATTCTTCGAATTGAATCTGATGAGTCGGGTGGATTGCCAATAGTGATTTCATCGATGTTGGCTCAGAAATATGTGAGAAAAGGTTGTGATGTATACCTAGCATATGTTTTAGATACCAAAGTGTTTGAAAAGAAGATTGAATCGGTGCTTGTAGTTTGTGAATATCCGGATGTTTTCCAGAAGAATTGCCTAAGTTGCCACCAGTTAGAGAGGTTGAGTTTGTTATTAAGTTAATACTAGGCACTTCACCGATATCTATAGCTTTGTACAGAATGACTCCAACAGAGTTGAAAGAGTTGAAAGCTCAGTTGCAATAGTTAACGGATAGAGGTTTTGCACGACCTAGTTTTTCGCCTTGGGGTGCGCCTGTATTGTTCGTAAAAGGGAAAGATAGGTTAATAGGAATGTGTATTGATTATTTTCAGCTCAACAAGGTTACAATAAAGAATAAGTATATGTTATTGAGAATGGATGATTTGTTTGACCAGTTGAAAAGTGCAACAGTGTTTTCAAAGATTGATTTTAAATCGAGTTATTATCAGTTGTGAGTTAAAGACTCAGATGTGCCGAAGACTGCGTTCAGAACGAGGTACGGACACTATGAATTCCTTGTTATGCCTTTTGGACTAACTAATTCTCTTGCCATTTTTATAGATTTGATGAATCAGATTTTTAGGCTGTATTTAGACAGATTTGTTGTTGTGTTCATTGACGACATTCTAATCTATTCACAAGATGAGTCTGAGCATGTTGAGCATTTGAGAGTTGTGTTACAAACCTTGAGAGATAAACAACTATATGCTAAATTCAGCAAATGTGAGTTTTGGCTCTGGAAAGTTGAATTTTTTGGACATATTGTATCGGCAGATGGCATTCGAGTTGATCCGAGCAAGATTTCTGTAGTTATTGACTCAAAACCACCTAAAAATGTATCCGAGGTTAGAAGTTTTATGGGATTGGCTGGTTACTATCGACATTTTGTTAAAGGGTTTTCAATGGTTGCTACACCGATGACTAGACTGCTATAGAAAGATGTAAAGTTTGAATGGTCTGAGAAATGTCAACAAAGCTTCGATCAATTGAAAGCATTGTTAATTGAGGCATCAGTGTTGGTTCAACCTGAGTCTGGTAAAGAATTTTTGATTTACAGTGATGTGTCATTGAATGGATTGGGTTGCATATTGATGCAAGAAGGAAAAGTGATAGCCTATGCTTCCAAACAGTTGAAACCGCATTAAAAGAATTACCCGACGCATGATTTGGAGTTGTCTACTATAGTTTTTGCATTGAAAATTTGGCGTCATCATTTGTACGATGAAAAATGTCACATCTTTACTGATCATAAAAGCTTAAAATATATTATGACTCAGAAATATTTGAATCTGTGACAAAGGAGATGGCTCGAGCTACTAAAAGATTATGAGTTAGTAATCGATTATCATCCGGGGAAAGCAAATGTAGCCGCAGATGCTTTGAGTAGAAAATCCTTGTTTGCTTTGGGAACGATGAATACGAGATTGACTATGACTGATGATGGTTCGATATTAGCCGAGTTGAAAGCTAAAACGATTTTTCTTCAGCAAATTTGTGAAGCTCAGAAGTGTGATACTAAGTTACAAGCTAAAAGAATGCAATATGAGTTGAATAGTGATTCAGAGTACAAAATCGGATCCGATGACTGTTTGATGTTCCGAGATAGAATATGTGTACCAAAAAATCCAGAGTTGATTTAGAAAATTTTACATGAGGCACATACTGGCTGCTTATTCGTTTATCCTAGGAGTACCAAAATGTATAATGATTTGAAGAAGTCGTATTCGTGGTCGGGTATGAAACAAGATATTTCTGAATTTGTATCTAAGTATTTGATTTGTCAGCAAGTGAAAGCAGAGCATCAAGTGCCTTCAGGATTGCTTCAGCCTGTGATGATACCAGAATGGAAATGGGACCGAGTTACGGTGGATTTCGTATCGGGTTTGCCTCTGTCATCGAAAAAGAAAGATGCTATCTGGGTTGTCGTTTATCGATTAACGAAATCAGCACATTTCATTCTGGTACGTACTGACTATTCACTTGATAGATTAGCTGAATTGTACATTGCTGAGATCATTAGATTGTACGGGGTGCCAATTTTGATTATTTCCTATAGAGATCCGAGGTTTACATCTCGATTTTAAAAGAAATTACAAGAAGTTGTGGGTACGAAGTTGAATAACTTTTCATCCGCAAACCGATAGTCAGTCTGAGAGAGTAATTCAGATTCTCGAAGATATGTTCAGATGTTGTGTTTTAGAATTCGAAGACAATTGGGGGAAATATTTACCGCTGGTTGAATTTGCGTATAATAATTGCTTTCAATCGAGCATAAAGATGGAACCGTACGAACCTTTGTATGGTCTTAAATGTCGAACTCTATTGTACTAAACCAAGCTTAGCGAAATATAGATTCACGGGGTTGATTTGGTTAGAGAAACCGAAGAGAAAGTGAAAGTAATTCGCGACTGTTTGAAAGTAGCTTCAGATTCATAGAAATCGTATGCTGATTTGAAACAAAAAGACATTGAATTTCAAATTGGTGATAAACTGTTTTGGAAAGTATCTCCGTGGAAGAAAATACTTCGTTTTGGTCAAAAAGGCAAACTAATTGCACGTTTTATTGGGCCGTATGAGATTATTAAACGAATAGGGCCAATGGCATATCGATTAGCCTTACCATCGAAATTAGAAAAGATTCATAATGTATTTCATGTATCGGTGTTGTGACGATATAGATCTGATCCATCACATGTGATTTCTCCATCTGAAATTAAAATTCAACCTAATTTGACGTACAACGAAGAACCGATCAAAATTCTAGCACATGAGGTTAAACAAT
The DNA here is from genome assembly GCF_025698485.1 of Gossypium arboreum. Classification (NCBI taxonomy): domain Eukaryota; kingdom Viridiplantae; phylum Streptophyta; class Magnoliopsida; order Malvales; family Malvaceae; genus Gossypium; species Gossypium arboreum. The sequence goes on along the minus strand of NC_069082.1, from coordinate 11,490,849 downwards.
TAAAAAATAAATGCATAGCTTTAGTGAAATTCTTATGGCAACATCATGGTGTTGAAGAGGCTACGCGAGCCTGAGGAATCTATGAGGAAGCAGTACCCTAAATTATTCATTGGTAAGATTTTTTGGGACGAAAATCCCTAAAGGGGGAGAGTTGTAACAATCTGTTTTTAGTCAAATAAAAAAAGTGGTTTCGGGACCACAAATTTGAGGTCAAAATATTTATTTTATTATTATTTTAATTTCTACAGCATGATAATGTGATTGTGTGAAAATTTCGTTAAGAAATTTTATCATTTGGTTGGTGAATTCGATAAAAATGACAAAATCGCGTAAAGTGTAAAAGTGGAGTTCCATTAGCAAAAGGTAATAATAGCTATGGAGTCTTAATTTAGAGGTCCTTATGTGGTAAATATACCATTGACATTGTGGGTGGACATTTATGGACACATTAACATGTGTATTAATGATTCATTATAAGGTTAAATTGGTAATTAGTTTTAAAAGTTAATTAATTAAAACAAAACAAAAATTTAGTTCATTCATCTTCTTCATTGCCGTTTCTTAAGGAGAGAAAAACACCATATTTAGGTTTTCATTCTGCTAGATTATCTGTGCTCATTAAGGTATGATTTTTGTCCCGTTTTTAATGATTTCTATGTTTTTGTGATCACTGCAACTAGTACTAGCTAGCCCAGGGGCTAATTTGCAAAATTGTTAAAGATTTTGAATGATGCCATGGTTGAATACATGTGTATCTTGAAGTTTCTTGATATATTATGAATGCTTGTTGATAGATATACAAGTTTTGTAAAATAATTTTTAGTGAAAATGCAAAATAGGGATTAAATTGAAAAATGTGTAAAGTTAGTGGTTAAAATGTGAAATAAATGAAAATTACGGGCTGCTAGGGGCATTATGGTAATTCGGATAGCATGGGTCTATTGTGAATTTCATTAATTAGTGATTTTATGAAATAAGGACTAAATTGTAAAAAATGTAAAATTTACGGAGTAAAAGTGTAAATGTATTTTAAAGTGTATTTGGACTAAATTGAATGAATATATGATTAAATAAGTTAATTTTAAATATATTTAGATTAAGAAAGGAGAAATACGGATTTGGATAAGGGAAAAGATAAAGTTATCGACTAATCGACTCGATTCGTCGTTTTAACATCCAAGGTAAGTTCGTATGTTATAATTTCATTTTAAATGTATTTGATATGCTTTGATTTCGTATGAATTATGATCATGTGATTACGGGCAAGTTCGAAAATGATTTGAAGATGATTCGACAGTTGGAATCCCGGTTGAACCTTAGGAATAGTTTAGGATGCTAGTGACATGTCATTAAGCATACTTTGAGTTGGCTTTGGGCCACGTTATTAGCACTTTGAGTGCGAGATATACCGGTTTAGCTTTGGGCCATGATATCAGAATTTTGGATAAGTTATCTTGATTTAGCTTCGAGTCATGGTATAGGTACTTATCATGTGAGACCTTGAGTATCCGACTTTTGTTCCGAATGGTTCAATGGGTAAATGAAAGATGTGGTTGAGTATGAGATTGGTACGAGTTGGTACAGGTACGTACGGTAATGCATTGAGTATTGAAACTATGGAATTGATAAGTTCCTTGGTAAGTTATGTGAATGATCATTTGATAGCTTTGAGATTTAATAGAATTGTCCTATATTGTTTTCTATTATTTGAAAGATTAATGAGTAGTGATAGTTGTTCATTATTAACATACGAGCTTACTAAGCTTTATAGCTTCTTTGTTTATTTTTCCCATGTTTTATAGTGTTTACAAGCTAGCTCGAATTCGGAGATTGTCGGAGATCGTTTCACACTACCACCTATCACTTGGTACCTTTAAACTTTGATATTTTAAGTATATAGCATGTATAGGTATTTTGAGTCATTTTGATTATGGGTTGATAGTGAGTTTGGTTAATTGTAATGACTTGTAAATGGTTATATTTTGGTATGTATATATAGCCATGACTGATGGCTTATTTTGGTATATTTGGTATGCTTATACCATGTACGTTTGTGTATGATCATATCTTGTGAAGTGAGTTGGTTGATGGTTGTGTGATGATAGTGGATGATAGGCATTATGAATGTTAAATTGAAGATTTTTGGATATTGGTATGCTAGTGAAAGTAAGCCAAATAATGCATATTCATTAATGGTCATTTTGTTGAATTGGTATGAAATTGGTTAGCATAATATGGTATTTATGTATGGTGTTGATTGGAGTTGAAATATATGCCTATTGATGTTATGAATTGGTGCCATGTTTGGTTGTGTAGGTGAACACAAGTTTGGGTAGCAAATTGGCTTAGTAAATAGCCTATTTTTGTCCACATCTCATATAATAACGAAATATAATAACATAAAAAGAATCGATATATTATTTACATACAAACTACCTCGAATGCGAGCATGACTATATATTCCGATTTAATCCATAATCTCATTCATTTCCAATCTATGCCTGAATCTTATTTTCCTCGATCTATAATATCACATTTAGCTTATTAATTAGTCACATTATTCATATGGGTCCAAAAATCATATTTTTACAAATTTGCATTTTGACCTCTAAACTTTCACATATTTGCACTTTTGCCTCAAGGCTCGTAAAATGATTTTTATCCAATTTCCTTGCATTTTAAGTGTAGCTGAATCATTTTCATAACTATAGCAGTCCCTAATTTCCACTAAATCACACTTTTATGACAAATTTTGTAACTTTTGCAAAACGGTCTTTTTTGACAATTTCACCGAAAATCACTTAGTAAAAGTCATTTATTACACACCGAGCATTCATTTTCTGCCATTAGACATCAAAACACATGCATCTCATCCATGGGTAAATTTTTAAACACAAACCCTAGCTCAAAATATGGGTAGAAATGTGTAGATGTTGTTACGACGATTTCAAAAACGTAAAAATCATTAAAAACGAGATTAGAATGGACTTAAAATCGATATTGGAAGCTTGAAAAACCCTAGCTATGTCTTCTCCATGCAAGTTTCAGCCATGGGGTAGAAGATGGACAAAAATTGACTTTTAATTTTGTTTTTAATTCATTTTAATTACTAGATTACCAAAATACGCCTAACTTAAAAATATTCTATTTCACCCATTTCATATCCATTTTTGTCCAATAAATTGTCCAATGGTCTAATTACCATTTAAGGGCCTCCAATTTAAAATTTCATAACAATTAGACACCTTTAACATGTAGAACTCAACTTTTGTGCTTTTTACAATTTAGTCCTTTTGACCAAATTGAGTGCCCAAAAGTCAAAATTTTCGAACAAAATTTTCATAAAATCATCCCGTGAAATTGTAGACCATAAAAATATAATAAAAAAAATTTTACTGTGTCGAATTTGTGGTCCCAAAACCACTGTTCCAATTAGGCCCTAATTCGGGATGTTACATGTATAACACTTTCTAAAATATTTGTAGCTTAGCTGCCAGATTATTAGGTGATTTATCGTCTTTTATAGAAATATGTGTCGCTATGTCACCAAATACGATAGGTTATTGTACTGTCCATACTTCCTCCATATCACAAATTCCACCCTCAAAGATAACTGCTTACCAACAGGTTCTAACTCGCAAAAAAATTGATTGTCTCGTGTACTTCACCTAAAAGACCTAAACGATTAAGAACAAAATTTATAACCATTAAAAATATAATTACACACAAGAAACAACTAAATTTTTTTATTGGAAATAACGTCACTTACACCTAGAACCAAGTTATCAATAGTTAAACCGACACCCACCACCAAAATTGAAAAGCACAAGAAAGTGAGAAACAAAATCAAGAAAAGAAGAAAGAAAATTAAAGTCCCTCCTTTGCTAATATCCACGCAAAAAGCAAGAGCAAACAAAAAAAAAGTGATTTGACCAGAATAAAGGAAATAAAAATTGAAAAGTAGTACGGAATAGATCTATGACAAAATAAAATTTTTGGCAATTTCAAAGAGTCCCAAAATCAAATGAAACAAAAAGAAACAGTGGAGTTATGGGATGACAAGCAAGGGAGGTTGTTGAGATAATTTCTTATCTTTTTTTTAAAAAAAAAATGAAAAACAAGATAAATACTATTAAATCCAACGAACTGTTCAAAATTCTATCCAACTATTAGCAATTTGAACTCATCCGGTAAAACAATACTATGATGACCCACTATGAAAAATAAAAAATAAATTTTACTTTGGACATAATGAAACTCAAACTCAAGACCTCACACACACAAGCACACTCCAACCCACTGAATCAGATCAATTCACTTAATCAACTCTAACAATTCATAAACTTAAAAGTTTGGGGTGTTACAAATTTATTTTTTTTCTTTTTATTTCTTTATTTCCTTTTTGTTCTTCCCCTTTATTTATCTCTCTACTCATGTTCTTTTACCCACCAAATAAACCAAATCTTTATTTTTCTTACATGATTCCTAAATTGAATTTCACTTAAAATCGAATATCAATCATTCTTAATCAAATCTCGATTTGAATATAACCTAATTTTAAAATTAAAATTGGATCTAACTAATTATTACAAAAACCATATTCTTAATCAAATCTAAACATAAATTGAATTATTTATATTCAAAACAAAAAATTTCCGTTTCCAAACTTTTACAAAATCGTGTATATTAGTCATTTCATTTTCTTTTATTTTCTGACGAATAAAACTAAGCACACAATAAAATTGATCAAACCTTCTTAGATATTCCCAAACAAGCTTGACCGAAAGCCGAGTATGGATGAACCAGAAAGAGAAAGGGAGTATGGAACCAAACTGGTTTGGGTAAATTTGAAGGTACGTTTCGTAGGGTGGTCGTTTTAGTCATTGAGAGTGTAGAGCTTGTTTGATGAATCTGTGAAAGAACGTAGTTTCGAGAGGGTGAGAATGTTGTAGGTAAGATAGATAATGTGGTCGTGAATGTTGGTTAGTAGGTTAAGGGAACGGGCTCGAGAAACTTTGTTGAAGGTGAACTGCCATAAGTCACCACTGGCGAGGTCTTCGAATAAGGCGAGCTTGTGGACTAGGTCATTGAGAGATCTAAATTAGTTTGTTAAAGCGATGATGGATGATGAGTGTAACACCCCTTACCCGTATTTGACGCCGGAACAGGGTACGAGGTATTACCGGACTTGAGTACTTGTAATCATTTAAAACCGAGATATAAAATTTCATCAATTTTAAACTTTTCAAACATATATAATTTGTCCCTTAAAATGGCCTACGAGTCCCAAAACAATCATTGAAATTGGTTCGAGAACAAACCGCAATCTTTCAGACACTTAGAAATAGGTTTACATAACTTTAACCATTATGAGCCAAATCTTATGGCTATATACAATGAAGCAAAAATGAGCCTATACATTTGGCTAAATCATAATATTATTTAATATCAATAACTAATTATCTATACATGCCACTTATTTGACAATAAATAAGAATTACCATTATTCTAATTTGATAAACTAATAGTGTGATGATACTTAGACGATCTCCAAACCCGAGCCAACTGACAACACTAAGAGAAATGGGAAAATGGTGTAAGCTTAAAAGCTTAGTAAGTTGGCATATTAATAATAATAAGCAATTTAATTAACAATATTATCCCACTTCTCAATAAATATGCTAAAAAAAAATAGAATCATTAATTACATGATTTCATCTTTTTACACAAGATCATTAAAATTGTTTTCCGAATCATGGTCACTAATTTAATTATTTCTTAAGCTACAGAACTTAAAATCAAGTTTCATAAATTTTCCTTGAAATTAGACTTATATAAATTTCTACCATAAAATTTTCGAATTTTTGGTTTTTCCAATCAATACCAGATTTTTCTTAAAATTTCCTCTATTTCACTTTGTCGACAATTCGACCTCTCTATATAAAAACTCAGTTATCTCATTGTACAGAATTCAAATAATGTTTTTGATTATTCCAATAAAAATAGACTCATTAAGGTTTCTAAGCATATAAACCATGCCCCATAATTATTTTACCAAGTCGAGCAGGGGATCACGTAATCATTCGAATCAGTCTCATAAAAATATAAATATCTCAAAATATAGAATTCCTTTGCTTGCTCTGTTTCTTTTATATGAAAATAGACTCATTAAGCTTTAATTTCATATCTTATTTAGCCTCTAATTAAATTCCTACTATTTTTGGTGATTTTCAAAATCACATCACTGCCACTATCCAAAAGCAGTTTTATTGCTAATTCACTCTTTCACACTTTCTTTGTATTAACCTCATTTTAACATACATATCACAAATCATTTTCACCACATTTCATACATCACAAGTATAGGCCCATGATTACAAGGTCACCATAAAATCATCCTCATGTATAACTTACTTGTTTATAACCTTACCACATCCGGTCACTTAATGAACACATCATTCACATAACCAAGTTCCTGCACTTATTCATCACAAAACTCACAAAGCAGTACATACTAAGTCTCCCGTTGAACACTTCGGATCAATCCTCGATACTTGGTGGTTTCAGCACATAGCCCCACCCATCATATAGTTCGGCTCTCTTGTACACATGGTGAACACTTAGTACCACCCATATGACCTAGCCAGTTTATCTCGTAGCTCTCTTGTCTACATGGTGTCCTTCACCTGGAACCACACATGCGACCTAGCTATATATATCTCGTAGCTCTCTTGTCTACATGGTGTACACATAGTATCACCCATGCGACCTAGCTACATCATAATGTCTCGTAGCACTCTTGTACACATGATGTGTACTCAGCACCATACATGTGACCTAGCTACATATCATCTGTATCATCCAATCTTTCCAAAGGTTCAACCAGGATTTCTCTCTCTTTTCCAACAATTTCACCAATCAAGTAATTATCAACAAACATATTTCCAATATTATTATAAAATATCATAATACAAGTAAAATTGATGTATTACTTACATATAAACTTACATCTCATTTAATATCAAGACAATAGCATTAAATTACACATTGCATTATTAAAAATCATATGAACTTACAATTGCTCATAACATCCATAATCATAGAAATCACATTTATGTATGATAATTCAATGCACTTCATGTACCATAGACATATTTTTAAATCAATTTATAAACTTCGCACCATATCCTCTAATTTAACATAATTCAATTAATTGACTAAATTTAACTTTCAAATATAAATTGCAATATTATTGCAGATTATTATCATACCAACTTACCTCAAATGCAAAACGACTAACTTTCCTGACTTAGCACACAACTTTGTTCTTCAAAATCTTAATCCAAAATTTCATGTTTTCTTGATCTAACATGTCAAATAACACTTATTTAACACATTTTATCAGCACACTAACCAATTCAATTCATATATCAAATTTTAGAAAATTTACAATTATGCCCCCTAACTTTTCAAAAATTACACTTTTACCCCTAAGCTCGTAAAGTAATTTTTATTCAATTTCTATAAAGTTTAAGACATGCTGAACATTTTTCTCTTCTATGAAAACTCCAAATTTTCACTGATTCACACACTTATGATCAATTATAACTTTTACAATTTAACCCCTTTTGACATTTTTACCGAAATTCATCGAATAAAACTCGTATTTAACACATCAAACATTCATTATCTACTATAAATCCTAAAAACACAACCATATCATGAATGGGTAAATTTTTAAACTCTAATTTCTCTTTAATCAATTGGTAGAAATAGAAAATTTAAGCTTCAAGAATCTCAAAAATACGAAATCATTAAAAACGGACAAAAATCGTACCTATATAAGCCATGGCAGCTTGGCCAAATGGAGCTCATCCATGGCTGCCATTTTTAGTTCTTTTCCACGGTTGAAGAAGAAAGAATAAAAAAAATATGATAGCTTTTATCATTTTTGTCTTATTAGGTCATTTTAATTAATTTACAAAATTATCCTTTTTATTTCAACCAAATTTCAAAAATACCAAACAAATATCCATCCACTAACTTATTAAAGGACTAATTATCACATAAGGACTTTCAATTTAAAACTCATAACAATTAGGCACCTCATATATAAAGAACTCAACTTTTGCACTTTTTATAATTTAGTCCTTTTGACTAAATTGAGTGCTCAAACATCAAAATTTTCAAACGAAATTTTTACGAAATATTTCCATAAATTTATAGACTATAAAAATGTAATAAAAATAAAATTTTTCTCATCGGGTTTGTGGTCCTGAAATCACTGTTCCAACTAGACCCAATTTCGGGCTGTTACAATGAGGGTTTGTAATTATAGGGTGAGAATATGCGAAGCAAGTTTATTTTGGTTTCAACTTTTGCCTTGTCTTTTTTCATAAACATAAAAAATTTTTAAGAAATGAAAAATATAGAAAAAACCATGTTAAAAGAGACGGAAAAGGGAGAAAAACAGAGGGGGAAACAGAAGAGAACGAAAAATGAAGAAAAGAAAGGAAAGTTAAGAGAACATAAAAGAAAAAAATTAACTTGTTCAAAATGAAAAATATGGGGACCAATTGTATAATTTAACCTAGAATTTTTGTTTGAAATGAGGATTTAAGGTGCCATATCAGCTTACCGTTACACCATTAATAGCAATTAACGGCTCAGTGGCTAAATGTTACCACACGTTAACATAAGTGACTAAAACATACCATTTCAAACATAAGTGACTAAAATGTAACATGAGGTAAATAAAAATGACTATTTTTATAGTTTACCCTTAAACTTTTAATGTTTAGATTTGATACAAATTACATGATAAATAAAAATAATATAATATAATATAGTATATTACTAAAGCAAATTAGAATTAAAAAGCATTAGAGCATATATAATCTTAGTGCCAAAACATGAAATCCCCAAACCATATATCATCGTATGGTTGCAAAATAGAGTAAATCGATGAACATTACAAGGAATAGTTTCACATCCACATTTTATTATATAATACAATATTTTACAAATTTTAATGTAATGAATGAAACAATACGTGAAGCCCATGTTGTGGCTTGAGTGAAAGATTTGGTAAAGGTGCGTGAACATAAGTAGGGGAAAGGGTGAAAGTGTAGCGTTGTAGAATCATGGAAAGGGCAATTTTGGTTTCAGTGATTGCAAAGTTCATTCCAACGCAAGTTCGAGGTCCCAATCCAAAGGGCATAAATGCAGCTGCATTATTGTTAGTAGCTTTGACAATCCCTTCTGAAAACCTTTCTGGTTTGAAAAGATGAACATCATCTCCCCATAAATCAGGGTCATGGTGGAGTGCTATAAATCGGATGTTGAGATCTAAATAATTAGGTAGGACAAGTTTTCCTAATTGGATATCTCTTACTGCCTTTCTTACCACACCATTTAGAGGAGGATAGAGCCGTAAAGTTTCATTAATAATCATGGTCATCTGTTCAAGAAAAAAAAATCAAACCATAGGAATTTGTAGTTAAATATAGTTTTCAAGCTTTAGAATTTGTATAGTTTGCTTACAGTCTTTAATTTGGCGATCCCTTCAGAATTTGGGTTTTGATTACCAAAGATCTCAATCACCTCTGCTCTTGCTTTGTCTTGCCAATCTGTATATATTGCTAAAAGTAGGGTTGTCCATGCAAGCAAGGAATTGGTTGTTTCTTGCCCAGCAAAATAGAAAGTTTTACACTCACCTACCACATCTTGTATCGAAAGCCTGTTTTTCTCAATCGGATCATGATAGGCATTTACAAGTAATCCTAGAAAATCATGGCCGAAGCTGTCAACTTCTCCGGTCATTACTTTCTCTTCCCTTTGTTTAACAATCTTCATCACAGAATCATGTATCATTTTCTCAAGTTTATCGATTCAATTTCATCGTGATTTCCAAAACTTCTTTGAAAAGGCAAAGCATATTAAAATCAATCCATTGACTTCATTGTGGTGGAAAAATACCAATATTTAGAAAGTACCATCCAAACTATATTATTTAGCAATACTTTTATCGTTCCAAGTCACTTAATCGTCGGTTGGACGGTTTGACAAAGGTAATGGTTTCTTTAATTTAATTTTCATCCTCCATCTCTGTTTTTTTCTCCTCTTTTATTTGATATATTAAAAAGCAAAATGATTCAGGATTTCAGTCAAATCTCAAAAAAAAAAAAAAAACTGAAATAAAAAGAAAAAAAAATCAAATATCAATTTCTTACTGTTTAAATAATTTTCGGTTTGATAAGAATGACCGGACAATCTTGATCTAACCGATTTAACTAATAGTCTAGTTCAATTTAGAAAATACTTTTAAGCAATGAAAAACACTTAATTTTTGAAGAAAAATATGGTTAAAAACTGTTTTTTGAAACCCAATTTAATTGGGAGTAAAAATTAATAAAATGTTTTTATTTATATTAATTAATTAAAAGTATATTAAAATAGATTATTTTATATTTTATTATATTAAATTATTTAAATATCATACAACTTAACAAAATTATTATAATTTTTGACAAAATGAAAAATATTAAAATTAACAAATTATTAAGAAAAACACGTTTTAAATTAGTGAAGGATTAGATGAAGTTACCCGATGATGGGAATGTTTGCTTTATAAAAATTTCTGCCTATAATTAGGGTCAACTTCGTCAACATGTCAAAATCTTCTCTCCTTCCAAGTAACTGCTACCAAAGGCTGTTCTGGATATCACTTCTGAAGTCAAGAATCTGAACTCTTGGAACACTTCCATCTCTTTACCTTCCTTATCTTTCCATTTCTCAAGCATCGTTCCAACGCTAGCAATCATTGCTGGAATCATATTCTGCAAAAGCCATCATCCATTATCAATGTTCCACAACAATAATTAGATTAGAAACTAGTGATTTACTTTTAAGCTCTCCCCATGGAAGGCATGATTGGCCAATTTCCTATGCCTTGCCCATTTCTCACTATTAATTGTAGGAATGGTGTCACCTAGTAGCTTCTTAAAGAAATATAGAGGCTTTGGCTTTGAAAAAGCTTTTTCACTGTTTTTCAGCACCTCTTTCACCAGTTCTGGGTCTGTTATTACCAGTTGAGCTCGAACTCCATTCCAACTAAGATAATTCTTCCCTAAAAAAAATGATTTAATTAAAATCGCTTCATGGAAATCCGAAAATACTACCAAAGCAACATATTCTCACCGTATTTCTTGATGCAGGAGTAATCATAAGGCATTACTCTGGGAAATATATCGTGTGTCAAGGCCATAGGTTTGCTAGATGCTTCCTTCTGCATTTGGAGAGCTTCTTTGTTGTTTCCATGGATAAATTCGTAAGGAGGTCCTCTGATCCCCTGTGAATTCATGATGAACTGTACACGATGAGGTACCCACCAATACTTGTACAAAACATAGAGCAAAGCTACGAAGAGGCAGAGGCACAAAAATGCTGTGGAAAGGATTAGAAGATTTCCCATGGTCTCTATTTTCTTATTTTCACTGATGAATCCACCAAATTTTGCAGCAGCTTATATTCATCCAAACTCGTTTACTATTTATTATTTGACTATTATATAATTAAATATAGTATTGTTTATGTGTTTATTTTATTTGTAATAATTTAATTAGTAAAATGTATGCGTGATTCTTTTATATGTAAAAATTTTAAATTAGTAAAGGTAAAATTTTATTTTGGCCCCCTTAAAATTATAAAATTTTGATTTAATCCTTTACAAATTATAAAGATATAAACTATAGAAAATTAAAATTTCATCCGGCTCCCCCTAACAAATTTTTCTGGCTTCGCCCCTGTTTATGTGTTTATTTTATTTGTAATAATTTAATTAGTAAAATGTATGCGTGATTCTTTTATATGTAAAAATAAGTAAGTAGCAGTTTATGATCTGTTTGTTTGTTATTTATAAATATATTTTTAACTGGTTCTCAATATGTTTAATCAAATGTTTAAAAATAAGTTAATTCAATTTAAATTAATGAATATGAATTTTTTTTTGGTGAGAAAATAACACAAAAATATTACAAGAAAAGCACTTAATCAAAAGAACCGCCTGAAAAGTACTTATCCCTATCAATTAACACACGAGCCATCTCGGATGGGAAGTCGAGAACTTGCAGATTTCCTTTCTCGATCAAAGCTAGTTTAGCTACACAATCCGCAACCTGATTTTGGTTCCTCGGAATATACTGCAGAAACCATTGATTTTCTTGATACATAATATTATGGATTTGCCTAATTAATGCGAATTTGAGACAGTTGAAGAGCTTCGAGAATTCCTTTAACAACTTCCAAGCTATCCTAATGAATGATAATGTGATCATAGCCCCAACGTTGAATAAGTTTAAGGCCCTCAAGAATACCCCATAATTTCGCATTAAAAACTGAACATTTTCCAAGAAATCGGTGAAAGCCAATGACCCAATGTCCCTCCGTATCATGAACAACTCCCCCAACTGTAGCAAGTCTAGAATCCAATTGCACTGCCCTATTAGTATAAAGATGAACCTCTTCTTCAGAGGTATGAACTTTAACAGATTGATCAAGACATCCAGAAGGGACCACTTGAGAGGAAGAGAAGAACTGCAACGCCTAACTATAGGATCCTTGAGCTATTTCTTTTGAGCTCCAAGGTTTGCCTTGAAAGATGTAAAAATTTCAATTTTTCTATATCGCCAAATAAGCAATCCAAAAAAAATCCCAACTAGCTCCTTTCCATGAATCAACCTATTCCCCTGCAAATTAAAAAGAAATCAGTCTTGAAAAAGAAAGGAAAAAAAAATTAGAATATACTTACCTGGATTAACCTGGGCCCAAACATCCTTGGTTGCTGGACAATCACGTAAGATGTGAAAAATATCTTCTGAGTGAAAACCACAAATGAGGCACGAAGGATCATCCGAGATACCTCTCCTAACTCTTTTAACATTACTAAGAACTCTTCCCTAAAAAATCGTCCAAATAAATGTACGAATCCATTGAGGACCGGAAATTTCAAGCCATCTCCCATTTTTCATCATTTGGATTCCCATCTCCTCCTTTGATGGCCTTATAAGCGATTTAACGAAAAAGCACTAGAAAAAATATGATTCCAAGAAATCCTATCAGGACCTTCTAAAGGATATGGAGAAGGAATACCCTTAATAGCCTGAATCACCTCATCTGATAACCAAACTCGAAAGAGATCTAAGTTCCACGAGCCATCCTCAGTAACCATCTTGTGCAATAGGCATTCATAATTCATATAAACATCAGGAGGAATGTGTCTAAACAGAGGTCCAATATCAGGAATCCAATTGTCTTGCCAGCACTGAATTTTGTGACCATCTCTAACAGACCAATGTAAGTTTTCACAAAATAAAGACCAAATTTTGGAAAGAGACTTCCAAAGAAAGGAGCTTCTGTCTCCATCAATACAAACCGGTAATTCTTCCTTCAATTAATATTTCGATCTAAGCACACGAACCCAAAAGGCTTCCTTATCAAATATCAATTTAAACCTTAATTTCATCAAAAAAAATATTCTGGTCTCAAAGGTTTCTCAAACACCACACACCTTTGGTTGAAATATGGAGTCCCATTCGACCAGAGCCATCTTCTTTTTCCTTTTGGATGATCCTCAAATAAACTGTTTAACTAACCTTTCAATTTCATCACGAGTTTTCCTAGGTATCATCATCGACTGCATGAAATAACTAGGAATAGATAAGAGAACTGACTGAGCTAAAGTGATTCGCCTGGCTAAAGAGAGTTTTTTGGCTTCTCAACTTTCAAGCTTACCACGCACTTTTTCCACCATGAATTGAAGAGTGCCACTAGTAACCCTTTTGTGAAAGAGAGGGACTCCTAGGTAGTGACCAAGATTATGAACTCGCTGAAACCCGAACATAGTGCTAATCGTATCCACTGAACCCTCATCCACGTCTTTAGAAAAGAAAACGTTGGTCTTTCTAGCATTGATTTTATGTCTGAAAAGCTCAAAAATCTATCCAAAATATCTTTCAAAATTCTGTAATGTTTCGAATCTACTTTACTAAAGATAACCAAATCATCAACAAAAAATAAATGCGAGATATCGGGCACATCTCTAGAAAGCCGAATAGGGTTCCATTTTGCTTCTGAGATAGTAGCCTGAATCAAATGACCAAGCCATTCCATACAAAGCACAAAAAGGTAAGGAGAAAGAGGACACCCTTGACGAATACCTCTAACAAGACTGAATTTAGATAACAGAACTCCATTCCACATAACCTGCATAGTAGAATTAGAAATAGAGGACATAATAACATTCACGAGATACTCGGGGATACCTGCCACTCAGAGAAAAGCATCAATGAAGTCCTAACTTACTCTATCATAAGCTTTCTCTAAATTAATTTTAATTGCCATCCATTTCCTCTTTTTTTGACATCTCATGGAATGAACTACCTCTTGAGCTAAAATGATGTTCTCGTTGATATTCCTTTCTGCAATAAAGCCAGTCTGTTCTTGTGCAATAATTTTAGGAAAAATGTGCTTAAAGCGATTAGCGATAACCTTCATCGTCAACTTGTAGAGGACCGAACAGAGACTTATTGGCCGAAATTGACCAAACGCTTCCAGATTCTGAACCTTTGGGATAAGAACAATTAAGGTATTATTCATATCAGGCTCAATAGGTTTCCATCAAAAATCTTCCTAACCCAATCACAAACCACTCCCCTAATAGTGCCACACTACTTTTGGAAGAAAAGGGCATGAAAACCATCACTGCCTGGAGCTTTAAGCGGGGCCATGTCAAAGAAGGCCACCTTAATCTCTTCATTAGAGACTAGTTTCCCCAAAAAACTAATATCCACAGGGTCAAGTTGAGGAAAACTGCTTGGAGGTAAAACACCCAAAGGCGCGGGAATTTCTCTATACAGTCTTTGAAAAAACTCGTTTGCTTCTCCTTCGATGACCTCAGGGTCATAAATCCAATTACCATCGGAATTGCGAATAGCATAAATACAATTACTTTTCCTCCTTTGCAAAGTTCAAGTATGGAAAAATTTTGTGTTCCTGTCCCTTAATTTCAACCAGTCACACCTCGCTTTTTGACTCTAAAGTGGTTCTTCATGATGTAGCACATTCTCAAGTTCATGGCGAAGAAACAAATCCACCTGATTTAAGTGGTGAGATCCATAGTGATCACTTCTCCTTTGAATACTAGAAATTATTTTGATAAGATCCCTCTTGTGAGTGGTAATATTACCATAAACTTGTTTATTCCATTTCTTGAGTTTAGAATGAGCTTACCAAGAGAATCAGAAAAATTACTGGAGCATTCCCAATTTTTCTTCAAAAAAATCAAAATTTGAATGTTCAATCAATCCAGCTTAAAATCTAAAAGGTCTTCCCTGGAGGAGAGAAATACTTAGATTCAAAACCAAAAGAAGAAGCCAATGATTTGACTTAATTTTTGGGAGATGGGTAATTATGCAATTAGAAAAATTACGTATCCAAGCCTCATTACATAAGGCACGGTCTAATCTCTCGAACAAAGAACCCCTATGCCAAGTGAAGGGTGGCCCTCTAAACCCTAAATCACACAGCTTAGCAGAGTCAACAAAATCACCAAAATGTGGCCATCGCCTACCTTTAGTGAGACCTCCAGATTTCTTAGAGGGATCGTGTTGAAATCACCAATAGCCATCCAAGGAATATGCCCAAGCATATTTGTATTCCTCAAATCATTCCAAAGAAGATAACGCGTTTGCTTGTTGGGACTACCATAAACAAAAGAAATAATAATAGGATGTGGTGAAGGCATCTGCCAAACCCAAGTCAAAATAAATCACGGATGACTATGAACCACCTCAAGACGAATGGAATCTTTCCATCCTAGCTAAATATCCCCAGAAAAACCAATCACCTCCACATGATGTGAAAATTGAAACCCTAGCTTAGCAATAATTTTGTCAACCTTGGCCCTACTTACTATTGGTTCAAGGAGACTAACAATATCAGAATTGTATTCCATATTATACTCCTAAAAAATTCTAGAAAATTTAACATTAGCACAACCTTGACAGTTCCACAATAAGACTGTAATAGTCATTAAAAAAATAATAATAATAATAAAGAAAGGAGATCAAACCTAGCTTTTAAGGTCATAATTACCCTCTAAATTAGAGCCAACTCCATCTAGCTTAGCACTCGAATTCTTACTAAGAATTTGAGGAGATAAAAGTTCCGCCATCGCCTCCATAGACTCAGCTAAAGGAATGTGCGTGTTCCCAGAAGTTTTAAATCAATTCCCTCTACCCTGTAGAGAAAAAGAGGTCTTACAATTACTTCAACTACCGCCGCTTCTTCTATCTTTGAAGCCATTTAAAATAGGACCTGAGGCCGAATCCAGGAGCTCCACAGACCGTGAATCCAATTTAAGCTATTGGTTAGAAGGAATTTTTTTTTTAAATAACTGTTGAATGCTTACCTGGATCAAGAGTATTGCCGGATATAGGGACAATAAAGCCTTCAAACTCATCAAATACAGGATTATAATGTGCTTTAATTTTTTTTCCAAGTCTTTAGCGTCTATATTGGTCTGGTTTTTAGAAGTCAAAAGACCTTGGGCACCTGCAACATCAAAATGGCTATCATTTTGTGAATCTGCAAAATTTAAAACTATTGAAGCAGAGTTAGAATAAATTGAAAAGGGTAATTTAGCCGAAGAGTCCCCAATATTATTAACCAAGTCGTCTAAACCCATTGGCCTTTTCCCCAAAGATTTATCCAAAATATTTTTGGGTATTCGACCTATTTTTTAAACCCACTAGGTAAGCCCAACCCCTCATCAATCCCATGACTAGCCTTGTTAAAAGAAACCCCCTAACATTTTTACTAACCCTAGGTTTAAAACCGTTTAAACTAGCAACCACCTTTCTATTTCCATTTTCCCCTAAAAATCCTCCATTAGTCGATCTCTCTTCGCCATTAAAATCCTCCTCCCCCATCAACGCAGGGAATCTAGCCCCTAACGGCTGTTTTTTTTGTTTCCCCATAACCTCAACCGAGAAATCCCTCTTCCCCTGCTGTGAATATCTCTTTTCCACCAGTATCCATGGCCTAAACTCCGTTTCCGTCTCTCTGCTTCTAGAAACTGTTGAATGATCGCCTGATTTGCCTCCATTTGAATCATCTACCCCGATCGATGGTTTACCAAAAGACATCGCCAGATTTTACTCTGTTACAGCCGTTGGGCACATTTTTTTAACGTGCCTATACTTATCACAAGCGAAGCAGACGGTCAGAAAGGCCTCGTATTCGACGTATTGAACAGCTCCATCAACAAAAACCTGTGAAATCAAAGGCTTTTCCAAGTTAATATAAACGGCCAAACGAGCAAATCTCCCTCTGGTCTGGTTGCCAGTCTGTACATCAAGTTTGACCACCTTCCCGATGAGACCCCCAATGGCTTCTATTATTTTTCTTTTATATAGGTGTTCCGGAAGATTTGGCAAATGGATTCAGGCGAGCACCACACTAGGGTAAGGTTGTAAGGGGCTAAAATGTTTAGTCCACGGTTGAATAGTCAGGTACTGGCCATAGACAATCCAGGGTCCTTGTGACAATACTCTGTTGTAGTCCTCAACAACCTGAAATTTAACCAAAATATAGCTGTTAGTAGTATCCATTATAAGAATAGAATTCACTGGTTTCCAAAGAGAAAGAATGCGATTATGCAGGGCGTTATAACCAATGTTACGCCCTAGTAGTTTAACGATGACCATCAATTCCATTTCTCTAAACAAAATATTCTTTATACAATCTGAGAAAGTGATAGCTGGGACACCATCAATAGTGGTCGTATTCACATATCCTTCAAGCAACTCAAAATCATTATCGCTCCCCTCAATAGGAACAATACGATCCGAGCCAGATTCAACAGTAAAGCCCCCCAAAAGTTTATCTTTCAACGACAAAGTCGGTTTTGGATCTGGATCTCCATCCATAGTGATGTCTTCTTCAACTAAATTGCCTTTAAATCTCACTTTTTTAGTAGTCCGATCTCTTTCAGAGTAAGGATCACCATCCCCATCATTTCCGAAAAGTTGCGAATTAGAGAGCATTTTTCTAAATTGTTCTTGCATTCAATAATATTAAATTCAAGCTCCAGAACAATTGATTCTAGGTTCCATTCCGGTGCAAACTCCTGTCGATACTGACCATATCACTATGTACTTGTCGAAAAATATATGAATATTAATTTTAAACCAGAGATTTGTAGACTAAGTTCAATTTTGAATAAGTTTAATAAATATGAATATGAATATACATAATATGAATATGAATAAAATTAGTTTTGAAGGCTCAATTATGGGGTATTTTTGAGGGCTTATCTATTTTGTTGAAGTAAGGATTTGATAAAGTATTGATTAGTACAGATAGCATGGAAGTAGCTCAGATTATTTAAGACAACAATTCAAGGAACTCAAATTCAACTTTGGTTAGATGTATACATCAATTGTTGGGAAGGACAATATAATGGCGTATCTAATATATGCCCGAAGAAGATAATAAAATTGTGGATTTTCTCGCAAAAATGAATCACAGTAATGAAAACATTTTACTTTTGTTTGAACAACCTCCTCTAGGTGTTTTAGTTTAAGTCCTTGTGGACACTTTGTTTTGTTTTATATTCACCCAAAAAAAAAGAAGAAGAAGAAGCATACATAAACAAAATTTCGAAATTCTAAATGAACATGAACAATTTTAAAAATAAATAAATGAAAATGATCAAAGACTCGTTCATTCAAGCTCGACTTATTTACAAATCTATACCCGGGAATAACAAACATTTTAGCAATATTTAATTAGAAGATCAAATTTTGTTATTAGTCCATATAATATGTGTAAGTTGCTAATTTAGTACTTATATTTTAATTAGGTAATTTTAGTATTCACACTTTTAAATTTTAAAATTTCAATCTTGACCCAAACAATAGCCATTAGAATTGTCAAAACTCTACTATTTTTTTTATAATATTATGTTGTTAACAAATTATCACGTGTAGTACTATGAAAGTTTGCTATTTCCACATAATAATTACAAAGAGTCGATTATTTTAGTTAATGAATTTTAATGATTGTCGTTTGAATTATGACTGAAATTTTAAATTTTGATAAAATATAAACAAAAACTAAAAAATAATGAAATTAGATAACAAAAACTAATAATAAAGTTAAAATTAACAGAATTAATTGTTATAATTTAAGTCAAGATTAAAATTTTAAAATTAATATATATGTAAGAGATAAAATTATGGGACTAATTCTATTATATATAGTAGGTGGAGAAATAGTAAAATTTGACATAATTAAAAATAACTAAATTTTGTATTAAAACTGAAAATCTGAATTATAAGAAGGATTTTGGGTATTGTAAAATGGTTTGAAGGATTGTAAATGATAGATAATAATTCTTATTTTAAAATGTGTAAAAATATGCATAGTGGAGTAGACATTTTATCTTAATAACAAAATACTACAATTATTCCTCATTAAAAATACTATAGCTATTATACCAAATCACGAATGTCAAAGTTGTCGTCTTTAAACTACACTAATTGACTAGTTCTAGAAGGATGGGGCCTTAGATCATGGCTTACGTTATTCATCAAATTTAGGGTAATTTTCGCGCTTTGTCACTTAACTTTTAAGAAACTATTACTTAAAATGTAATTCTTATAATTTTATTATTTAACTTTTAAGATATTTTCATTTTAATTATTTAAGGTAAAAGCATTAAAAATTAAAGTGAAAAAACAATCCATTGTGGTCACTTTTTTAACATAATTCTGAATAAATTATAAAAATATTAAAAGTTCTTTAAAATAAAAATTATTCATTTTTTGAAATTATAAAATTATAATTATGTAAATATTTTAAAATACCATGATATCCTTTTAAAAAATTAAGGGTTAAATTTCAAATTTTATAAAAAATAAAAAACTTTATAATTTATTAAATTTCAATATTTTGTTTTAAAATTATAATCTGTTCAAGTTTATGTAAAAGGAGGTCCTAAAGCCTTCCATTCAAGACAACTATCCTTTTCCTTTTCTATTATATGAAAAGATTATATACAAGAAAAGTTAAATTTCAATTTTGATCTCTAAATTTCATTCAAATTTGAAATTGAGTTTCTATACTTTAATTTTGACACATCGATTCTTATAAAGTCATTAGTTAGTCTAAATATTTTTTTCTGATTAAAATACTTATATGATTTTTAAAGATTTTGTCACCGTTAAAATTTTCTAATAAATTCAGGTCCATAATAGTGTCATTTTTTTTATTATATGAATATCAAGTAAGTATTTTTTAATTTCAAAATGTCACGCTAGCAAATTTAACAAAAGAATTATAAAAGTGTTAACAAATGGATCTAAATTTTAAATTTAAAAAGTAGATGATTAATTTTTAAAAATAAAAGTATGAAAATTGAATTCCAAATATACGATGTAACACCCTTATACCCGACCAGATTGTTGGGTCAATATATAGAGATTTTACATTTGTTACCAAAGCAATTTCAGATAAATTTAATTCAAATATTCTTTCAAGTTAAGTTAACAAAACAATTTATAGTTAATACAAAATTTCTGTTTTCATTCCAAGTTTTTATTGAGGTTTGAGTAGCTCTTTCAATCGTTTATAGGACATGTAGGACCTATTTGTAATTTAATCACTATATCATATTATTTAATTTAATATTTCAACAAAGCATTTATACTATTATGATGTGTTAGCAAATTTGTTGGAAATTATAGATTACAAATTAATTATTCATGAACACTATTCAAATTAAAAATGATGATTTATCATCTTACAAATTTAATTATTCATAAGCACTATTCAAATTAAAAGTGATAATTTATCATCTAATGGATACATTTCCATGGGACATGTTTCTCTCAAGAAGTATGTTCAATATGAAAAGTTGTGGCTCTTCAAAATTGTATTCATTTAGTGCATATAAATATAGGCATTATGGTGCTCACAAAATATACAATTACAATCAATCTTATTTTCAAAAACTAAAGTAAGTGTTAGGAAATTCCTCGATTTTGCTAATCAAAAGAAATTTCAAAACTTTGTTGTATCTCGGGAGGACCTTTGTCTTAACCCTCTAGCAACTTTGTGTGAGGGTAAATTGTTCTCTTTGAAAAGCGTCATCCACGCCTTGAAGTGTATTGTTTATTTCCATATAAGTCTCCGATTCTATCGTCTCCACTCAAATATATAACAAAATCTATTACGTATAGCAATTTATGAACATAAAAATTTCAGAATTTTTACTTAAGTCAATTAATACAATTTTTTCTTCAAATCTTCCCGTGTTCTATTGCTAGCAAGCTCTGACCCTTCTTAATTAATAATTAAATATCTTTCAATACAAATCTGTTAATGACGTGATATCGATTATGTCATTTGATTTGGTCAAAAGAACCCGAGATTAAACACAGTTCGAAGGGACTAAATGCAAGATAAGATCATTTAATTTTATGCAAAATTTTGCATGTGGACGTTGGAGGCCTTTTATTCATTTTAATTTAATAATTTTAATTCTACATCCTTTTTTCGAATTAAGTTTATTAGTGCATCTTTAATATGTGTTTGTCATTGCATAGTCTTAATGGCTCTTGTTTTATTACATATTTAATATGTGTGTTTAATTTGCGTCATTATTATTATTTCTTTTAAATGTGTCTTAAGTGTGTTAATGTATCCTAAAAAGGTTGCTTTAAATCTGTCCTTTTTATTACAGCATCATGAGTTGGTCTAATGTGTCTAATGCATGCATGTTAAATGTGTCTTTAAGAATGTTTAAAGGCTGATGAAGGATCTAGGACGTTCGCACCTTAATGTCTGTTCGGTTTGGCATGGAAAGTGACCATTCGGTCAAGGTAATGTATGAGCATCTTCTAGGAGTAGTCTTTTGCTATTTCCATGCACATTTAAGCCACTGTTCACCAAGGGGGGAAGAAGAAGACTTTTGAAGATTGCTTCATCCTTAAAGAATGCATGAATTTGTTCCAACACTTTAATGAGCTGCCACCATCATTTACCTTATAGAAATTGGGTAGCATTCTCATATAATGTCGGTTCATTTATGGTTCATTTATTATTCGTAAGTTATATCCCAAACTTATCCTTAGTTTTATCCTTTCTTCATAATTCACCCAAATTAAATTTTTGCAAGTACCTATTTAGATGATCGGGCACATTAAATCGTGAATCAACTCGTAACTGAGTTCATGTCACTTAATATGTTGTCGTTTGTTTTCCTTGAAAATATACTTATTAAAATTTTTGGCATATAAATTTAATCATCTAAAATTTTGATTGTCTTATAAAAATTATTATACCACATAATCTACAATTTCTATTGCTTACACCATTGCTTTTATACAAAACTAGACTCAGTAAGCTTCAATTCATATTTAATTCAACCTCTAAATTAATCTCTACAATTTTAGGTGAATTTTCAAAGTTGAACCACTACTGCTATCTAAAACTGGTTTGATGCATATATTTGTCTAAAGTATCAATAATATGTACTTGGCTTAAAGTGTTGATACATTCCTTAAAGAATCAATACCTTTTTTAAAGTATTGATACTTTTATTTGGTATCGATACCATTTTACTGTTTAATGTTTAGAAAATCAAAGAAAAATTTAATTTGGGTTATTTCATCAAGCAAAATTATTCAGATTCTACAATTAAATTCACTTATATTCACAATTAAATTTTTGTACATATTTCAATTTAGTCCCTAATGTAAATATATAATTTATATTTTTAAAATTAGTAACTCTTAAATATATATTAATAATTTGCTATAAGATTTTAGAAGGATTTCCTTTTAAAATACTGAAATTGGCAAAACAAAAATAAAGGTAAGGAAGTAGAAAAAAAATACATGATAATAATAATGTAAGGTAAAACACTTAAATTAGAGGAACAAATACAAAGTTAATAAAATTGAACAAATATATTATAATAATAAACAAAAACAAAATTGTTACAAAATAATATGTAAAGCTTATATTAATAGCTACTTTTGAGTGGTGAATATAAATTTTATTATTACAAAATAATAAAGTAGATTATAAGAGTTTAAAAATAAATCCTAATGTAAATTTATATAAATTTAAATATTTGGGAATATTTTTTTGTGTAAAAAACAGATTAAAATATCAAAATTTACAATGCAAAATCGGGCGATATAATATCTCTTACAATATCTTCTTCTAAAATTTCTTAAATCTCCAAAAACGAGATATTAAATAAGCAGAACCTCCCTCATTCACAAAAATCATTTTAACTAATATATCTACTACCTAATTATTCTCTCTAAAATATATTATACGAACCACTTTTTTTTTCTAAAATAAAATATTTGCGAATATTTGCGAATATTAAACTAGCAAATGCAAAAATACATATTAATAATATTAATTTTCTGCACCATTATGGACACTGATTTCGTTTCTATAGCATAATATTCAAATGTTAAAGAAAAACAAAAGTGATTGGCATTTTGCCATTGATTTCTATTAAAGAAAGAAGTGTTCAATTTTGCAATTATCATTTATTTTAGTTAAACAAAGTGCACGTGTGTAGTGCCAATTATTAACGAAATTACCAAGCTAGCAAACTAAAATAACCATATTTGCTTACAATCCTAGCTATATATATTAGATATATCGGTGGAGAAGTTAAAAAAAATTTGGTTCGAAATTAAATTATATATTTTTATAATAGTAAAATATAATTTCACTATTTTAATAGTTTATATCTTTATAATTTTAAAAGACTAAATTAAATATTTATCATTTTGAGGGATCAAAGTATAATTTTACTATTTCTAATTCAAAATTTTATAAATTATAAAAGGTCTAAATGAGAAGTTTCCTATTTTAGGGAGCCAAAGTCCCTGCCAGCCCTTGACTCCACCACTAGATATATCACATGTCATACTTTTCGAAAATTTAAAATTGAGTGTATGTAGTTTTATCTTAAATGCCAAAATTGAAATTTAACAATTGACATTCTTTTTCAATCTTAACCCGAACCCGAGAGTTTCCACAACATTTTATCCTTATTTTTATAACATCTTTAATTACTTCGATTTCAATCATATTTATTTTAAAAAATTAATCTAAAATATTCTACAACATATATATTTGCATTAACTTTTATTAAAGTAATAACCAAAATTACACCAGGGTAGAAACATCCCACACAATCCAAACACAAGGATAGTGATCCACTAAAAAATGCGGTCTTTATTTAACACATGTAACTTGTCTCTAGAGGTGATCATGGACCGGGCCGGACCGGGTTTGGGCCGGGCTCATACAAATGTTTAGGCCCTTCTACTAGGCCCGGGCCAGCCCGGCCCGAAATATGGGCCTAAAATTTTGCCCAAGCCCGACCCGAAATAAAATTACTAAGTCCGAGCCCGGCCCGGCCCATATTAATTTTTTTATTTCATTAAATAAAAAATTTTAAAATATAATAAATCAAATATATTTAAAAACATAAAACAAATATTAAAACAAATAAAAATAATACTAAAACAATTCTTAAAACAATACACAAATTAATAATATAATAAAAATGGTTATATTAAAAATTTAAAATAATTAAAAATAAAATAAATATATATATATTAATATATAATTCGAGCCGGGCGGGCAGGCTCGGGCAAAAAAACTCTTACTGAGGCCTGGCCCGTTTTCTAAACAGGCCTCGTTTTTTTGCCCAAGCCCATTTTTCGGGCCTATATTTTTACCCAAACCCTCTCATTTTTCGAGCAGGCCTTCGGGCCGGGCCGGGCTGCCCAGCCCATGATCAGCTCTACTTGTCCCCATATTTAATAAATTTTCATAATTCACTAATAATTCTTCTCATACATTTCACATATAATTTTTATATACTTTGCAATTTAGTTATCATCCCAACATTTCATGTAACTATATCTTTCACTTTCAATAACACATATAACATATTTGGTTTCTTAGTTTAATTTCCATATTTCACCACAAATTCTTATTATCACATTCACATAGTATTTTACTTATCTTACAATTTAGTCCTTAGAACATCAAATCAACAAATAGAATTTACATCCCTTTTAATACATGTAACATATTTTACCAATTAAAAAATTTCCATAATTCAATACTATTCCTTATCATTTCTTTCACATATTACTTTTACACTTCACTTTTAACATGTTAGTCCTTGTATTTCCCATTTTCATCCTATTCTTCCGTAACACTATATCATTCTACACATCACTCATGTATATATGTTTTACTTCACATAATCATTTACTTATAATAATTGCAATTATATCAACTTTTTATTTTTTACAATTTAATCATTTTATCAATTTTAATTTCTTTCTCACTTTTCTTTCTTTTCTCCATCACATAATATTTAGTAAACACAATCAATTTATTATTTACTTATATTTGATCATTACCATGTCTTATTCTACATTTATTTAACATATAAGCTTGTAATTAAACATCATATTAAACTTATATTCATCCTTACAATTAGCAACACAATTTAAATAAGTAAGGTTCTAGTTGTACTTAGAATTCAAGGCTAGAAATTAAGCTTTCTTTTTCCTTTGACTCCTCTCTTGCTTATTTCTCCACTTGATCTTTACTTTACTCTCCTCTAAGGCAACCATGGATGCTTATTGTATAAATTTATGTAGCCACTACTTTCTTTATTGATTTCACTCACAAATATGAAGGAACTTGGAAGAAATTAGTTTAATTGGCTTGGTATTAGTGAAAAGGACTTAATTGAAAGAAAAGAAAAAAGTTGGAAATGGTGGTGGATGGAGGTAACGTGAATGAAAATGGTGAATGATGGCTTTTTATAGCCTTTTCGATCTTTTTCTCAATTTTTCTACACATTTCTATATAAAAATCTAATCAAAATATCTTTCAAATTAATTGTTTATAATTTGACCCTCTAATCATGTTTTGCCACCAATTTTAATCCTTAATCATTAGGTCTCCATAGTTATCTTCTCCAATAATTGAAACTACCCAAAACCCAGCCTAAAAGTTTAGACCAAATTTCAAAGGTTACATTGATCATTAAAGTGATCGTAGGAAAATTTTGGTTCAACACGTGAGAAAACAAACAATATTTTGGTTACATAAAAATTTTCAGTTAACAAATCTCAATATTCCAAAATACAGTTGTTCAAACCAAATAATGTCTACTTGCAGTTAACACAAAGTTCTATACCACAGTATTAAAAACAGAACTTACAGCCCAAAAATCGGTTACACAAAAAACTTAGATTTATAGAAAACACTTTATTAACCAGTTTAAAAAAAATGATGCTTCCGAGACCTCCGGCATGCTGAGTCTAAGCTACAGAAAACTGAAGTGTACCTGAAAGGGGAAACACTAAGGAGGTGAGCTACACGAACTTAGTGTGAGTTCTATACGAGACTAATAACAGAATTACGGAACTCAATTCAATAGCGAAACATACTCACTTATATACACAGAGTCAGAAAGTAACCTTGGAACCAATGTCTCAATAGAACAAAACAACTCAAGCACACCAAGTCACGCACAGACACTCAATCACAAATGTTATTCAATCAAACTAAAAACAGTCAGATAATCTTACACTTAGAACACTCAAACAGATGCCTATGGATGCAATCAGATAATAAAAACCCATCTATCCAGCCAAAACACCTCTTCTTCCCCCGATCACACCCCAAAAGAGCTGTTTAAGATCATCCAACCAAACACACCACATAGGACCTCGAAAGGCCCATCCAACCCTATACACTATGTATGTGGACTAAGCCACTCAGATATTAATATACAGCAGGGTTGGCGCATATATGCAGCAGGGCTGGCATACACGTAATACAGTACAAATTTGGTAAACCGCTGTACAATCATATTACGGTTTAAACTGCTAGATCAGATAATAGTACGCAGCAAAGCTGACGTACTTGCGGTATAGTGTGGTAAACCACTCTACAAATATGTTGCAGTAGACTACTAGATCATATCAGAATCAATTATCTTCTTCCTCACAGCCAACCCCAAAATTCCTTTATGTAAGTGCATGTATGCTTACAACCTCACAGAAATAATGAACAAATTAACAGACAATCAGACAGAAACAAATATGTACACGCACCCAGCTAACTGGGTTTAGGATCGGACATCTCACAGAAAAGTCACAAATAACACATAAGCCGAAGCCCAAATCAGAGTCTTAACTACCCTCACTAAATCTTAGACACACAGACACATTTTCAAATAAAAAACATACACAGAACTAAAATTGGTGATCTAGGACCACACGGCCATGTGCTCTTGCCGTTTGGAAATGCCTAGACCAAGTGGGGGGTCAACACACCAGTATGGGGGATCAACACGCCCGTGTAGAAGGAGGTATATGGCCGTGTGGATAAGGCACACGCCTTTGTAGGCCAGGGACATGGCCGTGTGAACAGGTCATGTAACTCTCTGTCTATTTGTGCTAAAAGAGAGTACAGGGCAGACACGGCTATGTGAGGTGCTTACAAGCCCATGTGCCCACCAGACACAGCCATGTGTCCAAAACACATGCCCGTGTGGGATCCTTAAATCCCCAAATTAGCCACATAGCCGCGTGGTCAGGCCGTGCGGCAGCAAATCACTAAATTACTAATTCCCAAACACCCACGCCCATGTGCCCAGAGGATATGGCCCTATGGAAATCGAAAAAAAATCCCCAAAAAGACAACATGGCTGTGTGGCCAGACCATGTGGCACCAAATTTTGCCCAGAAACCCTAGTACACACAACCGTGTGGATCGCCCGTGTGGGGGCACACGCCTGTGTGTCCACCCGTGTGGTCGCAAAACCATACCAAAATTAGCTACCAATCGTGCCTTTGTTGCCGAAACGTTCCCCCACCCTTAATTACTTAGAAATTTATCAAAATCACACCCAACTCTAAGCTATTCCACGATAATTGCCCCTTTCGAAAGATCAATTCCACAAGCACACAACAATTTCCAATTTCACAAAAATAAGCCACAATTTGTTATCAAAAATTTAAAAGGTTCGAAACTCACACCTGATTCGAGATCAGAGACGTCCAGAACTCAACTCGATAACCAGAAAATTAAAGCTATTTGAAAACCAAAACACCACCCTTTTCAAAAAAGAAAAGAAACAAAAAGAAAAAAAAAAGAGGAGAACGTTCAAAGAAAATAAAAATAAAAATATATGGTTATATATTTTAACTTAAAACCTGTAAGACCCAATTTCTGCCCGGACCCACACCAAAACCAAAATACAAAACAACAATAAACCAAACTAATAAATAATTGAGTCCATCATCAAAGTCCAATTACAGATAAATTTATGGCCCAAATTATATAACCTACAATGCTATAGTCCCAAATTCCAAGCCCGATTGTCAAGCCTAATACCCATGGCCCAAAAACCTAAACAATCAGCCAACCTAGGAATCCCTAGGTCACCTTTGCGCCGCAGCTCCCACGCACGGCCTCATCACTACTGTACACCTCCGTACACTTCCACGTCAGCGTTAGAACCTACGAGAAGGAATAGTAATAACAGAATCTAGTAGCAATATAGCTGGAAAATAAAATAGATTTGATTTTTCCCCTTTCTTTATTTTATTAGATTTGGCTATAAAAGCAAAAGAAAAACGCTATGTAAGTTTTTACGCGCACACATACATACAAAAAAAGAAATATACTCAGAAAAGATTAAAGGTGATTTCTATTTGTTTTATTTTTCATCTAGTTTTCTTTTATTTTGATTTTCTTTTATTTTTTATATCCGAAAACAAAGAAAGAAAAAGAAAGAAAAGGGGTTTACCTTTCGATTCGCCTAAAAATAGAGGTTTTTGGCCATCCGTATTAGATATCTGGTGGCACCGATGATGGCAAGACGACGATTAATTTGTCTAGGAGCTAGGCTAGAAATCGCTTGGGTTGGGGAAAGGGAGAAAGAGTTTTTGTTTTTTTTTCTTATTTTTGAAGAATAAAATGATTTTTTTTAAACAAAAGTGGCTTAAATAGCCTTTATGAAATAGTGTCATTTTACTTAAGTTTTTAATACGCAAAACGGTGTCGTTTAAAGGGAGATCCACACGAGTGACTTGACCTGGGGAGGATCCGCGTGTTTTTATTAAAGGGGCAATTTGCTCCCTAGGTCATTCCGCATTTTCATTATTATGCAATATCGTCTCATTTATGTTTTCTTTTATTTTTTAATTTGGCCCAAAAATTTATTGTAACACCCCAAACGTGACCTAGACGTTATAGCCAAATCTGGCGAAGACACGTGAAAATGTTTTTAAAATCGTGTTTACCCAAAAACCGTTCCAATTACCACCTTTTATTAAACTCAGAAAACATATATTGATTAATTTGCTTGAAAACATTCCTTAGTTCGCAGAAGCTTAAGAGCAAATAAAGTTGCAGTTCCAAAACCCATAAACAGTATTCCAAAATTCCGAACTTAAACCAAATAGTATGAAACCATGAATTACATAATCACTTCCAACTATGGTAATTAAAATAATAAAAGCATTAAAAACTTTTAAAACTAGAGTGTATGTAGCAGTGGTCACCGTAGAGCCCTCCGCTGCACTGATCCACCTATTGCTGGGGATTACCTGATAGACAAATAAAATAAGGGGAGAGTTTTTGCAAACTCAGTGTGTACATCCCCACAGTAAAGCATGCTTGTAAACGGATAGCAGTCAAATAGTCATAATCGAGCCTGAGCTCTTAACAGAATCAGTGTAGGCCTTAGCCCACTCGAGCGATGTCGATACATTCTGCCTTAGCCCATACAGACATACATGCATATCAATCAGAACAGTAATGCCCACCAACCCTGCACACCATCTCCGTCCAACCCCACACACCATGTGAGGATAAAATCGACCCACCTAACCCTACACACCAAGTATGGGGATAAAATCAACCCATCTAACCCTACCCACCAAGTGGTACCGTATACGATACGTATTAGATATATGCAGTATAGCTGCCAGATTACAGGCTAATAGCCTTTCAGTATTTCTTCTCTTCAACAACAAACCCAACCCAATGCAATGCAACATAAATATGGCATGATCATGTGCAGATATCAGATCATAACATCATCCTCAAATTAGAACAGATACACATGCTTTAATTATTTTACTTTTATATACATCTTAGTATCAGATCAGGGTATAGGGGTCTAAGTAACGCTTACTAACCCTACAATCAGGTCACAATCGACTTGGGCGAACCGTGCAACCTTGTAGAATATTTCAAATAAATCGGGCTGAAATGCCTATGTGCCCTGCTTGTGTGGGCCCACACTACCGTGTGGCCCACACAGTTCAAATTGGCCTTGTCCGTGTGGATCACACGACCTGGCCCAAGATCCCACACGCCAGTGTGGTTCACCAGTGTAGCCCACACGACCCAATTGGTCAAGCCCGTGCCTCGCACAC
The DNA here is from genome assembly GCF_025698485.1 of Gossypium arboreum. Taxonomy (NCBI): domain Eukaryota; kingdom Viridiplantae; phylum Streptophyta; class Magnoliopsida; order Malvales; family Malvaceae; genus Gossypium; species Gossypium arboreum. The sequence goes on along the minus strand of NC_069082.1, from coordinate 11,460,268 downwards.
GGCCTCGACAACTTCACATGCCTGTGTCTGTTGTGCCCGTGTTGTAACGCCCCAATTTTTGGGTATTCTGTGAATGTTGGCATAGGTTTAATTATGTTAGTGGGCCTCTAGAAAGCCCAAGCTTAAGATAGAACCCGGTAATTTTAGTTAATTTTTGTTCCATAAGAAAAAGGGAGTGAAATTATGAAATAGGACTTATGTGAAAATGTTTGAAAATGCTATAGGCTAAATTGAAGTGGCCAAATAAATAGGAGTGCAAAATAGGAGGATTTGCATGACAAACCTCCCATTTTACATGAAGTGGCCAACCATCATGTTGTTGTAGACAAATTGATACAAATTGATAATGGGTTAGGTAAATGTTCCATGATAATGGATTAGGTAAATATTCCATGATAATGGGTTAGGTAAATGTTTCATGATAATGGTTTAGGTAAATGTTTCATGATAAGAAATTCATGTCTTTTGTATTAAAGAATTAAATGGATGAAATATGAAGTTTTATTAAAAGAAAAAGGGGTGAAAAGAACAAAGTTTTGTCCATCTTTGTTCATCATAGCTGAAAGTTAGAGAAGAGAAAGGAGAGGAGAAAGCTCTTGAGTATTCGGTCATTAGGAGGAGGAAAATTGAAGGTAAGTTTTGGTACCTTGCTTCTATTTTGAGGTTCATGAGTTCTTCTTGATTCTACCTTAACTCTTGAAGTATATTTTGATTTTTAGTTGTGTTGTGAGCATTTGGTCATGAATTAAAATGAAGGAAATGGTTGTTGTTTCATGTTCTTTTGATGAAAAATGGAAGATATGTGAAGTTGAGCCAAACAAATGAGCATGCATGTGCCTTAGATGCTAAAGGGAAAAATCGGCTAACATGTTGTGCTTTAAAATGATGAAATGGAGATTATGCTTAAGTAAAAATCATAGATATGTGATGATTGATTGGTGATATACATGTTTAAATAACATGCATGCAAGATAGGTGTATGAAAGAGTGATTTGGTAATAAATCTGCTTGGGACAGCAGCAGTAATGTGACTTTGGAAAATCACCATAAATTGTGGGAGATGAGTTAGAAGCTGCATAAATTATGTAATTAAAGCTTAATGAGTCTAGTTTCAAATGGAATAAACTAGAACATATTTTGAATTCTTTACAATGAGAAATTTGATTCGTAATGAAGAGTGGTCAGATTAGTCAAACAGTGAAACATGGGAAACTTTAAGAAAAATCTGGTATTGATTGGCCATACCAAAAATTATGAAAATTTTATGGATAGAAGATATATGAGTCTACTTTCAGGGAAAATTAACGGCACTTGATTTGGAGTTTCGTAGCTCTAGTTATAAATGATTTAGTGACTGTTGCTCAGAAAGACAGCTTGCAGTGAAATTATGATTATGTGGTAAACATTGACAAAAATTTGTTAATGAGTTGCTTATTGATTTCTTATAAGCTTACTATGATCTGTAGGTGTGGTTGACCGAATATTGTAAGGGGTTAATACGTAGTTTGTATTTGAATAGTTAGATTAACGTGTTAGTAATCCAATTGTAGGCGATTCGTGTGTGGATCTCGTCAAGATATCGTCAAAACAGTGTGTAACTAACACCCTCTTTCTTAGTCTGGATCGGCAAAAGTCGAAAAGCTGAAATGCCGAAAACCGGTATTTTGTAGATTTGCGAGTGTGCGAATGCTCGTGAGGTAAATCGATTAATGTTTTGGTAAGCTGCAAAATTTGGACTGCAAAGTGCATGATTTCGTGCCTTCGATATTTTTGGGCTTAATGGGCCAAAATTGGAATGATGGGCCAACAGCCCAATTCGTAAGAACCCTCGATGCGTGATTCATTAGTACGTGAAAAGTAGGAATATCCATGAAAAACCCTAAAATAGATAAATTCTGAAATACCTTTAAAAGTGGAAATTTTACGCTTTTACCCTAGGAGATAAATTACCAAATACCCCTAGGGTTAAATTGACTTAAATGCATGTTTGATGTTGTTATTTATTGCATGCCATGTTGTTATTATCGATGCATGGGACCGGGATATTTACGAGGAAGTAATTGAAAGTGGCTTGTCCACGTCTTGGAGGCTTTGCCTCGGTTCTTCGATAACCGAAAGCGACAATCTTTGCAATTGTGGAGTGTTAAATGGGTGGGTTGAGCTATCCCACATGGAGTGTATGGATGGTACGGTGGAGTGTAGTGGTTGGTGGGTTGAGTAGTCTCCCAAATGGGTTTGCATATGTTATTGATGTTGCACGTATTTTGAAATGGGCCTATGGGCCATCTTGTTATCTGAATAAGGGATAAGGCCCAGTTTATTGTAATCTGAAAAGGGCTCTGGCCCAGTACCACTGTTACCTGAATGGGCTTAGGCCCAATAGGCTTGAGCTGACTTGGGCTTTGAATGGGTTTTCCTTACACACTGAGTTTCCCCAAACTCACCCCTTTTATTTTCATCCACGCAAAAATCCCCAACCATAGTGGGCTTGGAGCGTGAGGAATTCGAGTGGCCACCGTTCGAAAGTTTGATTTTCTTCTGGTGAACTGGACATCCTTTTATTTACGTTTCAAGTTTTGGGGCTTTTAAATGTAATAAGGCCGCTTAATTATTTTTATGGTTTTAATATGTATTACTAAGATAGGTAATACTTATATTTAACTGTTGAAATTGGATAGCTTTAGGGCGCGTTTTCAAAAACAACAGTTGATTTCAAAATAACACGACAACAAGCAAAGCTTTAATGAAAGTATTTTCCAAAATTAATCACTTTTCCTAAAAATCGGTTTCTAGAAATATCCATGACGTTAAGGTGTGGCAATGGCGGTATGCATGTCTAGGATTGGATCCGAAGGAGCTTGGTACTTATGCGATCCGATGGACTCACCACCTCTTTTCCGGTTTCCTACCGGTGCATGACTTCCATTCACTTTAACCTTTAATGAATTAATCTTTTGAACATCAAGTACGATTTTTGGACTTAGAATGGAAATTTTTTTTACGTTTTGATGTGGCATGCGGATCCCACCATAACTTCTAGGCCGGGTTTGGGGTGCTACATTTAGTGGTATCGAGCCCGCCACAACAACTCGGTACTGGAATGGGTTTACAAAACAAAGATTTTGAAAGCGAAAATTTTATAAAGAATGCGAAAAACTAATTTTCAAAATTTAGATCTTTAGAAGGTGGCATTCCGAATCTCCGGCTCAAGTCTGTAAGTATTCTGAATTTTTCTGAATATTTTCCTAAATTATCTGTCTATACTGAAACCCTATTAGGATACTCTAGATAGGATGATACTGAAACCATAGGAAAATCGATAAGAGATCTGAATCGTAGCTAGACTTGATTCTGCGAAAACAAACTCTCAACTATCATCGATTCATAAAACATCGTAATAAACATTGGAATATTAATTGATGCATAAAAATTCGTAATCAAGATAATACGATATGAGTACAAGAGGCCGTGGACGTAGCCGAGTAAGTGCTCGAGCAAGATCTTCGTCTTCGAGACATATGCCTGCGGTGGATGCACCGGTACCACCAGCAACAAAGGTAGAGTCTCATGACCGCGGTGCCGGGGATGATGCCCTGTCACAGGTAATGCTTCGTGTTCTGGAAAGGGTTGCCGGGACAAGTTCGGGCAACGAAATTCGAGGATCGATTTCTGAATGACTTCGAGCTAATGGAGCGGAGACCTTTAGGGGCATGTCTGGTATAGCCCCGAATGTGGCAAAATATTGGTTGGAGGCCACAGAACGGATTATGGACGACTTGGACTGCTCTGAGAAGATTGTGAGTGGGGTATCTGTACTAAGTCATTTGAGTCACTCGATTAGGGTAGACAAACTGTATAGGAATGTACCCTTAGAAACTCAAGGCAAGGTTTTTCCTGGAGATCTGATGGAGTTACTATTCGGAGAGTTTGACCTCATTCTGGGAATGGATTGGCTTGTTAAGCATAAGGCAACTCTGGATTGTGCTTCTAAACGAATGGTGTTAAGAACTACAATGGATGAGGAGGTTATGGTGATAGGTGAGCAAAGGGATTATTTGTCCAATGTGGTGTCGGCATTAAGAGCCGAAAAGTGGATTCGGAAAGGTTGTGAGGTCTATTTGGCATTTGTAAGTCAGTTAGAAGAGGAGGGGCTGACAGTGGATAAGGTTAGGACCGTAAAGGAGTTCCAAGATGTTTTTCCGAGGAGCTTCGTGATTGCCTCCGAACCGGAAGTTGAGTTTGGAATAGATTTGTTGCCTGGAACGGCGCCCGTGTCCATCGCACCGTATAGGATGGCATCGAAGGAGTTAGTGGAGTTAAAGGCTCAAATTCAAGAGTTGTTGGATAGGGACTTTATTAGGCCAAGCGTGTCTCCATGGGGAGCACCGGTGCTATTCGTGAAAAAGAAGGATGGTACGATGCGGATGTGCATTGATTATCTCTAGTTGAACAAACTGACGATTAAGAATAAGTATCCACTGCCAAGGATTGACGATTTATTCGACCAGCTTAGATGAGCTTCAGATTTTCCAAGATCGACCTTCGATCCGGATATCATCGATTAAGGGTCAAGGAGGCGATATCCAAAAGATGACATTCAGGACTCGATATGGTCATTACGAGTTTCTGGTTATGCCATTTGGACTAATGAACGCTCCTACAGCATTTATGGATCTGATGACTCGTGTGTTCCAACCATTTTTAGATCAGTTCGTAGTCGCCTTTATTGACGATATCCTGGTATATTCTAAAACTGAAACGAAACATGATGAGCATCTCCGTATAGTGCTATAAGTATTAAGGGAGAAGGAACTCTTTGCGAAGTTCAGCAAGTGTGAATTTTGGTTGAGGGAGGTAACCTTCTTAGGACATGTGGTCTCTGCTGAGGGGATTAAGGTGGACCCTCGAAAAATTGAAGCGATTTTGGAGTGGAAACCGCCTAAGTCAGTGTCAGAAATACGGAGTTTTCTAGGACTGGCAGGATATTATAGAAGGTTTGTGGAAGGTTTTTCTGTGATGACAACACCTTTGACAAAACTCATAAGGAAATAAGTACCGTTTATATGGACTAAGAAGCAGCAGGAAGCTTTTGAGAAGTTGAAGAAAGTTCTGACTGAAGCACCTGAGTTGATTCAGCCGGAGTCTGGGAAGGATTTTAGTGTGTACTGATGGCGCATCACACGTGGGTTTGGGCTGCGTGTTAATGCAAGAGGGTAAGGTGGTTGCATATGCATTACGATAGCTTAAGCCTCATGAGGGAAACTATTTGACTCATGATTTAGAGTTGGTAGCAGTGATATTTGCACTTAAGATTTGGAGACATTACTTATACGGAGAAAGGTGTATTATATACACTGACCATAAGAGTCTTAAGTATTTGTTGACTCAGAAGGAGCTGAACCTTAGGCAAAGGAGATGGATTGAGTTGCTTAAGGATTATGACTGTTCGATCGAGTATCACCCAAGCAAGGCTAATGTGGTAGCCGATGCTCTAAGTCGTAGAGTCAGATCGATCCGAGAGCAATGTTTGCTCGTCTGAGTCTCAGATGATGATGGAAGTCTGCTTGGTGAGTTGCAAGTGAGGCCAACCTGGGTGGATTAGATTAAGGAAAAATAGTTGAACGATGAGTCTTTGGTCGCTCGTTTTCAACAAGTTAAGGAAGGGGAAACTTCTGAGTTTGGGAGCCAGAAGAGACGTTGCAACAGCAATACCCTCATCTGTTTGGATTAGGTAAATTTCGAGGACAAAATTTCTTTAAGGAGGGTAGAGTTGTAACGCCCCAATTTTTGGGAATTCTGTGAATGTTGGCATAGGTTTAATTATGTTAGTGGGCCTCTAGAAAGCCCAAGCTTAAGATAGAACCCGGTAATTTTAGTTAATTTTTGTTCCATAAGAAAAAGGGAGTGAAATTATGAAATAGGACTTATGTGAAAATGTTTGAAAATGCTATAGGCTAAATTGAAGTGGCCAAATAAATAGGAGTGCAAAATAGGAGGATTTGCATGACAAACCTCCCATTTTACATGAAGTGGCCAACCATCATGTTGTTGTAGACAAATTGATACAAATTGATAATGGGTTAGGTAAATGTTCCATGATAATGGATTAGGTAAATATTCCATGATAATGGGTTAGGTAAATGTTTCATGATAATGGTTTAGGTAAATGTTTCATGATAAGAAATTCATGTCTTTTGTATTAAAGAATTAAATGGATGAAATATGAAGTTTTATTAAAAGAAAAAGGGGTGAAAAGAACAAAGTTTTGTCCATCTTTGTTCATCATAGCTGAAAGTTAGAGAAGAGAAAGGAGAGGAGAAAGCTCTTGAGTATTCGGTCATTAGGAGGAGGAAAATTGAAGGTAAGTTCTTGGTACCTTGCTTCTATTTTGAGGTTCATGAGTTCTTCTTGATTCTACCTTAACTCTTGAAGTATATTTTGATTTTTAGTTGTGTTGTGAGCATTTGGTCATGAATTAAAATGAAGGAAATGGTTGTTGTTTCATGTTCTTTTGATGAAAAATGGAAGATATGTGAAGTTGAGCCAAACAAATGAGCATGCATGTGCCTTAGATGCTAAAGGGAAAAATCGGCTAACATGTTGTGCTTTAAAATGATGAAATAGAGATTATGCTTAAGTAAAAATCATAGATATGTGATGATTGATTGGTGATATACATGTTTAAATAACATGCATGCAAGATAGGTGTATGAAAGAGTGATTTGGTAATAAATTTGCTTGGGACAGCAGCAGTAATGTGACTTTGGAAAATCACCATAAATTGTGGGAGATGAGTTAGAAGCTGTATAAATTATGTAATTAAAGCTTAATGAGTCTAGTTTCAAATGGAATAAACTAGAACATATTTTGAATTCTGTACAATGAGAAATTTGATTCGTAATGAAGAGTGGTCAGATTAGTCAAACAGTGAAACATGGGAAACTTTAAGAAAAATCTGGTATTGATTGGCCATACCAAAAATTATGAAAATTTTATGGATAGAAGATATATGAGTCTACGTTCAGGGAAAATTAACAGCACTTGATTTGGAGTTTCGTAGCTCTAGTTATAAATGATTTAGTGACTGCTGCTCAGAAAGACAGCTTACAGTGAAATTATGATTATGTGGTAAACATTGACAAAAATTTGTTAATGAGTTGCTTATTGATTTCTTATAAGCTTACTATGATCTGTAGGTGTGGTTGACAGAATATTGTAAGGGGTTAATACGTAGTTTGTATTTGAATAGTTAGATTAACGTGTTAGTAATCCAATTGTAGGCGGTTCGTGTGTGGATCTCGTCAAGATATCGTCAGAAATAAGCAGTGTGTAACTAACACCCTCTTTCTTAGTCTGGATCGGCAAAAGTCGAAAAGCGAAATGCCGAAAACCGGTATTTTGTAGATTTGCGAAAAGCGAATGCTCGTGAGGTAAATCGATTAATGTTTTTGGTAAGCTGCAAAATTTGGACCGCAAAGTGCATGATTTACGTGCCTTCAATATTTTTGGGCTTAATGGGCCAAAATTGGAATGATGGGCCAACAGCCCAATTCGTAAGAACCCTCGATGCGTGATTACATTAGTACGTGAAAAGTAGGAATATGCATGAAAAACCCTAAAATAGATAAATTACTGAAATACCTTTAAAAGTGGAAAATTTACGCTTTACCCTAGGAGATAAATTACCAAATACCCCTAGGGTTAAATTGACTTAAATGCATGTTTGATTGTTGTTATTTATCTGCATGCCATGTTGTTATTATCGATGCATGGACTGGGATATTGACGGAGGAAGTACTGAAAGTGGCTTGTCCACGTCTTGGAGGCTTTGCCTCAATTTATTTTAATCGAGCAATCTTGCAATTGTGGAGTGTTAAATGGGTGGGTTGAGCTATCCCTACATGGAGTGTATGGATGGTACGGGTGGAGTGTAGTGGTTGGTGGGTTGAGTAGTCTCCCCAAATGGGTTTGCATATGTTATTGATATTGCATGTATTTTGAAATGGGCCTATGGGCCATACTGTTATCAGAATAAGGGGCTAAGGCCCAGTTTATTGTAATCTGAAAAGGGCTCTGGCCCAGTACCACTGTTACCTGAATGGGCTTAGGCCCAATAGGCTTGAGCTGACTTGGGCTTTGAATGGGTTTTCCTTACACACTGAGTTTCCCCAAACTCACCCTTTTATTTTCATCCACGCAGGAAATCCCCAACCATAGTGGGCTTGGAGCTGTGAGGGAATTCAGAGTGGCCACCCGTTCTGAAAGTTTGATTTTCTTCTGGTGAACTGGACATCCTTTTATTTACGTTTCAAGTTTTGGGGCTTTTAAATGTAATAAGGCCGCTTAATTATTTTTATGGTTTTAATATGTATTACTAAGATAGGTAAAACTTATATTTAACTATTGAAATTGGATAGCTTTAGGGCGCGTTTTCAAAAACAACAGTTGATTTCAAAATAACACGACAACAAGCAAAGCTTCCGCAATGAAAGTATTTTCCAAAATTAATCACTTTTCCTAAAAATCGGTTTCCTAGAAATATCCATGACGTTAAGGTGTGGCAATGGCGGTATGCATGTCTAGGATTGGATCCGAAGGAGCTTGGTATAGCGATCCGATGGACTCACCACCTCTTTTCCGGTTTCCTACCGGTGCACGACTTCCATTCACTTTAACCTTTAATGAATTAATCTTTTAAACATCAAGTACGATTTTCTGGACTTAGAATGGAATTTTTTTTTTACGTTTTTGATGTGGCATGCCGGATCCGGCCATAACTTCTAGGCCGGGTTTGGGGTGCTACACGTGTGGCACACGAAAGGCCTACTTCATCGACCACACGGCTGTGTCTCGGCACACGACCTCCACACGGACAGTCCACACGCCCGTGTGGCGTCGATAGTAGCGTTTTCGACTTTTTTCGAAACGCGATTTCAGATCGGCTGGAGTACACACCTAGTTTCGATCGAAGCCTAACGCAATCTCGAAAACTCCAGAACCTATTATTGACAATCGTAAGCCAAATGTTTAGTCTCTTGATTCAAATAATTCAGAATAGATAAATCCTAAAATGAGAGATCTTCTTATCTTCAACAAAAAACGACGATTACTCGCTGTTTAGAAGCCCGATTAGTGATCTACATAACCTTGATTGTCCCCTAAACAACAAACTAAATCCCTCTTAAACGATCTCCAAAAGAAACCACACAATTTAACAAAACCAAACAATTTAACAAAACCATATTTACCGAGCCGGCGGAACAACTACCAATACGCAAAATAATCGAAAGAAAGAAAAATGGAGGAGAGGGGTAAAAGAAATAAAATTTCGACAGCAGGGGGTTTGGGAAAAGAAAAAAATGACAGAGAGAGCAAAAAGAAAAAGGAAAACAGGTTAGGCAAACATTTGATAAACCCTACCCCCTTTTAGTGTTTTAATCCAACTCAAACGTTCGTACAGCTTATTAGTAAAATGATGCCCCACTCACGACTCGAACTTGGGATCTCAGGCATATAACCACTAGTCCAGCAAACCCATTCTGTTAAGGTCCTACCAATAAATTCTTATAAGCCTATTAACCAAAAGTCAAGCTTTAATGAAATAAAAACTTAAATTTAGCCAAAGCTAAGGCTCGAACTTGGGACCTCCCAAACATACCCTAGAGCACATAACCTCTTAAACCACATATACTTTATGCCAAAATGACTCAAAACAAAATTCCCGAAATTTCCATGCTCAACAATCACAAAAGCCGAAATTACAGAAATTTGGGCCATTACATTTATTCGTTGTTTTGACCTGGTCCTTGAGCCATTTAAATGCGCATATCGAAACGCCGCGTTTTGGTGACTGGGAATATTTTCATTTTTAATTCTCGTTCATTTGTGTGTATTCTATTTCGGTCCTTAATTCTATTTTAATAGTTTTATTTGTTTATAAATTATCCTTTTGATGTCATTTTTATTTCAATCGAGTCTTTTTTTAATTTTAGTTTCTTTTTATTTTATTTTATTCATTTCAAATAATTCTTGATAAAATTTATTATTTGTTGTAATATATATATTGCTTGAATTATATTGTATATATTATGTTCACATTATTTTAGTTGTTATTTTTGGATTCCCTTTTATATATATATATATATATATATATTCTTTTAAATCTATTTATATATAATTTATTTCTTTTAAAGATCTATTTTACTATATATATATATTTTTAACACTTTCTTATATTATTATCCTTTTATATATACATTATTTATATTAAGTTTTTCACTTTATGTATGCTAATTATTGTTGATGAATAAATCTTGTTTCAAATTATTTTGTATGATCATTGGTTTCATATTATATAGATTGTTATTCGTATATTCTTTTGTATATTTTTATGGTTGTATTTATATAGTTTATTTATGTTAAAACTTTATGTACATTATTCGTTTTAAAGTTTTATATGGGCATACATTATTTTTTATGTACATAGTTTATATTATATTTTTATTTATAAATTTTGGTTTTAAATTGTTTTGTATAGCACAAATTTTAAATTTCTTCTTATAATACTTATTTTGAAATTCATTTATATGTTAAACTTTAAATTTTATGTATTAATTATTTTTATTTTATTTATTTTATGATTTATTTCAAATTTTGCATGTATTATTTGTTTATATACATATAATTTGCCTTTAAATCATCTTTTTCATTGTCGATTTTGAATTTATCTTCCTTTTCATTATTTGTTTTAACACTTTGCTCATTACCTTTGAAAAGTTTTCATTTCATTGTTTAAATAGTTTTTTTATTCATTAGTCTTTATTTAGAAATGTTAAATAATGTATGTTGTAAGATTATTACCATTGGGTGTATTTTGACTACATATTCGTATCTTTATATTATTGTCGATAATTTGTATAAAATGTTATCCATGTATATTTTCCATATTTGTTACTTTGTTTTTCATTTCCGTGAATTGTATTATGATTGAGATTGCTAACTTATTTGCCTAAAATTGAACATTTCATTTTCTTTACTTCAAACAAACCAAATAAATGTATTTCAAGTCCATTTTTATAATCGCTCCTATTTGAAAGCTTCACCAAAAAAAAAATAAGGCAATATTTTGTGTTTGGAAACTCAAGAAATTGTGTAACACCCCGAATTTTGAGCTTAGAAATTTTGGGTTTTGAGCATAGGGGCAATGAGGTGGTGGCACTTAAGTGATTAGTTGTGTGCTTTAATGATAGAATGGGCCTGCTGGTCTGGTGGATAAGTGGAGTGTTAGTGTACCTTGAGGCTCTGGGTTCAAGTCATGGGGTACGCGTTTTAGAGAATTTTTTTATTTTTGATTCATTCCTTTTTAGTTAATAATTATAAGTAATTATAATTATTAAATTTTGTGTTAAGAAATGAGATTTTTGTTATTATTTTTATTTTTTACTGCTATTTTGGTTATTTTTGGACGTTCTTTTCTGCTCTTCGGTTCTGACTTGGGGTTTTAGGATTTTTGCTCCTCTGTCGCCATCTTAGATCGCAATAATCTGGTGTGAGATTCAAAGCTGATCTTCTACTTTCAGTTTTTATTTCCTTTTCTACTTCAATCGATTGTATCTTGATTCGCGAGTCCCTTTCCCTACGGCCTTTTTGCATTAATCCTTTCGTTTCTGAGCCTCTAGATGATAGGAGTGCTGAGAAAGCACCCATTTTCGATAGAGTGAGGTTTTGGGATAGTTTTGGTGGCAAAAATAGCAAAAACGAGGCTGACTCGAGGTTTCGTGGCCCCCTCGATGACCACAAGGGCGTGTGCCGAGGCACATAGCTGTATGGATTTGGGAAATTAGGGTTCCAGACCAAATTGGGTGCCACACGGCCTGGCTACACGACTGTGTGGCCGATTTGGGATTTTTGTCAGAAACCACATGGGCGTGTCTCATGGGCACATGGGTGTGTGGGTTTGGTAATTAAGGATTCTGAGTTTTATGGTCACACGGCCTGGCCACACGGCCATGTAACTGATTTGAGGATTTTAGGGTTCTCACACGGGAATTTGTTTCGGGACACACTGATTTGGTTATTTTAATAAAATATTTCTTTTTACTAAAACAATGATTTTGGCCTACGTAAATATGAGAAAATGGGTTCGGGAGTCGATTACGTATGAGAAAGGATTAACACCCTCATTACGCCCAAAATTGGTACCAAATCGATTAAATATTGTCCTTATGTCTGAAATTTAAAAATGTTTTTGAAATGTGGTTCCTTTTAATAACATTTGAATAACCCGAGCTGGTCATCAAAGTCATCTTGTTTCAGAGGAATATAGCATCACATCCAGCACGATAGGACATGATCCTTTATACCCTCGGAACCACGATAAATTTTGTCTTTCAAAAGTTTATAATTTGAGAATTACAAAAGGATGCCCAATTATTTAGTCCAACGAAAAACCGAAACCCAGCACAGTAGGGCACGATTCCTCAAATTTCCAAACATCGGACATTGTCTTGTTTTAGAATTTACAGAGCATGAGTGGAATTCTAAAGGAATATTCGATTGTTTTGAACAAACAGGAAATCGCAACCCAGCACGATAGGGCACAATTCTCCGAATTGCCAAACATCAAACATTACCTTCATTTTGAAGAATTTTTAAAGACATAAGCGAAATTCCAAAGAAGTATTCGATTGTTTTGAAAAAATGGAAAATCGCAACCCAGCACGATAGGGCACGATTCCCGAATTGCCAAACATCGAGTATTGCCTTCGTTTTAAAGAATTTTTAAATGAATAATTGTAAAAGGAGCTTAAAACGCGTTAATGCGACTTAAAATAAAACGAAATTGATCTTAAAGATTTGGACCTTATAAAACCACATTTCGCAAACCAAATGGAAAACAATGATATGGGATAATATACACATAAGATACGACACTTGGTAAATGAAGACAATATAATCTTATTTAACCAATCAAATCAAACAAACAACTAATTTAAAACAACAAAATTTACAAGCATGGGTAAACAACGATTGATATACTAATACATAAGAAGGCGAATTAATGATGTGCAACCAATATACATGAAATAATATGAAACAATTACCACATAATGTACCAAACAAAATAAAACCAATATGATACAAAACAATTAAAAATATGATGAATCGATAACGATATTACATGCTCGAATTTGAAATAATTTACATGGATAAGAATCTTGTATAATTAATTATTAAAAAATGATTTTGAATCGAATAGAATACAAAATAATACATCTATTTTAAATAAAAATATACATACAAAATGAAAGAAAACTTAAATAATATACAAAACATGAAAGGTTCTTAAATAACAAAAGAATATATAATAAAATCACTACAGGAAAATAGACTTTTAGCGGCGCTTTTTTTAGCCTTTAGCGGCGCTTTCTAAAACGCCGCAAAAAACGTCGCTATAGGTAACGCCACAAAAATTTGTGGCGTTTATTGAAAAAAGCGCCGCTAAAAGTCAAGGCTTTTAGCGGTGCTTTTTCTACAAACGCCGCTAATTTTGGCAGATTTGTAATTTTTTTTTTCACCAATATCCAGCCCTTCCTGCATTAAAATCCAACCAAATACAACAAATATAATATAAAATGCAGCCAAAAACAAAAATTTAGCATAAAAAATACAACCAAAAACATTAATTCTAAATGATACTTCAAATTTAACTAAAGATATATGATATAATTCATAAATAAAGTATAATTTAAAATATTTTTACAATAATGTTAAACGTGACAAAATTTAAAAACATTCTTACAATAAGAAAACTAATGTCTAAGATGGCGGCTTTTATGATTCTTTGAAACATATGCATCATCTGCTTTGAAGTCATGTAGTGGAGGTCATCGTACTTTTGCTCTGCTCGCTACCATCGCTCGTGCATCGCCTCTCTCTCGCTGCTTGCCTGCCTCCCTCTCTCTGCCTCCGCTCTAAGTTGTTGCTGGAGTTCTTCATATTTTCGTTGAACCTCGGTAATTTGCTCAACCGTGTTCGCTTGTATCTGAGCTATCTTGTCTCTTAACCTCTGAACTTCAACTTGAGCTTGACTTAGGAAGGCATGTATTCTTGGGGCCGGATCCAAAATATTGGGTCGAGGTAACACGGATCCTTGAAATCGAACCCGATCGTACCTTTTAGGACCCAAAACTTCAGTGATAATTCTGTTATCAATGTTCTCAAGATTAACAGAACTATCACTCGAAGCAATCGCTTCATATTCCGCCTTCTTCTCCTTTAGTTTCTCCTAAAAAATCAATTAAAGAGTTAGAAACGAAATATATAGTAAAAAGGAATGCAACATAACTTAACATTATTTAAAACTACTAATGAAGAATTGAATTAAACAATTATAATTAAAGATTATAAATATTTAGAATAAATAAAAATATTATTAAGTAAATATACCATAATTTCTCCAGCTTCGGATGTCATAGGAGATCCATCTTTCTTCCTATGCGTAATCTCAAAAAGTCAAGGCGTCCAACTTTTGTCGGATTTGACTTCCTACAATATAGTAGTAAGAATATTATTTAATAATAGAAAGTTATTAATATTTGAAAGAATTAATAAATTCATAATACCTCACCCTCATTCTGAAGCAAAACTTCTCGACCCTGCCGTGTGCATGAATTTTTGTTTTTGCCTGCTGCTTGTTCGAACTCGCTCACGGTCCTACATAATAAAATTATTATTACGTATATAGTAAACACTATATATAAGAGTTTGGAAATACGCAATACCTCTCCTTTCTTTGAATTCCAAAATCTAACCGCATCTTCCCATTGATACCTCAGCATTCCTGGTGGAACATTTCTTAGTTTTTCCTCGAGGCTTATGTCTTTCTTAAAATATTGTTTCTTTAAAGTGCTTTTATTGTCTCTCCATCTTTTACCTAATGCCTTCTTGATATAATCATCGGAGACTTCTAAAGCAAATCTCTCCTAAAAAAACATAAGTTTAGAATGTAAATATAAATGAAACTTAAACCAAAGTATTATAAATTGCATTCACATTTTGTTACCTTAATATTAGTGAGAGCCTGATTTTTGTTGCTATCAGGCATGTGATGCCATGATTCGTAGTTGATGGGCAACATATTTTCATTTCGTGCTAAAATGCCCAAATAGCCTGCTAAAAGTCGAGCTTCAGATCCAACAGGCTGACCATGAGTATTTCTACTTACTTTAACACGCTCGACAGGATCTAAGTCGTATAAATCTCTAAGCAGCGTACGTCCTCGAACTCTGCGCGTCCCACCATTTTCAGCTGAAAAATGATATACTATTATTATATTAAAATTGACAAATAATTCAATAATAAAAGTCAACACATGTAAAATGAACATAATATTACTTTGAAATTCTTCAGGCTCATCAAGTGTCTCTGACACATTCGAAGATCCAACAACTGTCTGCTGTTCACTATTTCCTTCTTCCGAATTTGGAGTATTTTGGACAATACTTAAATCTCGTAATTTTCTTCTACGCATTTTTCCTGCAATACACATAAAATAGTTAAAGTTTTAGTAACAAATTACAATAATAGTAGTACATATAAAATAGTTAAATTATATAACATGACAAAGATTAAAATTATAATATTACATATAATTAAAAAATTGTAAAATCTTACTACATCATTATTCGTAAATATCTTCATCCACATCATGTCAAACCCATTGATGTTGTGTATTAGTACTAGGGATATTTTCATCTAAGTTTTGTTCTGGAAAAGGTAATGTTTCTGATCTTTCGACGATGTCATCTCTACTTCCATTACCCATTTCAAACAAGTCTCTAGGGGTGTTCCGGAGTACAACATACCAACCCTCATCAGTTGGATCTTTCGAATAAAAAACTTGTTTCACTTGAGAGGAAAATACATATGGCTCGTCCATCAATTGTTGTCCAGTGTGAATCAAGCGAGAGAAATTCAACATTATAAAACCAAATTGATCTTCTTTAATTCCTCGAGCAGTATTAACATCAGCCCAATCACACTGAAATAAGACAACTTTCCATCTGCCATAGTAATCCAACTCAATAATGTTGGTAAGAAATCCGTAATACTCTACATTACCCTCAACCGGATTACTGTCCTTAGTACTAGCATAACTTGTAATTGAAGAATTAACTACAACTCCACAATTTTGAGTTCTTCTCATTCTCTCATGATACTTTGTATGAAATTTGTATCCATTGATGAGGAAGGCACTATATCTTTTTATTATTCTGTTCGGACCTTGGGAAAGCCATTTAACTTCGTCATTGGCGTCCTTTCCACTCCAAACCTATTGAATCGAAAGTAAATTGAATAATTAACTAAATTTCAGGATTATATGTAACTTATTAACTTTAGTTACATACCGTTTGACTTAACTATTCATGAAAAGATTCTGTGAATAACTTATTAATCTCTCGATGTTGCAATCTTCGAGAGTGTGCACGAGATCTCAAAATTTGTTTGTACTCACTATGTTAAAAACAAGTATAATTGGTTAGAAGATAAACAAATCAAAACGACGAATATGTGAGGAAATTTTAGAACTTACTTGCGTAACGGTTCAACTAAATCATGGTGAAAAAGTACATATCGATGTGCTTGTATCCACGATATATCATCTAATTCTGCAATTTCAACTTTTCCGATTGGTTTTCCATAACTTTGGAATAAATAAGTTTCGGCCAAGTTATGATCATTGAGCCCAGCATTTCTATTTGGTCTATTCAATCGTGTTTCAACATCTTCTAAATATCTCGAACAGAATGTCATGCACTCCTCTGCCAAGTAGCCTTCAGCAATTGATCCTTCTGGATAACGCTTATTGCGACAATAAGATTTCAATTTGCTTAAGAACCTAAACACGATATACAATATTTATCAAAAGTTGTAACTAAATGTATAGACGCGAATAAAAAAATACTTGACAAATAAATTAGCACCTTTCTATTGGATACATCCATCGATAAAAAACCGGTCCACCAAGTATTGCTTCGTGAGGGAGATGGATTACCAAGTGCACCATAATAGTGAAGAAAGAAGGTGGAAAGATCTTCTCCAAATTGCATAAAGTCAAAGCAGCTCGATCCTGTACTTTCTTAAGTTCTTCAACATCCAAAACTTTGCCACAAATAGCTTTCATTATATTGGATAGTTCAATTATACAGACGTCACATTTTTGACATGCAAAGACCGTAAAACAATCGGGAGTAAATCTTGCATCAAGATGTGGTAATCATGTGATTTTAATGAATATAATCTTTGATCTTTAAGACTCACACATCGAGATATATTTGACGCATACGCATCTGGGACCTTTATATCCTTCAACACCATACAAAACACCTCTTTCTCTTCCTTTGACATTGAAAAAATAGAATGCGGCAACTGATATTTCCCATTCGGAAGTACTTGAGGATGAAGATCATGCCGAATTCTCATATCAACTAAATCAAGTCGACTCTGAAGATTGTCTTTTGATTTTCCATCGACATTTAAAATTGTCCCAATTATGTTCTCGCGGACATTCTTCTCAATATGCATGACATCAAGATTGTGGCGTAAAATATTATGCTCCCAATAAGGCAACTCAAAAAAAATACTTCTTTTTTTCCACAAGTCTGCCTCATTAGGATCATTCTCTTCGTCAGATTCATCATCGGATTCATCCCTTGATCTTCTCTTTGATTGCGTGTTAGGTGGTTGATTCATCTTCCCATAACTGAAGTTGATATCTTTTAACATAAACAAGATTTCAGATCCAACGGTCTCTGTTGAGGAGCTCCTCTGTACTCTTGATCAAGATCAAATAGAGTCCTCTGAAATCTAAATTTATGATTTCCATCTAACCACCGATGATGGCCCATGTAAGAGAACTTCTTCCCATTGTACAACCACTTCGAACAAGTTTGCGCAGCACAACAAGGACAAGCATAACGTCTTTTAGTACTCCAACCCGATAAATTAGCATAAGCCGGGAAATTATTAATTGTCCACAATAAAGCTGCACGTAAATAAAAGTTCTCTTTTCTTAATACATCATATGTCTCAACACCCGACCATAATTGTTTTAACTCTTCAATAAGTGGCTGCAAATAGATGTCAATATCATTTCCGGGAACTTTCTCTCCAGGAATAATCATTGATAAAATAAACGAAGATTTCTTCATGCAAATCCATGGAGGCAAATTGTAAGGAACAAGCACCAAAGGCCAAGTACTGTACGAAGTACTCATGATTTTAAATGGATTAAAGCCGTCAGCTGCTAGCCCAAGCCTCACATTTCGAGGATCGCTTGCAAAGCTTGAAAATTTCATGTCAAATGATTTCCAAGCTAAAGAATCCGCAAGATGTCTTAATAATCCATCATCGGTCCGTTGATCATTATGCCACCTCATAGATTCGGCCGTCTTTGACGACATGAAAAGCCTTTGAAGTCTTGGTATTAGGGGAAAGTATCACAAAACCTTGACTGGCTTCTTTCTTAACTGTGCCCCACCTTCATCCGCATTCACATCTTCTGTATTCCCATTCATCCAACGAGACTTGCCGCAAACATTACAACACCGTTGGTTCTTCCGATCACCCCAAGACATGCGATCATTTGGGCAACTATGAATTTTATCGTACCCAAGGCCCAAATCTTTTATTAATCTCTTCATATCTTGACAAGATTGGGGGATTTTTGCAAAAGGAAACATCTCTCTCAGAAACTCTAGCAGCATTGTAAAAGAATTTCCAGTCCACCCTCCCAAACATTTTAAGTGAAATAAACGAATGCAGAAGGACAATTTTGAATATTTTGATCCCTCGTAAAGTTCTTCATTCATTTCATTAAGTAAATTGTAGAACTTCACCGCTTCTTCATTTGGCTCCTCATAAGGTGCACTTGTTCCCGTTTCGCCAAAAACATTTCCAGCAATATTACAATCATCGAATGCAATAAAGTCAGGTGGAAAGGATTGCTCACCATGACTGTGCATATTAAATGCATCCCGCAACATACATTCCATGTCATCTTGTCTAACATACTGATGGTAATCAGTATCAGGATAAGTCGGATTAATCGTTGAAGAAGTTCCACAAGATGTACACTCCCCATGGAAAATCCATTTTTTATACCCCTGAATAAAGCCATCAACAATTAGATGTTCGTAGACAACTTCACGAGTATGCCAATTGATGTTGCCACACTTCTTACACGGGCAAAGAATCATATTCTCTTGGCTTTCATTTTGAAATGCAAAATTTAGAAAAGTTTGTACTCCATTTCGATAGGCGTTGCTTACCCTTGACAATTTCATCCAACTCCTATCCATTTCGTAGTTCTTGAATTCTAAAGTTGACAATAAATTACACAGGTAAGTTGTTTATTATGTAAGTCTTGATATGATATATTTTTATGTTTTATGTAAGTTATGTAGATTATGTAAGTTATGAAATTTGATCCATTATATCTTACAGCTCGATATAAGGCAACCCATCAGGTTTCCAGCCTATATACTTTGAATCTTTTTGAATTTTTTAAGATTCATCATACGTGGCGTTGTTACACCTAGGGAGGATCCATTATATCTTACTACTCGATATAAGGCAACCCGTCAAGTTTCCAAATTTATATACTTTGAATCTTTAAAATATTTAAAAAAGGTTGGAGAGAAGGTCACTATTGTTGTAATTTTAATGCACAAGCAAGCTACATGGTAATAAATATGCAATAGTAAATGAGCTCGATAGAACTTAAAAGGTATGATTTATTTTGAATAAAAGTTTAACTTAAATGATAAAGCAGACGATAATATTTGTGATAAAACGGACAATAATATTTGTGATAAAACGGAAGAGAATATTTCAATAATAATTTAAATTGAAGTTAAAAACTATATAAAATATTTTATTAAATATTTGTATATTAGATGGGACATATTATATTAACAAATAAATTTATCAAAAATCGTGATAGAAATATTTTTATATTAGATGAGACATATTATATCAATAAATAAATTTATTAAAAATCGTGATAGAAATATAGAAATATTAAATCACAAATTACGAAAATATGGTAAAAAAATTAACGTGGCAAGCATACATGTCGAAAGGTATAATATTATTAAAAGGTTGGAAATTGAGCAGAAATGATCCATTTTATAGTACCATTGTAAGTAGAAACATACGGATTGCAACCAGTAGCAAAGAGATCCCAAAGATAAGCAGAATAAGCAAATTAAAAAAATTAAAGGCAGCATAACAAGTCTCTAAGGGTAAACAACATAAGCAAATTAAAAAAATAATCAAAGGACAGACTTGAAATAAGTTAAAAACATGATCCATTAATTGTCCATTAAAAACTAATGTTACGATAAACAAGAATGGTAATTTAAAAAAACGAAAATAAAAGAAAATAAAAGAGTAGCTAACCTTTTGGTTATCTAGGCTTTGTATTTGAGTAGTATTTGTACTTTGTATTTGGTTTCTTAGATCTCGAGTGATAACTGATAGAGCAGTTGAAAGCTTCGGCTCTTTTTGCTATTGCTGATCCGATCTTGCCCAATCCAACAATTCCAACTAATTACAATTATTACAAACATGATTAATTATTCAACATATAGCTATCCAAATGAAAAAGAAGAAGTCGACACAAGATAATCTTTTAGTACAATGACCAAATTGATTCAGACTTCCTCTCTTGAAGTCTTTGTCATCTACATCTATATCATTCTCCACACCTTTCTCACCCAGTTTGAAGCAGTTGCCAAATCTGTTATTAAAAAAAATAGATTAAAAAAGAAAAAAGCAAAAAGCAACTGTTACTTATAAACGTAAAAAGCAAATAGCAAATCTATAAACCTTTTTTATTATTAATTTTAAAACTTGCATGTTTTGATGGTTAATTATTTGAGTTACTCTAACATTTGGCATTTAAATTTATTGTTTGGATAAGATGTGGAGTGTCACAAAATGATTCCTTCCCACACCCAGACTTAACTTGTACTTAAAAACATGGATAATGAGAAAATAACAAGGCATTGCTATCAACCTTGAAAAGGAAATAAATAAGGTAAATTGCTCAAAATTTAAAAAGAAGTATGGATAGACCAAAAATAACGGCAACATCTAAATGCATAGACATTTAAATGCAAAATTTAACAAGGTATTGCTATCAACCTTAAACTTTTATCGACCAAAAATAAACATAACAACATCTAAATGCATAGACATGGAAGCTTATATTTCAAAGAACCCTCATCACCATGTTTGTTCCAAATTTCAACAACTTGCCTAACTACCAACTACCGGTACCCGAAATCTTAGATGCGAGAACAAATTCGTATTTACAAATTGTAAAAGTCGAATCAGTTTTTATACCGTCTTTATATTGCTGCTATTGCTACAAATTAGGTAGGCTCTTAAACTAAACTGATATTTCCACTCATCAGTTCCTCTTGAAATGGCACATAATGCAAAATGCATAGATCTCCGTGCACCATTTGAAAGTGTTCATCTGCTAGATGAATGGTAATAGTTTTGTTAGCAAGTAAACTGGAAAGGAATGGCATTTACTAATTCTTAGAGCAGAAGCTATAAACAAGTGAGAATAGCTAATTGCCTACTATCAAAGCTTGCAGATTGCCTGCTACCATCAAGGTACAAAGGCCTTGTTGCTCTCTCGCATTTGGCAACAACAAATGTGTCTAGTTGTGGCTCTGGAACTGAAAATCATAAACATAAATCAATAATCAATTGGAAAATTGTAAACAAAATTGCAGTCAATGAGTGGACTTTCTTTTCAAATCAACCATAAGTTCCAAGTACTTGAACAGAAATCACTCAAGAAAAACAAACTAAAGCCTGTTAAGGTGTAAACTTAAGAAAGAACTA
Source organism: Gossypium arboreum (assembly GCF_025698485.1). NCBI lineage: Eukaryota > Viridiplantae > Streptophyta > Magnoliopsida > Malvales > Malvaceae > Gossypium > Gossypium arboreum. The sequence continues at coordinate 11,438,344 of NC_069082.1, read as the reverse complement.
GTTACAAATTGCAAGTACTTGATTGTTGTCAGAAAAGCACTGCGAAGGTAGAGTGTTCGACTTAGTTCCAGTAGTCGGGGTTCAAAACTTCAAATCCTCATAACCTCAAATATATACAAGAAAAGAAGGACAAAAAAACCTTCTGAGCGCATAACAAGAACAATATACCTCTTCATCCTACTTTTTCCTTTAACTGAAAGAGTGGCCAACAATATTTAATCAGTTGAGATAACAACGAAAAGAAATCTAAATTTACCGATTGCTTACGGCAGAGGAGGGCTACTGCTATGGTGACACATCAGAGAGTAGAACGGACAGCGCTGAGCAGGTGGTCTGGCCGGCGTCTTCAGCAGGAGATGGCTATGGATTTTGGGGAAATTTTAGGGATTAGAAAATCTGTGGAATTGGGGGAAATCTGTTTTGGAAGGAGGGAATGGCCAAGTATCGGGCAAGTAATAGGATAAAATGAAAGAGAGGAAAACGACGGCGTTTTGCTAAAAAAATTGGACCTTTTTTGGCGTTTCCAAAAACCTCCACTAAACCCACTTAACTGCACACTAAAACGGTGACATTTTAACTATTCTAAATTATTTTTTGCAGCATTTTCAAGAAAAACGCCGCTAATTCTAATCTATTGTGGCATTTCCATATTAGCGCTGCTAAATGCATCTAGAAAACGGCACCGTTTCAATCAATGTACATTGTTTTTTGTGACGTTTTTGAAAAACGCCGCTAAAGTTTAACATTAATTCTTGTGGCGTTTTAGTAGAAACGCCGCCAATGCTAATCTATTCCGGCGTTTGGTACCCTTGCGCCACTAAAGATGCATTGTAAAATGGCGTCGTTTTGATTAATGAAAATATGATTTTTGTGGCGTTTTCAAGTAAACGCCGCTAATGTTACTCTATTGCGGCATTTTTCATATTAGCGCCGTTAATCCCTCTAAACAAACGGTGCCGTTTTGTTTTAAGTAATATGATTATTTGCGGCGTTTTTGTCTAAAACGTCGCTAATACCTTAAATAGTAATAAATATTTATAGTTTAATTATTTATTAAATTACTTTAAATTAATTTTTGTTTTGCTTCTAACAATATATTTAATTTGTAAACCCCCGAATACCTTATAAACTAAACCATAAACTCAAATACCCTAAACCTTAAATTTTAAACTCTAAACACTAATTCCATATATACCCTAAATTCGTAAACCATAAACGTCAAGATTTTTACTACTTGTTTAAACCCTAAAATAATTTGATTTTTTCTCATTTTTATCAATACTCCTTACCCTAAAACCATATATAATACTCTAAACATGTACTAAGACCTTAAACCCTAAATGGTAAACCACACAAACAACAAAATTTAAATTACTAAACCCCAAATCTAAAATAACAAACCATAAACTTAACATGATGACCATTAAACCCTAAACCATAAAAAACCTAAATCGTACGTAAACTTTAAACCTTACATATTAAACCCTAAACCCAAAAATAAATTTAATCAATACTAAGTACGTATTACTTCCACAATTTATTATAATTCAATATAAGCGCTTTTACATTAATTTCTATGTATATACACATCAACATCCATGTGTGAATATTTTTTTGGGATTTAGAGTTTGGGGTCTATAGATAATTAGTATTGTTTATGGTTTATATATATATATATGTTTTTACAATTTAGGGTTTAATTTGTTAAGGTTTAGGGGTTTAGATCTCACAGCGTCGATTTTAACAGCTTGATAACTTAAATGAAAATTTCTAAATAGTTTAGTAATCAATTTGTAACTTTTCATAGTTAAGTAACTAAAATGAAACTTTCTCATAGCTAAGTAAATGGTGTGTAGTTTATATTTTTTATAAAGTTAGTTTCAAATATCAAAATAAAATCGAATTCAAAACAAAAATAAGAAAATAATATGAAAAGTAAATTGGATCAAATTGGAATGAGTGTCGGTTATCGTACTCGAAAATAGCTGCTCAACTTTTTATGGCTTTTGGATAAAAAATGGTGCTATATATCAACTATTTGTGGCGTTTTCTTAAAAAACGCCGCTATTACTCAGTTTTAGCGGCGTTTTTGCTCCAAACGCCGCTATTACTCAGTTTTTAGCGGCGTTTTTGTGCAAACGCCGCTAATGCATAATCTGTGTGGCGTTTTTTGGCCAAACGCCACTAAAAATGCCGCTATAGCCCTATTTTCTTGTAGTGAATATGTTCTTATGTAGTGAACTATATACATAATAGATTTTTTTAAAATATATATGTGTACATATATATATATATATATGAAAAATTGATTTAAAAAGAAATATACAATGAAATAAATTTAAAGGAAAATATATAAAACAATAGAAGATCAACAATGCATGTAAAAACATAATGTTCAACCATTCAAAGTGATAATATAGGAAACATTTAGTATATATAAGTATGAAAACAAATTTATAACAAAATAATATAAATAATATACAAAACAATATGGAAACAATTTGAAAACTATTTAATATGAAAAATTACAAATGAGCAACATATAAAAGGGTTTGAAATGATTTGCATATATATAAAAATAACACTAATAAATAATATTGAAATAAACATTGTGAAAGAAGTGATTTGGAGCAAATAACATACAATATTTTTAAAAACAAAATATATTTACTTAAAGGTGATAATATGCATACAATAATAAAAACCATGAAAACAATATATAATGAAGATATGATAAAAATAAAGAATAAACGATATACTTGATGAATAACAAATCAATATATAATGAAACAATACACACATAAAAAATAAAATAAAATAATTTAAGATTAATTTATATAATTTTAAAATAAGTAATATGCATGAAAGTTTGAGATAAACCAAAAGATGAAATAGCTAAAATAAACAGTATACAAATTAGTAATGTAAAAATAGATTTTTAAAATAAATATCAAAAGAAGAAGATTAGAGTAAGCATATACGAAATACTATACATTAGTTTAAATAAATAATGTACATAGATTAAAAAATAGTTTAACGTAAATAATATATATAAGAATATTAATGAATAAGAGTATTTAGATGAATAACATAAAAAATTTAACAACGGAGGATGGCAGAGAACTTTAGAATAAATAGACATATAATAAAAAAATAAAGCATATATCCAAACGTAAGTATAAAAATAACATACGAACATAAAGTAAATTTGATAACACAATTTAAAACCATATGTTAGAAAGGTTAAAAAAAATAAAATGAAAAATAAGACAAAAAAATGAAAAATTACATAACTAAAATAAACAAACTCAAGTGAGCTAAATACAAACTGAAAGGATTAATTAATAAATAAAACAAGTCATTGAAAATGAAATAGGGACCGAAGTGCAGTGCACGCGAATGCAGAGGGACTTAAACTGGAAATATACCAGACCCCCAAAACGCAGTGCACAAACGAGGACTAAAATGCAATAGCGCATAAGCTTTTGGAAAAAATTAAAAAAAGGATAGGAGGCCAATCGGAGTCCAATGAGACGTGGCACAAAAGGGAAGGGTGGATCGTGCAAAGTTCCCTTTTGAGCAAAAGGGCGCGGATCCGACTACGGGTCGGGTCGTCGCGCTAGTTCCCTTATTCCCTATACGGCGCCGTTCTATGTTGCTTATAAAAGCTCCAATTTAGCCCATTCTACCGAACCCTAGCCTCCTTCCATCTTTACCAGCAGACCCTAGCCCCATTTTTTAACCCCATCATTGATCCACCACCAAGAACGGTGACCGGTGGTTTTGGGGGCTCCGATGAATCTATTTTCAACCTGAAAATCCTGTCTTGACTTCGATTTGAATGAAGCAAAAGAGAACCAGTGGCTTATTCGCAAGGTGAGATTACTATTTTATTTCGTTATACTAAAAAAACAAAACGAAAAGAAAAAAATGAAACAGATTCGAAACACAGAAATATAAGGTGTTTAAAATCACCTTTCAATTTTTTGATTGCTCTTCTATTCAATATGCATATATGTGTAAAAAAAAAGAGAAAGAGAGCCCCTTACAATCGCTCTGTTCTTGCTTTTATAGTCGAAACCGAAAAAGAATAAATCAAAATACAATTTTTCTTCATTTTTCCTATTTGTTGTTGTCCTGCTGTCGTTTGCTTGTTTTTGTTTACAGGTACGGGGCGACGTGGAGGCATGAGGGTGGCGTACAGAGGCGTGCAGGGGTGGTACGGAGCATACGGCGCTAGGGGGCTTGGTTGCGGCGCTAGGGTTTCTGCCCTAATTTTTTGCTCTTGGGCCAAAGTAGTTGGGCTTTAATTTGTAAATGGATCTTGGGTCATGTAATCTGGACTTTGGACATTTAATTAATTATTGGTTTTTTATTATTTGGTTTGAGGTTAATGGGCTAGGCAAATCTGGCCCATTACAGTCGTGTCTGCTCTGCTTCTGAAATTAGTGGATTTGGACAGTGAGTTACACGACCTACTCCCACTGCCGTGCCTCTGTACTACACTGGCGTGTGCCTACGTTACACGGCCATGTACTACTCCTTACATGAGCGTTTGGACCTCCACACGGCCTGGACTACTCCGCACGGCCAGAGCACACGAGCGTGTGGCCCTAACTCGCCAAATACTATATTCATGTCAACATGATCTAAAATGCAAATCCATTTGTTCCAACCTCTCGACTAAGATTACTTAGGGTGATTATGACTCTGTTCTGACCTTGATTTATGTATTTTTTGTGATTGAGGTGTGACATGTTAGGTATGGAATCTGAATGCACAAGTATGCATGTTTTTGTAACTGATGATTGATTGCAAGCAATTGTTTCTGAATGTCTGTCTGAGATTGTGTTCTGAACTGGTGCATCAGCATTCATACATTTGCATACATTCATCTACATAAACCTTTTTGGGTGGGATTTTGAAGAGAAGGGAGTTTTACGATTTGGCAGTTTAACTGCATTTTACAGTCCCAATTCCTAGAGGGTCGTGGATGATTCGATTGTCTTCATGGATTTGTCTTGCGCATGTCAGAGATATCGTCGACATCATTGCATGTTGTTATTATTTGATTTAGAAGTTTTACTGCAACCGATCGTTATAGCGGTTTACCGTATTGCACTGTACTGCATGTACGTTAGCTACACTAATACCTTTATCTGATCTGGCAGAACATACTACACGACTGTACCGTGGTTCACTGTATTGCACGATACAACTGATATGCTAGCTTTGCTGCGTAATATATGTGACTAGCAATCTATCTGTGTTCTGATAGCCCTAATTCTAGAGGGTCGAGGGCGGTCCCAATTCCCTGAGGGTCGTGGACAATGTAGATGATCATCATTGCTGGGAAATCTGGGATGACATCATATGGATGGGTTGATTAAATCCCCATAGGGGGTATAAGGTTGGATTGGCTTTTCGAGGTCCTAATTAGAGTACAGGGATGGGTGGTCGATTATATCCCTACATGAGGTGTAAGGTTGGACGGAGATGGTGTGTTGGTTGGATGGGTGGGTTGTTTTATAACTCATTCACACTCATATGCATCTGACTAAATTTGTTTGATTAAATGTTACTATTACTGTGTGACTGCAATGTCTGGTTGATCTAATTGACTGAACACATGTGTGATAGAATGTATTTGACTATTCTCTTGAAAGGCACACGTGCCTGATAGTAATTTATGTGTTTGACTGTTACTGTACTAAGTTGGGCTAAAGCCCCAAACTGAGATTGATTCCGATTCTGAAAAGGGCGTAAGCCTAGATTGTGACTGTTGAAAACTACCATTACTATGTTTGACAGAGCCATATGACTGTAAAGTTACATATGGCCTGTATTTGATTTAGTCGATTTGTAAGTATGTTCTATGTTTGAACTGTTTCTAGTTTTCTGGTTTTTCTCACTATTGAATATTTGTTTGATCTCACACTGAGCTCGAGTAGCTCACCCCCTCTTCTGTTTCTCCTTTCAGGTACAGTTTTGGATTCTGGACACTGGACTCAGAACTCGGAGGTCTCGGATAGTCTTGGTGGATAAACTATGGTTTTTTTTTTTTAAGTTCAATTTTATTCATTATTCGAATAAAGTTTAAACTGTAAGGATTAATAGTGCTGTGGTAGAATTTTGAGTTGTGTTTATAATCGTATAATTTGAACTGGTTTTACATTGAACTTTATTTTAAGATTTGTACTGATTTGTTAATAAATGTTTTAAATGATTTGGTTTGATAAGATAAACTGTTTTGCAAATTTTTCTTTCCTACGATCACTTCGGTGATCAATCTAGCATTCTGAATTCGGTCTAGACTTCTAGGCCAGGTTGGGGGTGTTACAAATCGTGCCCTAACGTGCTAGGTTTTGATTTTTCATTTGACCAAATAACCAAATATCCTTTTAATTGCATGTTTTAGAAATCATAAGATGATCTCTATTTTGAGGGTTTAAAATGTTGTCTCCTAACGTACTGGATATGATATTTTATTCCTTCAGAACGAGTGAATCTTAAATTTCATCTCGAGTGATACAAACATTTTAAAATGGGATTGTAAAATCTTTTCAAATTTTCAACATTAGGACATTAATTAATCAATTAGGTACCGATTTTGGATGTTACGAGGGTGCTAATCCTTCCTCGTACGTAACTGACTCCCGAACCCTATTTTTGAATTTCGTAGGCCAAAAACAATATTTTAATGAAATAAAATGTTTTATTAGGTGATCCGATCACACCCAAACAAAAAGGATTGATGGCAACTCCATATTTCATTTTAAAGTCGATCCCCGTTTTCCAAAATAAAAAATAGTTTCGATAGCTTAGTGACTCCACTGGGGACATTAGAGAGTCAGGCCACAAATTGGTTAATTTTTGTCTTTTTGTTGAAAATTGAAAATTTTATTTGAAAAATTACAATTCGTTTACTGCACACGTTTTGGTTCGAGTCCCATAGAATACTTTTGCATTGCATTGCATGACCGTTGTGGTTTCACCTTTTAAGTGGGAGTGGGAAACTATGCTTTCGTGAGGTCTTCGCCTTCGTGAGGTCTTCACCTCCGTATGGGCTAGTGGTCTACTTCTGGGATACATCCGTACCTATGTCTTCGTGAGATTTTCATCTCCGTATGGCCATAGGAAAATGTATTCCCCTGAATCAAACTCGATCCATATGAGCCTATAATGGGTGAGGGTTGAGGAATCTATTGGTTCAGGTACCCATTCGTTAGAACCGAACCATATATAAAGAGACCTAGGAGTCTATGTAACACCCCTTACCCGTATCTGATTTCGGAACAGGGTACGAGGTATTACCGGACTTGAGTACTTGTAATCATTTAAAATCGAGACATAAATTTCATCAAATTTTAAACTTTTCAAACATATTCAAGCTGTCCCTTAAAAAGAGCTCACAAGGCCCATATCATGCTTTAATTCAACCACACACATAGGTAAGCATGCACATTCATAAATTGCATCATTTAATTAATAACATAATCAAGACTATCTACATTAAATGACTTTATACAATAGAGACCTTCAAATAACATAGGTCAGTATTTTAGGCCAACTCCTAGCAACTTAATAACAATTAAACGAGTCCCCATACATGCCAAAGACTTAAAAATACTTTAAAACCTTTATATATCGATCAATAGTTTGATAGTGTGATTTAACCTCCGGCCACCTCCAACTCAAGGTAACATCTGCGACACTATAGGAAAGAGAAAGGAAGGGAGTAAGCATTATAGCTTAGTAAGTAAATATGTAAATATTAATAAAAAATGCATTATCATATATTAAACAAAGTCACAATATGTTCCCGGATTATTACCATCACAAAGACACATACTTTTACTATTACAATTATAAACAGGTTCAAAATAAGTTGTCTAGCATAGTACCAGCAGCTAAATTATTTATTTCTGGAGCTACAGAACTTCAAATTACAAACCGTTAATTTTACTTGAAACTAGATTCATGTATATTCTTACCATAAAATTTTCAGAATATTTGGTCTAGCCAGTTAGTTCAGTTTATTCATTGAAGTTACCCCTATTTCACTGCTCAACTGCCCTAACCACTCTTCACTACAAATAAATTTTCTCTTCGTACAGAACTCATATTATGTTATCATTTATTTTATTTGAACCTAGACTCATTAAGGATTTCAAACATATAAATTATATCCCATAATTATTTTTTTTACAATTTTTAATGATTTTTCAAAGTCAGAACAGGGAATCACGTAGTCATTCTGAACTAGTCTCATAGAAACTTAAATATCTCAGAATATAGAATTCCTTTGCTTGCTCTGTTTTTGTTATATGAAAATAGACTCATTAAGATTTAATTTGATGTCTCATTCAGTCCCTGATTCAATTTATACTATTTTTGGTAAATTTTTAGATTCACGTCACTGCAACTATCCAGAACAGTTTTATTGTCAATTTTGATTTTTCATACTTCAATTGTTTTCATCACTTACCTATAACAATCTTTCCAATTTTCAATCACATATCGAGCATATTGCTCATAAGTTACACACGTATATACTTACACTTATCATCACAAAGTCATACACAATTTCATTTAATCAATTTCCCAGTTGAACGCTTCGGAATAATAACAGATACGCGATGGTATTGCACACAGCCCACTTTTAAAATCGAAGCTCTCTTGTACACATAGTGGCCTTCACTTTGCACCACTCATGTGACCTAGCTCGATTGTACACATAATTTTGGCTCTCTTGTACACATGGTGAACACTTAGTACCACCCATGAGACCTAGCCGCTTTATCTCGTAGCTCTCTTGTTTACATGGTGTTCTTCACCTGGAACCACACATGCAACCTAGCTACATTTATCTCGTAGCTCTCTTGTCTACATGGTGTACACATAGTATCACCCATGCGACCTAGCTACCTCATAATGTCTCGTAGCTCTCTTGTACACATGGTATACATCCCGTATTATACATGTGACATAGCTACATACCATCTATATCTTTCGATTCCGAAGGTTCAAACGGGAAGTATCTCACTTTCTAATCCTTTATTCCATTCTTCCAATAGTCAATTATGATTCAAAAATCAGCTACAATACATAAAATATGTTGAAATATAAAAAGGTAATAAAAATAATGTATTATTTACATACAAATTTACATACTTTCTCATTTCCATGTCGAATTAATATTGAACATTTAAATCATCATAATTATACTTACTTTCAACACCTCGGCAATCATAGTAAATATATCAATTTTACATTGAAACATGCATAAATTAATGCTTATTATATATATGAACTTACCTCGATCCTAAAACGGCTATTTTACCAACTTTTCCGATTTTCGATTTTTCTCCCATTCTAGGTTCAAATCTCATTTTCCGGGATCTAAAACATCATATTTTACTTATTTAATTAATGTACTATTCAAAACAGTCCTTAACTCAAACTTTGGAAAAATTACAATTTTGCCCCTAAACTTTTGCATATTTACACTTTTTCCCCTAGGCTCGGGAATTAAACTTCATCCCTTATTCTTATGTTTTATGACATGCTGATCATTTTTCCCTTCTATGGCAACATCAAATTCTCACTCTAACATATAGTTATGAACAATAACAACTTTTACCGATTAAACCATTTTACTTATTTTCGCTTAAAATAGCTTAGCAAAAGTTGTTTAACATAATTTCAGCCTTCATATTCTATCATAAAATATCAAAATAAACACATTTAACCTATGGGTATTTTTCCAAATATGAACCCTAGCTTAAATTATTGCTAGAATAAGCTTAATCAAGTTACCGGGATTCTAAAAACGTAAAGAACTTGAAAAACGGGGCTAGAACGGACTTACTATTGAGCTTGGAAAGCTTGAAAACCCTAGCCATGGCTTCCCCATGCTAATTTCGGCCTCCATGAAAAAGATGAGTCAATTTTGGCTTTATTTTCCCTTTTTATTTCTTTTAATTACCAAATGACTAAAATGCCCTTAAGGCCTTTCTTTAAAATTTTGTCCTATTCATGCCTATTTTTGTCCAAATGAAATATAATGATGTAATTATCATTTAAGGACATTTTCTTTAAAACCCCATTTCAATCAAGTACTTATGAATTAGAACACATATTTTGCAACTTTTGCAATTTAGTCCTAAAAGTCCAATTAAGCACTTTATCAGTAAAATTTTTTAACGATATTTTTACACAATATTTTAATCAATAAATAAACCTTAAAACTTAATCAGAATAAATTTTTTGACTTCAAATTCTTGGTTCTAAAACCATCATTCCGTTTAGGCCCTAAATCGGGCTGTTACAGCAACTTCTGCAAATAAGCCCTAATAGGCAAATTAAACATGCAATCTATAAAATTTCTTATCAATAGTCTAACACATGCATCTAATCACTCGATAAATCATAAAAATGAATCAAAATAAGCTTTTCTATCTCATATTTTTGGTTTTGCAACCACTATTCCATTTAGGCCCTATTTCGAGATGTTACAGCATATCCTAGGTAAAGCCATGCCAAATCCTAGGTCACTCGGTTAAGTGTTCTATATTGTTTTTTTCTCTCTCCTGTACTAACGTGTTTTGTTTTGTCTATGACTACATTGCATTACATCATCATAAAAAGAAGGTGTTGATTCATATTCGATTGCTAAATAGAAGAGCTTGTCATGGGAAAACGGATTTCTTGATAAAGTGGATTACAATATGGTTGTCTGAATATGGTCTAAATAAACATGACGAAAGAAGGCTGGTTGTCCACGGAGGAATACAAAACTTTGTCTGAGATTTTAGGCCAACAAGGATTGTTCGAGTGCCGTCACGTCAACTTTCTTAAAGGAGCTAAGGAGCATTACGATGATAAGTGAGCAATGGGTCGCAGCCTAGATCAAGCAAAAAGGAGAATCTGGACATCTTTTGGAAAATTCGCAAGACTCGACCATGACATCCGAATATGAAGAAAATAGCAGTGTTTTTACCTGGACAATGAGGCCAATGCCGTATATGCAATCCGTTTTATGTAAAGAAATCTGTTTTCTAGAAAAATTGTTCTAATAGAATTGAATTTAGAATCAATGTCCATCTGCATTGCATTGCATCATTTTCATCAAACGTTCACAAAAGGACCCTAATTAGGTAAAATTATTTCAGTTAACCTAGGAACCGACAAAATTCAAACGACTAAGCATCTTTACGATACACGGAAAAAGATCAAAGATATGGATCAAAGGTTGGAAAGACTCGAACAACTTCAGAGAGAGATGCAAGACAAGCTACAAATGCAAATGCAAGAGCAGCTGGCAAGGTCCAACAAGACATGATGGACGAAATGCTAGAGTCTCAAAGAAACATGATGACTCAGTTGACCCAATTGTTGGCTGAAGGAATGGATAAAAGAAAAAGCCCTAGGGTCAATGCTGGGGAAGACAATGAGGATCCTCTCTATCCTCCAGGTTTCACCCTGACAAATGCTCAGACATGTTCGCAAGGTGTACCTATTACTATCAGATCCCAACAATATCAGGCCGGTACCTCGGCACCAGTGGATTACCCTATTGGCTCATGCTCCAATCCAGGGGGCAATCCAACTACTTCTGTAGTTCCTGATCTGGATGAAATGGAAAAAGAAAAATTGTCCAGACAACTCGAGGATCGGTATAAGTGGTTGGAGGAAAAATTTAAGGCAATGGAGAATGTTGACTACTATTTTGGGATTGACGCCAATGATCTGAGTTTGGTTCCCGATTTAGTACTCCCGCCAAAATTTAAGACTCTAGGGTTTGAAAAGTACAATGAGACTAGTTGTCCTAAAGCCCACATCACAATGTTCTGTCGAAGGATGACAGGATATGTTAATAACGACCAACTATTAATCCACTACTTCCAAGACAGTTTGATCGGGTCAGCAGCTAAATGGTACAATCAATTGAGTAGTGCTAAAATCAATTCATGGAAAGGCTTAGCATAAGCTTTTATGAAGCAGTATGGCCATGTAACAGACATGACACCTGATAGAATTACCTTCCAGAATATGGAAAAGAAGCAAAATGAGAGCTTCAGGCAATATGCTCAAAGATGGAGAGAGGCAGCAACATAAGTCCATCCGCCTCTCCTGAAAAAGGAGACCACGATACTTTTCATCAATACTTTGAAAGCCCCATTCATTAACCCTATGTTGGGAAGCGCTACTCTGAGCTTTTCAGATATAGTAATATCCATTGAGATGATTGAAAATGCGGTAAGAAGTGGGAAGATAGAGGCGAGAGAAAGTGCTAAAAGGTCAACCTCGAGAAACAAGGAAAATAAAGTAAACATCGTGAGCATGCCTTCCAAATTGGTCAACGTAGGCCAGCCAATGGCTATAACCACTAGCTATCAAGGCTCTTCAAGACAAGAATCCAACTTGGGGCCAAATACAGAAAGGCTCCAGTTTACACCCGTCCCGATGTCATATAAGGAGTTGTATCAGAATTTTTTTAATGTGCATGTGGTGTCTCCATTCTACTCGGAACCCGGGCAACCTCTGTTCCCAAAATGGTATGATGAACAAACATGGACAAAACTTTGTTCTTTTCACCCCATTTTTCTTTTAATAAAACTTCATATTTCATCCATTTAATTCTTTAATACAAAAGACATGAAATTCTTATCATGAAACATTTACCTAACCCATTATCATGAAATATTTACCTAACCCATTATCATGGAATATTTACCTAATCCATTATCATGGAACATTTACCTAACCCATTATCAATTTGTATCAATTTGTACCATAAATTATGGATATCAAGTACTCATATTGTCTACAACAACATGATGGCTAGCCACTTCATGTAAAATGGGAGGTTTGTCATGCAAATCCTCCTATTTTGCACTCCTATTTATTTGGCCACTTCAATTTAGCCTATAGCATTTTCAAACATTTTCACATAAGTCCTATTTCATAATTTCACTCCCTTTTCTTATGGAAAAAAAATTAACTAAAATTGCGGGTTCTATCTTAAGCTTGGGCTTTCTAGAGGCCCACTAACATAATTAAACCTATGCCAACATTCACGAGATTCCCGAAAATTGGGCGTTACAACTCTACCCTCCTTAAAGAAATTTCGTCCTCGAAATTTACCTAATCAAACAGATGAGGGTATTGTTTGTTGCATCGTCTCTTCGGCTCCCAAACTCGAAGTTTCCCTTCTTTAACTTGTTGAAAACGAGCGACCAAAGACTCATCTTTCAACTGTTTTTCCTTAATCGATCCACCAGGTTGGTCTCACTTGCAACTCACCAAGCAGACTTCCATCATCATACTGACTCAGACGAGCAAACATTGCTCTCGGATCGAATCTGATTCTACGACTTAGAGCATCGACTACCACATTAGCCTTGCTTGGGTGATACTCGATCGAGCAGTCATAATCCTTAAGCAACTCAATCCATCTCCTTTGCCTAAGGTTCAGCTCCTTACGAGTCAACAAATACTTAAGACTCTTATGGTCGGTGTATATAATACACCTTTCTCCGTAAGTAATGTCTCCAAATCTTAAGTGCAAATATCACTGCGCCACTCTAAATCAAGAGTCAAATAGTTTCCCTCATGAGGCTTAAGCTATCGTGATGCATATGCAACCACCTTACCCTCTTGCATTAACACGCAATCAAACCCACGTCGATGCGTCCACCGTACACAATAAAATCATTCCCGACTCGTGCAATTAACACAAGTGCTTCATCGAACTTTCTTCAACTTCTCAAAAGCTTCCTGCTATTTCTTAGTCCATACAAACGGTACTCCTTTCCTTATGTGTTTTGTCAAAAGTCTGCCATCACGTAAAAACCTTCCACAAACCTTCAGAGTATCCTTAACCCTAGGAAGCTTGAATTTTCGACACCGTCCTAGGTGGCTTCCACTCAAAATTGCTTCAATCTTTCGAGGTCCACCTTAATCCCTTGGCAGAGACCACATGTCCTAAGAAGGTTACCTCCTCAACCAAAATTCACACTTGCTTTGAACTTCGCAAGAGTTCCTTCTCCTTAATACTTACAAAGACTATACGGAGATGCTCATCATGTTTCGTTTCGGTTTGAGAATATACCAGATATCGTCAATAAAGACGACTACGAACCGATCCAAAATGGTTGGAACACGCAATTCATCGATCCATAAATCTTTGCAAGAGCGTTCGTCAGTCCAAATGGCATAACAGAAACTCGTAATGACCATACCGAGTCTTGAATGTCGTCTTTTAGATATCTACCTCCTTGACCCTTAACTGATGATATCCAGATCGAAGGTCGATCTTGGAAAATACAGAAGCTCCTCTAAGCTAGTCGAATAGATCGTCAATCCTTGGCAGTGGATACTTATTCTTAATCGTCAGTTTGTTCAACTGGCGATAATCAATGCACATCCGCATCGTACCATCCTTCTTTTTCACGAATAGCACCGGTGCTCCCCATGGAGACACGCTTGGCCAAATAAAGCCCTATCCAACAACTCTTGAATTTGAGCATTTAACTCTACTAATTCCTTCGGTGCCATCCTATACAGTGCGATAGACACAGGCGCCATTCCAGGCAACAAGTCTATTCCAAACTCAACTTCTCGATTCGGAGGCAATTCTGGAAGCTTCTCTAGAAAAACATCTTGGAACTCCTTTACGGTCCTAACCTTATCCACTGTCAGTCCCTCCTCTTCCGATTGACTTACAAATAACAATTAGGCCTCACAACTTTTTCGAATCCACTTTTCGGCTCTTAATGCCGACACCATATTGGACAAATAATCCCTTCTCTCACCTATCACCATAACCTCCTCATCCTTTGTAGTTCTTAACACCATTCATTTAGAAGCACAATCCAGAGTCGCCTTATGCTTAACAAGCCAATCCATTCCCAGAATGAGGTCAAACTTTCCGAACAGTAACTCCATCAGATCTCCAGGAAAAACCTTGCCTTGAATTTCTAAGGGTACATTCCTATACAGTTTGTTTACCCTAACCGAGTGACCCAAGGGACTTAGTACAAATACCCCACTCACAATCTCCTCAGAGCAGTCCAAGTCGTCCATAATCCGTTCTGTGGCCTCCAACCAATATTTCGCCACATTCGGGGCTATACCAGACACGCCCTTAAAGATCTCCGTTCCGTTAGCCCCGAAGTCATTCAGAAATAGATCCCTGAATTTCGTTGCCCAAACTTGCTCCGGCAACCCTTTCCAGAACATGAAGCATTGCATGTGACAGGGCATCATCCTTGGCACCGCAGTCATGAGACTCTACCTCTGTTGCCGGTGGTACCGGTGCATCTACCGCCGGCATATGTCCCGAAGACGAAGATACCGCTCGAGCCCTTCCTCGGCTACGTCCACGGCCTCTTCCACGAGTAGCTCTTGTACTCATATCGTATTATCTTGATTACGAATTTTATGCATCAATTAATATTTCAGTGTTTATTACAGATGTTTTATGAATCGATGATGAGTTCGAGTTGTTTTCGTAGAATCGAAGTCTAGCTACAGTTTTAGTCTCTTATCAGATTTTCCTATGGTTTCAGTATCATCCTAGCTAGAGTATCCTAATAGGGTTTCAGTATAGAGAGATAATTCAGAAAATATTCGAAAAGTTCGAGTAATACTTACGTGCTTGGTAGGAGATTCGGAATGCCACTTTCTAAATATCTAAATTTTGAAAATCGAGTTTTTCGCATTCTTTATAAAATTTTCGTTTTGAAAATCTTTATTTTGTAAACCCATTCCACAGTAGAGTTGTTGCAACCTAGGCTCGATACCACTAAATGTAACACCCCAAACCCGGCCTAGAAGTTATGGTCGGATCCGGCATGCCACATCAAAAAAAGTAAAAAAAAATATTTCCATTCTAAGTCCAGAAAATCGCACTTGATGTTCAAAAGATTAATTCATTAAGGGTTAAAGTGAATGGAAGTCATGCACCGTAGGAAACCGAAAAGAGGTGGTGAGTCCATCGATCGCTTAAGTACCAATCTCCTTCGGATCCAATCCTAGACATGCATACCGCTATTGCCACACCTTAACGTCATGGATATTTCTAGGAAACCGGTTCGATTAAGTCATTTTAGGAAAAGTGATTAATTTTGGAAAATACTTTCATTATGGAAGCTTTGCTTGTTGTCGTGTTATTTTGAAATCAACTGTTGTTTTTGAAAACGCTACCTAAAGCTATCCAATTTCAACAGTTAAAATAAGTATTACCTATCTTAGTAATATATATTAAAACCACCAAAAATAAATAAGCGGCCTTATTACATTTAAAAGCCCAAAACCTCAAACGTAATTAAAAGGATGTCCAGTTCACGGAAGAAAATCAAACTTTGAGCGTGGCCACTCAAAATTCCTCACGACTCAAGCCCACTATGGTTGGGGATTTCTGCGTGGATGAAAATAAAAGGGTGAGTTTGGGAAACTCATGTGTAAGGAAAACCCATTCAAAGTCCAAGTCACTCAAGCCTATTAGGCCTAAGCCCATTCAGTAATGATGGTGCTGGGCGAGCCCTTTTCAGATTACAATAACCGGGCCTTAGCCCCTTATTCAGATAATGATGGCCCATAGGCCCATTTCAAAATACATGCAACATCAAGAATATATGCAAGCCCATTTGGGAGACTACTCAACCCACCAACCACTACACTCCACCGTACCAGCCATACACTCCATGTGGGAATAGCTCAACCCACCCAAATTAACACTCCACAGATTGCGACCTTGCTCGCTCGATTATCGATAAATTGAGGCAAAGCCTCCAAGATGTGGACAAGCCACTTTCAGTACTTCCTCCGTCAATATCCCAATCCCATGCATCGATAATAACAACATGACATGCAAGAAATAACAACGATCAAACATGCATTTAGGTCAATTTAATCCTAGGGGTATTTGGTAATTTATCTACTAAGGGTAAAACGTAAATTTTCCACTTTTAAAGGTATTTCATAATTTATCTATTTTAGGGTTTTTCATGCATATTCCTACTTTTCACGTACTAACGTAATCACGTCTCGAGGGTTCTTACGAATTGGGCCGTTGGCCCATCATTCCAATTTTGGCCCATTAAGCCCAAAAATATCGAGGCACGTAAATCATGCACTTTGCAGTCCAAATTTTGCAGTTTACTAAAAACATTAATCGATTTACCTCACGAGCATTCGCACACTCGCAAATCTACAAAATATCGGTTTTCGGCATTTCGACTTTTCGACTTTTGCCGATCCAGACTAAGAAAGAGGGTGTTAGTTACACACCTGTTTGCCACGATATGCTGACGAGATCCACACACGAACCGCCTACAATTGGATTACTAACACGTTAATCTAACTATTCAAATACAAACTACGTATTAACCCCTTACAATATTCGGCCAACCACACCTACAGATCATAGTAAGCTTATAAGAAATCAATAAGCAACTCATTAACAAATTTTTGTCAATGTTTACCACATAATCATAATTTCACTGCAAGCTGTCTTCCTGAGCAACAGTCACTAAATTATTTATAACTGGAGCTACGAAACTCCAAATCAAGTGCCATTAATTTTCCCTGAAAATAGACTTATATATCTTTTATCCATAAAATTTTCAGAATTTTTAGTATGGCCAATCAATACCAGATTTTTCTTAAAGTCTCCCATGTTTCACTGTTTGACTAATCTGACCACTCTTCATTACGAATCAAATTTCTCATTGTACAGAATTCAAAATATGTTCTTGTTTATTTCATTAGAAACTAGACTCAATAAGCTTTAATTACATAATTTATTCAGCTTCTAATTCATCTCCCACAATTTATGGTGATTTTCCAAAGTCACGTTACTGCTGCTGTCCCAAGCAGATTTATTACCAAATCACTCTTTCACACATACCTTGCATGCATGTTATTTAAACATGTATATCACCAATCAATCATCACATATCTATGATTTTACTTAAGTATAATCTCTATTTCATCATTTTAAAGCACAACATGTTAGCTGATTTTTCCTTTAACATCTAAGGCACATGCATGCTCATTTGTTTGGCTCAACTTCACCTATCTTCCATTTTTCATCAAAAGAACATGAAACAACAACCATTTCCTTCATTTTAATTCATGACTAAATGCTCACAACACAACTAAAATCAAAATATACTTCAAGAGTTAAGGTAGAATCAAGAAGAACTCATGAACCTCAAAATAGAAGCAAGGTAGCAAGAACTTACCTTCAATTTTCCTCCTCCTAATGACCAAATACTCAAGAGCTTTCTCCTCTCCTTTCTCTTCTCTAACTTTTAGCTATGATGAACAAACATGGACAAAACTTTGTTCTTTTCACCCCATTTTTCTTTTAATAAAACTTCATATTTCATCCATTTAATTCTTTAATACAAAAGACATGAAATTCTTATCATGAAACATTTACCTAACCCATTATCATGAAACATTTACCTAACCCATTATCATGGAATATTTACCTAATCCATTATCATGGAACATTTACCTAACCCATTATCAATTTGTATCAATTTGTACCATAAATTATGGATATCAAGTACTCATATTGTCTACAACAACATGATGGCTAGCCACTTCATGTAAAATGGGAGGTTTGTCATGCAAATCCTCCTATTTTGCACTCCTATTTATTTGGCCACTTCAATTTAGCCTATAGCATTTTCAAACATTTTCACATAAGTCCTATTTCATAATTTCACTCCCTTTTTCTTATGGAAAAAAAAATTAACTAAAATTGCCGGGTTCTATCTTAAGCTTGGGCTTTCTAGAGGCCCACTAACATAATTAAACCTATGCCAACATTCACAGGATTCCCGAAAATTGGGGCGTTACACTCATACAACCACCAGACCAACAGATCCATTCTGAAACTAAAACGAGAAAACATACGTAATTGGTCGAGCCTCACGCAGACTCTAATCACAAATCTCAAAACTTCTAACCCCAAAATCCGAGGCATTACAATAATTATCATTTTACCCCTTCACTTTTCTACAGTTCCATGGATGATTCATCTTTTCTTTTGGTAAATTTCCTCCTCTAGTCCCTCCTCCTTTTTCTTCAATTGCATTTAATCATTTTAACTTTAAAATTTCTCACTTTAGCACCAATTCTTTTCACTCTCTTACAATTTAGTCAATACCCCGAATTTATTTATCTCAATATGTATACTTTTTCAAATACCTTTTGTAATTGCCTTCACTGTCTCATAACACTGAAATTTTTTAATTTCTATCTTTTCTAAAATTCTGACTAATTTATCATGTATATCATTATTCCAAACTTTAGAAATTTTAAAAATGTTACAATGCCTGTTAAGATACACAACCATGGAATGTCAACCATGAAGTGATTTAAAATCTCTTCTCAACTTCAATAAAGAAACATAGATAAAACAAGAACACAATTATGTAGTTTTTCAGGTTTACAATTGCTCCAGAACATCAACAACAGTAAGTATGTTGGAGAAATAAACATGTAACATGGTAAAATGTCTGATCAACACAGTAACACGAGTACCATGGAGCAAAGTCTTGATCCTATTAGTTATTATTACAAAATAATAAAATAGATTATGAGAGTTTAAAAAATAAGTCCCAATGCAAAATTATTTAAATTTAAATATTTGGGAATATTAAACTGGTCAATGCAAAAATACACATGAATAATATTAATTTTCTGCACCATTATGGACACTGATTTCGTTCCATAGCATAATATTCAAAATTTAAAGAAAAACAAAAGCGATTGGCATTTTGCATTTAGAATTGATTCCAATTAAAGAAGTGCTCAATTTTCCAATTACCATTTATTTCAGTTAAACAAATTACACATGACAATCATTTGTGGTGCCAATTGTTAATAGAAGAATTAAGCTAACAAACTAAAATTACCATACTTGCTTAAAAACCTAGCTATATATCAAATATATTAGATGTCATACTTTTTAGAAATTTTGGATTTAGTCTCTGTATTTTTATTTTAAGTTTCAAAATAGAAATTTAATTGTTAACACAATTAACATTCTTTTTCAATCCCAACCCAAGCCCGAGAGCTGCCACAAGAATTTATCCTTGTTTTCATAATATCGTTAATTACTCCTATTCTAATCATATTTATTTTAAAAAAAAATCAATCTAAAATGTTCTAAAACATATCTTTGCATTTTATATCTGGTTTGAACTAGTAATATTTTTCAGAGTGAGTGTTTTTCTTGCAATGCGAGCATGGTGAATATATCTTCTTTCCACCATCTTGCATCAACTTCTCTTTCTACTTTGTCCAACCTTTTTTATCCTTATGTTTCTGGGGGTTCGCAACTTCAATACTCAGGGCTCACAATGCTTCTTCTGCATGTTCCTCTTGCCTTGATGCTCTTCTTTGCTCTTGAGCATACAGGGCATTTATCAACTCTGGAATAAAGATGGTTGATAGGTCCCTAGAGCCTTCAAGTGAGGAAATATTAAATTCGTACCTCTCAGAAAGTATTCTTATGACCTTCTCAATGATCCTGCTATATGCCAACACTTCCCCCCAGTAACCTAATACTATTAACTACCACCATAGTCCTATCTACATACTGTTTGACTGTTTCAGCCTTTCATCTTCAAATTCTCAAAATCTCTGCTGAGATTAATGAGTAGTTGTTGTTTGGTCTTGTTCGAACTTTGAAACTCTTCCTTTAGCTTATCCCAAGCTTGTTTTGGAGTCTTGCAGGCCATAATACGTGTGAATATTGCATCCAAGATGTCATGCTATATGCAGGACATTGCCTTGTATCTTTTAGCTTGCTCATCACTATGGTGATTGATTTGTGCGACTGTAGTGTTGTCCCTTAATGGTGTAAGCTCGATGTCAGTATTCACAACCTCCCACAAGTCATAGGCTTGCAGGTAGGTCATATTAACAACCCATATATGATAGTTTTCACCATTGAACGAATGGAGAAGGTGGAGAAAAGCTTGCGGAAGCCATGTTTAACCGAGAAAGAAACAAAAACGGCTCTTGAGAATAGGGCTTTGATACCAATTGTTGGAATTTTGATGTAAGAAAGAAAGAATTGCAGAGAAGAAATAAGAAATTTAGCAACAAATCTATGTGCTAAACTTTAATATATTGCAATCTATTTTTGAACAATAAAACAAAGGTATTTATAACAAGAAAAACTCCCAATTATGGAAAGAAATAATAGAGATTTTATCCTAATAAATATCAAATATACTATGCTAATAAATAATAAATCTTCTAAAAATATGGAAAATAATATCTGAAAACATAATTTGCATGCAAGTTCTTTAAACTATGTTGCTTCATAGCTTCATGTTTTAACTTCAGGAGCTCGCATCTTTCCCGCGACCCCAATTTGCATACTAGTGATCACCAAAGTAATGAGCTCATCGGTTACTATTCATTTGAGGCCACTTACTGTGAATTTTCTAATCTTAGAGGGTTCGCCAAATATGTATACTGCATGAATGGTCATCTTACAACACACTCCTACATCATATTGATGAACTACCAAAAATTTAGGATTTAAATCGCAAACCATGAGCAAATAATTTTTTAAGTTTTCTATGAAAAACAACTCAGATGCTCATACAATACTATCGATTAGATTAGAAAATGTGGAAAGGAAGAAATTGAATATATATATATATATATATAACCATAGATGTATTTATAAGATATATTTTGCAATTGAAATTAGAAATTTAACAATTGTATTTTTGGGTAAACACGTAGGCTTCTAATATATATTATTAGGCATTAAATTGATAAATTTAGAAAATTTCATACACATTGTTTGATTTAAATTTTAATGTAATTAGTTTAAACATATTTTTATGAAAATGATAATAATAAATTTTGTAATGTAGTATACAATTTTAATAACTACTATCGTTCATCTCATGGACTTTTTATGATTTCATGGGTTTATGAATTTTTAACAAATTCAATGAAATAAAACCATTAATTATTTTTGGAAATTTTAAATTGATCTATAATTTAAATATAAATATTTTAGATATTTAAGTAATCATTTAAAAGAATCTGGAAATATATGCTTTGTAAATCTAAATTATTCTTTAATTCTAAGAAAACACATGTTAAAGCTACAACTTAAAAATATAGGTTAAAATTTGTCTACAATTAAAATAAATCATTTATATTTTTAAAATTGTAAATAAAAATTTTAAAATTAATAAATTTTAAATATATATATATTAATGATTCACTATAAGATTTTAGAAGGTTTTCCTTTCAAAATACTGAAATTGGCAAAAAAAAAAATAAAGGTAATGAAGTAGAATAAAAAAATACATGATACTAGTAATGTGAGGTAAAATACTTAAATTAGAGGAACAAATACAAAGTTAATAAAATTCAACAAATATATTATAATAATAAACAACAACAAAATTGTTACAAAATAATATGTAAAACTTATAATGATAGCTACTTTTGAGTGGTGAATATTAATTTTATTATTAAAAATAATAAAATAGATTATGAGAGCTTAAAAATAAGTCCCAATCTAAAATTTATATAAATTTAAATATTTGGAAATGTTTTTTTTTTTTTTGTGTGTGTGTGCTTAAAAAACAAATTAAAAATACCAAAAGTTTACAATGCAAAACCAGGGGACATAATACCCTTACAATATCTTCTTATAAAATTTCTTAAATATCCAATTTCCCTCATTCGCAAAGATTATTTTAGTTTATACATCCACTACCTGATTATTCTTTCGTACGAGCCACCTTTTTCCTTAAATAAAATATTTGAGAATATTAAACTGGCCAATGCAAAAATACACTTTTAATAATATTAATTTTCTGCACCATTATGGACATTGACATAATATTCAAATGTTAAAGAAAAACAAAAGTGATTGACATTTTGCATTTACCATTAATTTCAATTAATGAAAAAGTGTTCAATTTTGTAATTATCATTTATTTCAGTTAAACATTGTTAATAGAAGAACTAAGCTAACAAACTAAAATAACCATATTTGTTTAAAACCCTAACTATATATTAAATTTATTAGATATTACATCTTTCAAAAATTTTAAATGGAATTGCTTACACTATTTACATTTTTTCCAATCCCAATCCGAGCCTGAGAGTTTCCACCACAATTTATCCTTATTTTTATAATATCTTTAATTACTTCAATTCTAATCATATTTAATTTAAAATAATCAATCCAAATTGTTTTAAAACATATCTTTGCATGAACTTTTATTAAAATAATAACCAAAATTACACGAGGGTAGAAAGATCCCACACAACCCAAACACAAGGATGGCGATCCATTTGAGAAATGTGGTCTTTATTTCATTAATTTTTTATGTTAACAGACCTGGTGAGGTTAGATTTGTATTGAACTTTTGGATAGTATTAATCTAATGTGTTTTTCCCAAACTCTGCTAAGTTTAAAATATTAATTTTATATTTTATTCTATTTTTATATTTATAAATAATTAATTTAAACTTATTTTAGATTTATTCATATTTTTAAAAATTAAGTTATTTTAAATTTAATATTTAATAATATTATATATTTATTAAAATTTTAAATATAAACAATTAATTTTTAATGTTTAGATCTATTTCTTATGTAATACAAATTACATTATCAATAAAAATAATATAGTATATTACAAAATTAAAAACAGTTTGAGAGAAGCTCAAGCCTTAAGTGCTAGAACTCAAATTTGGCCCATATTTTAAATTGCTTTCTTATTTAAGCCCATTTTCAAGTATAATATTATATATTAATATAGATTTAAGTTTTATATGATATAAGTGATATGATAAATAAAAATATATTATAGAATTAATAACGGGTCGAGTCATACTAGAGCATTTAATGTTAGAGCCTAAGCTCAATCCTAATTCATTTTTTAATGGACTTCCTTACTCAAGTCTATTTTCAGGTATAATCTTTTTGTCTAAATCCTCTTAAATATCGAGCTCCAAGTTTAACCTCGATAAATAAT
Source organism: Gossypium arboreum (assembly GCF_025698485.1). Lineage (NCBI taxonomy): Eukaryota > Viridiplantae > Streptophyta > Magnoliopsida > Malvales > Malvaceae > Gossypium > Gossypium arboreum. The sequence continues at coordinate 11,414,291 of NC_069082.1, read as the reverse complement.
TTTGTTGCTTCATATCTAAATTAATTTAGAATTAAAAAGCATTAGACCATATGTAATCTTGTGGACATGAAATCCCCAAACCATATATCATCATATGGTTGCAAAATATATTAAATAGATAGGAATTTTTTTCGCATCCACATTTTATTATGTAATACAATATTTTACCAATTTTAATCTAGTGAATGAAACAATAAGTGAAGCCCATGTTGTGGCTTGAGTGAAAGATTTGGTAAAGGTGCGTGAACATAGGTAGGCGAAAGGGTGAAAGTGTAGCGTTGCAGAATCATGGAAAGGGCAATTTTGGTTTCAGTGATTGAAAAGCTCATTCCAACGCAAGATCGATGCCCCATTCCAAAAGGCATGAATGCAACTGCATTGTTGTTAGTCGCTTTGGCAATCCCTTCAGCAAACCTTTCTGGTTTGAAAAGATGAACATCATCTCCCCATAAGGCAGGGTCATGGTGGAGTGCTATGAATCGGATGTTGAGGTCTAAACAATTAGGTAGGACAAGGTTTCCTAATTGAACATCTCTTACTGCCTTTCTTACCACACTATTTATAGGAGGATAGAGCCGTAAAGTTTCATTAATAATCATGGTAATCTGTTTAAGAAAAAAATTCAAACCATAAGAATTTGCAGTTTAATATAAATGGTCAATGTTAGTTTTCAAGCTTTAGAATTTGTATAGTTTGCTTACCGTCTTTAATTTGGTGATCCCTTCAGAATTTGGATTTTGATTACCAAAGACCTCAACCACCTCTGCTCTTGCTTTGTCTTGCCAATCTGTATATATTGCTAAAAGTAGGGTTGTCCATGCAAGCAAGGAATTGGTTGTTTCTTGCCCAGCAAAATAGAAAGTTTTACACTCACCTACCACATCTTGTATCGAAAGCCTGTTTTTCTCATCCGGATCATGATAGGCATTTACAAGTAATCCTAGAAAATCATGGCCGAAGCTGTCAACTTCTCCGGTCATTACTTTCTCTTCCCTTTGTTTAACAATCTTCATCACAGAATCATGTATCATTTTCTCAAGTTTATTTGATTCAATTTCATCAACAGATTTCCAAAACTTTCTGAAAAGGTAAAGTAGATTAAAATTAATCCATTGACTCCATTGTTGTGGGAAAACACCAATATTTTAAAAACAAGACCAATGATTATACCAACCAAACTATTAACTTTCAATTTATTTTCCGGTTGGACCGTTTGACTAAGCTCATGGTTTCTTTAAATTAATTTTTATCTTCCATCTCTGTTTTTTCTCCTCTTTTATTTGATATATTAAAAAGGAAATTGATTCAGAATTTCATTCATATCCCCCCAAAAAAAAACTGAAATAAAAACAAAAAATAATCAAATACTGATTTCTTACTGTTTAAAGAATTTTCGATTTAATAAGAGTGACCGGACAGTCTTGATCTAATCGGTTTAACTAGTAGTCTAGTTCAATTTGAAAAATACTTTAAAAAATGAAAATACTTCATATTTAAAGAAAAATATGGTTAAAAAGTTTTCACATTAAAAGGCAATTTACTTTAAAACAATGAAAATACTTCATATTTGAAGAAAAATATGGTTAAAAAGTTTTCACATTAAAAGGCAATTTAATTGGAGTGAAAATTATTAAAATATTTATATTTTTATATTAATTAATTAAAAGTATATTAAAATAGATTATTTTATATTTTATTATATTAAATTATTTAAATATCATACAACTTAACAAAATTATTATAATTTTTGACAAAATGAAAAATATTAAAATTAACAAATTATTAAGAAAACACGTTTTAAATTAGTGAAGGATTAGATGAAGTTACCCGATGATGGGAATGTTTGCTTTATAAAATTTCTGCCTATAATTAGGGTCAACTTCGTCAACATGTCAAAATCTTCTCTCCTTCCAAGTAACTGCTACCAAAGGCTGTTCTGGATATCACTTCTGAAGTCAAGAATCTGAACTCTTGGAACACTTCCATCTCTTTACCTTCCTTATCTTTCCATTTCTCAAGCATCGTTCCAACGCTAGCAATCATTGCTGGAATCATATTCTGCAAAAGCCATCATCCATTATCAATGTTCCACAACAATAATTAGATTAGAAACTAGTGATTTACTTTTAAGCTCTCCCCATGGAAGGCATGATTGGCCAATTTCCTATGCCTTGCCCATTTCTCACTATTAATTGTAGGAATGGTGTCACCTAGTAGCTTCTTAAAGAAATATAGAGGCTTTGGCTTTGAAAAAGCTTTTTCACTGTTTTTCAGCACCTCTTTCACCAGTTCTGGGTCTGTTATTACCAGTTGAGCTCGAACTCCATTCCAACTAAGATAATTCTTCCCTAAAAAATGATTTAATTAAAATCGCTTCATGGAAATCCGAAAATACTACCAAAGCAACATATTCTCACCGTATTTCTTGATGCAGGAGTAATCATAAGGCATTACTCTGGGAAATATATCGTGTCAAGGCCATAGGTTTGCTAGATGCTTCCTTCTGCATTTGGAGAGCTTCTTTGTTGTTTCCATGGATAAATTCGTAAGGAGGTCCTCTGATCCCTGTGAATTCATGATGAACTGTACACGATGAGGTACCCACCAATACTTGTACAAAACATAGAGCAAAGCTACGAAGAGGCAGAGGCACAAAAATGCTGTGGAAAGGATTAGAAGATTTCCATGGTCTCTATTTTCTTATTTTCACTGATGAATCCACCAAATTTTGCAGCAGCTTATATTCATCCAAACTCGTTTACTATTTATTATTTGACTATTATATAATTAAATATAGTATTGTTTATGTGTTTATTTTATTTGTAATAATTTAATTAGTAAAATGTATGCGTGATTCTTTTATATGTAAAAATTTTAAATTAGTAAAGGTAAAATTTTATTTTGGCCCCTTAAAATTATAAAATTTTGATTTAATCCTTTACAAATTATAAAGATATAAACTATAGAAAATTAAAATTTCATCCGCTCCCCTAACAAATTTTTCTCGCTTCACTGTTTATGTGTTTATTTTATTTGTAATAATTTAATTAGTAAAATGTATGCGTGATTCTTTTATATGTAAAAATAAGTAAGTAGCGCTTTATGATCTGTTTGTTTGTTATTTATAAATATATTTTAATCGGTTCTCAATATGTTTAATCAAATGTTTAAAAATAAGTTAATTCAATTTAAATTAATGAATATGAATTTTTTTTTGGTGAGAAAATAACACAAAAATATTACAAGAAAAGCACTTAATCAAAAGAACCGCCTGAAAAGTACTTATCCCTATCAATTAACACACGAGCCATCTCGGATGGGAAGTCGAGAACTTGCAGATTTCCTTTCTCGATCAAAGCTAGTTTAGCTACACAATCCGCAACCTGATTTTGGTTCCTCGGAATATACTGCAGAAACCATTGATTTTCTTGATACATAATATTATGGATTTGCCTAATTAATGCGGAATTTGAGACAGTTGAAGAGCTTCTGAGAATTCCTTTAACAACTTCCAAGCTATCCTAATGAATGATAATGTGATCATAGCCCCAACGTTGAATAAGTTTAAGGCCCTCAAGAATACCCCATAATTTCGCATTAAAAACTGAACATTTTCCAAGAAATCGGTGAAAGCCAATGACCCAATGTCCCTCCGTATCATGAACAACTCCCCCAACTGTAGCAAGTCTAGAATCCAATTGCACTGCCCTATTAGTATAAAGATGAACCTCTTCTTCAGAGGTATGAACTTTAACAGATTGATCAAGACATCCAGAAGGGACCACTTGAGAGGAAGAGAAGAACTGCAACGCCTAACTATAGGATCCTTGAGCTATTTCTTTTGAGCTCCAAGGTTTGCCTTGAAAGATGTAAAAATTTCAATTTTTCTATATACGCCAAATAAGCAATCCAAAAAAAAAAATCCCAACTAGCTCCTTTCCATGAATCAACCTATTCCCCTGCAAATTAAAAAGAAATCAGTCTTGAAAAAGAAAGGAAAAAAAAATTAGAATATACTTACCTGGATTAACCTGGGCCCAAACATCCTTGGTTGCTGGACAATCACGTAAGATGTGAAAAATATCTTCTGAGTGAAAACCACAAATGAGGCACGAAGGATCATCCGAGATACCTCTCCTAACTCTTTTAACATTACTAAGAACTCTTCCCTAAAAAATCGTCCAAATAAATGTACGAATCCATTGAGGACCAGGAAATTTCCAAGCCATCTCCCATTTTTCATCATTTGGATTCCCATCTCCTCCTTTGATGGCCTTATAAGCAGATTTAACAGAAAAAGCACTAGAAAAAATATGATTCCAAGAAATCCTATCAGGACCTTCTAAAGGATATGGAGAAGGAATACCCTTAATAGCCTGAATCACCTCATCTGATAACCAAACTCGAAAGAGATCTAAGTTCCACGAGCCATCCTCAGTAACCATCTTGTGCAATAGGCATTCATAATTCATATAAACATCAGGAGGAATGTGTCTAAACAGAGGTCCAATATCAGGAATCCAATTGTCTTGCCAAGACTTGAATTTTGTGACCATCTCTAATGCACCAATGTAAGTTTTCACAAAATAAAGACCAAATTTTGGAAAGAGACTTCCAAAGAAAGGAGCTTCGTCTCCATCAATACAAACCGTAATTCTTCCTTCAATCAATATTTCGATCTAAGCACACGAACCCAAAAGGCTTCCTTATCAAATATCAATTTAAACCTTAATTTCATCAAAAAATATTCGGTCTCAAAGGTTTCTCAAACACCACACACCTTTGGTTGAAATATGGAGTCCCATTCACCGAGCCATCTTCTTTTCCTTTGGATGATCCTCAAATAAACTGCTTAACTAACCTTTCAATTTCATCACGAGTTTTCCTAGGTATCATCATCGACTGCATGAAATAACTAGGAATAGATAAGAGAACTGACTGAGCTAAAGTGATTCGCCTGGCTAAAGAGAGTTTTTTGGCTTCTCAACTTTCAAGCTTACCACGCACTTTTTCCACCATGAATTGAAGAGTGCCACTAGTAACCCTTTTGTGAAAGAGAGGGACTCCTAGGTAGTGACCAAGATTATGAACTCGCTGAAACCCGAACATAGTGCTAATCGTATCCACTGAACCCTCATCCACGTCTTTAGAAAAGAAAACGTTGGTCTTTCTAGCATTGATTTTATGTCCGAAAAGCTCAAAAATCTATCCAAAATATCTTTCAAAATTCTGTAATGTTTCGAATCTACTTTACTAAAGATAACCAAATCATCAACAAAAAATAAATGCGAGATATCGGGCACATCTCTAGAAAGCCGAATAGGGTTCCATTTTGCTTCTGAGATAGTAGCCTGAATCAAATGACCAAGCCATTCCATACAAAGCACAAAAAGGTAAGGAGAAAGAGGACACCCTTGACGAATACCTCTAACAAGACTGAATTTAGATAACAGAACTCCATTCCACATAACCTGCATAGTAGAATTAGAAATAGAGGACATAATAACATTCACGAGATACTCGGGGATACCTGCCACTCAGAGAAAAGCATCAATGAAGTCCTAACTTACTCTATCATAAGCTTTCTCTAAATTAATTTTAATTGCCATCCATTTCCTCTTTTTTTGACATCTCATGGAATGAACTACCTCTTGAGCTAAAATGATGTTCTCGTTGATATTCCTTTCTGCAATAAAGCCAGTCTGTTCTTGTGCAATAATTTTAGGAAAAATGTGCTTAAAGCGATTAGCGATAACCTTCATCGTCAACTTGTAGAGGACCGAACAGAGACTTATATAATTTGTCCCTTAAAATGGCCTACGAGTCCCAAAACAATCATTGAAATTGGTTCGAGAACAAACCGCAATCTTTCAGACACTTAGAAATAGGTTTACATAACTTTAACCATTATGAGCCAAATCTTATGGCTATATACAATGAAGCAAAAATGAGCCTATACATTTGGCTAAATCATAATATTATTTAATATCAATAACTAATTATCTATACATGCCACTTATTTGACAATAAATAAGAATTACCATTATTCTAATTTGATAAACTAATAGTGTGATGATACTTCCGACGATCTCCAAACCCGAGCCAACCTGACAACACTAAGAGAAATGGGAAAATGGTGTAAGCTTAAAAGCTTAGTAAGTTGGCATATTAATAATAATAAGCAATTTAATTAACAATATTATCCCACTTCTCAATAAATATGCTAAAAAAAAAAATAGAATCATTAATTACATGATTTCATCTTTTTACACAAGATCAGCTAAGGCTGTTTTCCTGAATCATGGTCACTAATTTAATTATTTCTTAAGCTACAGAACTTAAAATCAAGTTTCATAAATTTTCCTTGAAATTAGACTTATATAAATTTCTACCATAAAATTTTCGGAATTTTTGGTTTTTCCAATCAATACCAGATTTTTCTTAAAATTTCCTCTATTTCACTGTCTGACAATTCTGACCTCTCTATATAAAAACTCAGTTATCTCATTGTACAGAATTCAAATAATGTTTTTGATTATTCCAATAAAAAATAGACTCATTAAGGTTTCTAAGCATATAAACCATGCCCCATAATTATTTTACCAAGTCAGAACAGGGGATCACGTAATCATTCTGAATCAGTCTCATAAAAATATAAATATCTCAAAATATAGAATTCCTTTGCTTGCTCTGTTTCTTTTATATGAAAATAGACTCATTAAGCTTTAATTTCATATCTTATTTAGCCTCTAATTAAATTCCTACTATTTTTGGTGATTTTTCAAAATCACATCACTGCCACTGTCCAAAACAGTTTTATTGCTAATTCACTCTTTCACACTTTCTTTGTATTAACCTCATTTTAACATACATATCACAAATCATTTTCACCACATTTCATACATCACAAGTATAGGCCCATGATTACAAGGTCACCATAAAATCATCCTCATGTATAACTTACTTGTTTATAACCTTACCACATCCCGGTCACTTAATGAACACATCATTCACATAACCAAGTTCCTGCACTTATTCATCACAAAACTCACAAAGCAGTACATACTAAGTCTCCCGTTGAACACTTCGGATCAATCCTCGATACTTGGTGGTTTCAGCACATAGCCCCACCCATCATATAGTTCGGCTCTCTTGTACACATGGTGAACACTTAGTACCACCCATATGACCTAGCCAGTTTATCTCGTAGCTCTCTTGTCTACATGGTGTCCTTCACCTGGAACCACACATGCGACCTAGCTATATATATCTCGTAGCTCTCTTGTCTACATGGTGTACACATAGTATCACCCATGCGACCTAGCTACATCATAATGTCTCAGAGCACTCTTGTACACATGATGTGTACTCAAGACCATACATGTGACCTAGCTACATATCATCTCAGATCATCCAATCTTTCCAAAGGTTCAACCAGATTTCTCTCTTTTCCAACAATTTCACCAATCAAGTAATTATCAACAAACATATTTCCAATATTATTATAAAATATCATAATACAAGTAAAATTGATGTATTACTTACATATAAACTTACATCTCATTTAATATCAAGACAATAGCATTAAATTACACATTGCATTATTAAAAATCATATGAACTTACAATTGCTCATAACATCCATAATCATAGAAATCACATTTATGTATGATAATTCAATGCACTTCATGTACCATAGACATATTTTTAAATCAATTTATAAACTTCGCACCATATCCTCTAATTTAACATAATTCAATTAATTGACTAAATTTAACTTTCAAATATAAATTGCAATATTATTGCAGTATTATTATCATACCAACTTACCTCAAATGCCGAAACGACTAACTTTCCTGACTTAGCACACAACTTTGTTCTTCAAAATCTTAATCCAAAATTTCATGTTTTCTTGATCTAACATGTCAAATAACACTTATTTAACACATTTTATCAGCACACTAACCAATTCAATTCATATATCAAATTTTAGAAAATTTACAATTATGCCCCCTAACTTTTCAAAAATTACACTTTTACCCCTAAGCTCGTAAAGTAATTTTTATTCAATTTCTATAAAGTTTAAGACATGCTGAACATTTTCTCTTCTATGAAAACTCCAAATTTTCACTGATTCACACACTTATGATCAATTATAACTTTTACAATTTAACCCTTTTGACATTTTTACCGAAATTCATCGAATAAAACTCAGATTTAACACATCAAACATTCATTATCTACTATAAATCCTAAAACACAACCATATCATGAATGGGTAAATTTTTAAACTCTAATTTCTCTTTAATCAATTGGTAGAAATAGAAAATTTAAGCTTCAAGAATCTCAAAAATACGAAATCATTAAAAACGGACAAAAATCGTACCTATATAAGCCATGGCAGCTTGGCCAAATGGAGCTCATCCATGGCTGCCATTTTTAGTTCTTTTCCACGGTTGAAGAAGAAAGAATAAAAAAAATATGATAGCTTTTATCATTTTTGTCTTATTAGGTCATTTTAATTAATTTACAAAATTATCCTTTTTATTTCAACCAAATTTCAAAAATACCAAACAAATATCCATCCACTAACTTATTAAAGGACTAATTATCACATAAGGACTTTCAATTTAAAACTCATAACAATTAGGCACCTCATATATAAAGAACTCAACTTTTGCACTTTTTATAATTTAGTCCTTTTGACTAAATTGAGTGCTCAAACATCAAAATTTTCAAACGAAATTTTTACGAAATATTTCCATAAATTTATAGACTATAAAAATGTAATAAAAATAAAATTTTTCTCATCGGGTTTGTGGTCCTGAAATCACTGTTCCAACTAGACCCAATTTCGGGCTGTTACAATGAGGGTTTGTAATTATAGGGTGAGAATATGCGAAGCAAGTTTATTTTGGTTTCAACTTTTGCCTTGTCTTTTTTCATAAACATAAAAAATTTTTAAGAAATGAAAAATATAGAAAAAACCATGTTAAAAGAGACGGAAAAGGAGAAAAACAGAGGGGAAAGCAGAAGAGAACGAAAAATGAAGAAAAGAAAGGAAAGTTAAGAGAACATAAAAGAAAAAATTAACTTGTTCAAAATGAAAATATGGGGACCAATTGTATAATTTAACCTAGAATTTTTGTTTGAAATGAGGATTTAAGGTGCCATATCACTTCTGCTTACACCATTAATAGCAATTAACTACTCGATGGCTAAATGTTACCACACGTTAACATAAGTGACTAAAACATACCATTTCAAACATAAGTGACTAAAATGTAACATGAGGTAAATAAAATGACTATTTTTATAGTTTACCCTTAAACTTTTAATGTTTAGATTTGATACAAATTACATGATAAATAAAAATAATATAATATAATATAGTATATTACTAAAGCAAATTAGAATTAAAAAGCATTAGAGCATATATAATCTTAGTGCCAAAACATGAAATCCCCAAACCATATATCATCGTATGGTTGCAAAATAGAGTAAATCGATGAACATTACAAGGAATAGTTTCACATCCACATTTTATTATATAATACAATATTTTACAAATTTTAATGTAATGAATGAAACAATACGTGAAGCCCATGTTGTGGCTTGAGTGAAAGATTTGGTAAAGGTGCGTGAACATAAGTAGGGGAAAGGGTGAAAGTGTAGCGTTGTAGAATCATGGAAAGGGCAATTTTGGTTTCAGTGATTGCAAAGTTCATTCCAACGCAAGTTCGAGGTCCCAATCCAAAGGGCATAAATGCAAATTGCATTATTGTTAGTAGCTTTGACAATCCTTCAAAACCTTTCGGTTTGAAAAGATGAACATCATCTCCCCATAAATCGTGGTCATGGTGGAGTGCTATAAATCGGATGTTGAGATCTAAATAATTAGGTAGGACAAGTTTTCCTAATTGGATATCTCTTACGCCTTTCTTACCACACCATTTAGAGGAGGATAGAGCCGTAAAGTTTCATTAATAATCATGGTCATCTGCTCAAGAAAAAAAATCAAACCATAGGAATTTGTAGTTAAATATAGTTTTCAAGCTTTAGAATTTGTATAGTTTGCTTACGCCTTTAATTTGGCGATCCTTCGAATTTGGGTTTTGATTACCAAAGATCTCAATCACCTCTGCTCTTGCTTTGTCTTGCCAATCAGATATATTGCTAAAAGTAGGGTTGTCCATGCAAGCAAGGAATTGGTTGTTTCTTGCCCAGCAAAATAGAAAGTTTTACACTCACCTACCACATCTTGTATCGAAAGCCTGTTTTTCTCAATCGGATCATGATAGGCATTTACAAGTAATCCTAGAAAATCATGGCCGAAGCTGTCAACTTCTCCGGTCATTACTTTCTCTTCCCTTTGTTTAACAATCTTCATCACAGAATCATGTATCATTTTCTCAAGTTTATCTGATTCAATTTCATCAGCAGATTTCCAAAACTTGCTGAAAAGGCAAAGCATATTAAAATCAATCCATTGACTTCATTGTGGTGGAAAAATACCAATATTTAGAAAGTACCATCCAAACTATATTATTTAGCAATACTTTTATCGTTCCAAGTCACTTAATCGTCGGTTGGACGGTTTGACAAAGGTAATGGTTTCTTTAATTTAATTTTCATCCTCCATCTCTGTTTTTTCTCCTCTTTATTTGATATATTAAAAAGCAAAATGATTCGTGATTTCACCAAATCTCAAAAAAAAAAAACTGAAATAAAAAGAAAAAAAATCAAATATCAATTTCTTCTTGTTTAAATAATTTTCGGTTTGATAAGAATGACCGGACAATCTTGATCTAACCGATTTAACTAATAGTCTAGTTCAATTTAGAAAATACTTTTAAGCAATGAAAAACACTTAATTTTTGAAGAAAATATGGTTAAAAACTGTTTTTGAAACCCAATTTAATTGGGAGTAAAAATTAATAAAATGTTTTTATTTATATTAATTAATTAAAAGTATATTAAAATAGATTATTTTATATTTTATTATATTAAATTATTTAAATATCATACAACTTAACAAAATTATTATAATTTTTGACAAAAATGAAAAATATTAAAAATTAACAAATTATTAAGAAAAACACGTTTTAAATTAGTGAAGGATTAGATGAAGTTACCCGATGATGGGAATGTTTGCTTTATAAAAATTTCTGCCTATAATTAGGGTCAACTTCGTCAACATGTCAAAAATCTTCTCTCCTTCCAAGTAACTGCTACCAAAGGCTGTTCTGGATATCACTTCTGAAGTCAAGAATCTGAACTCTTGGAACACTTCCATCTCTTTACCTTCCTTATCTTTCCATTTCTCAAGCATCGTTCCAACGCTAGCAATCATTGCTGGAATCATATTCTGCAAAAGCCATCATCCATTATCAATGTTCCACAACAATAATTAGATTAGAAACTAGTGATTTACTTTTAAGCTCTCCCCATGGAAGGCATGATTGGCCAATTTCCTATGCCTTGCCCATTTCTCACTATTAATTGTAGGAATGGTGTCACCTAGTAGCTTCTTAAAGAAATATAGAGGCTTTGGCTTTGAAAAAGCTTTTTCACTGTTTTTCAGCACCTCTTTCACCAGTTCTGGGTCTGTTATTACCAGTTGAGCTCGAACTCCATTCCAACTAAGATAATTCTTCCCTAAAAAATGATTTAATTAAAATCGCTTCATGGAAATCCGAAAATACTACCAAAGCAACATATTCTCACCGTATTTCTTGATGCAGGAGTAATCATAAGGCATTACTCTGGGAAATATATCGTGTGTCAAGGCCATAGGTTTGCTAGATGCTTCCTTCTGCATTTGGAGAGCTTCTTTGTTGTTTCCATGGATAAATTCGTAAGGAGGTCCTCTGATCCCCTGTGAATTCATGATGAACTGTACACGATGAGGTACCCACCAATACTTGTACAAAACATAGAGCAAAGCTACGAAGAGGCAGAGGCACAAAATGCTGTGGAAAGGATTAGAAGATTTCCATGGTCTCTATTTTCTTATTTTCACTGATGAATCCACCAAATTTTGCAGCAGCTTATATTCATCCAAACTCGTTTACTATTTATTATTTGACTATTATATAATTAAATATAGTATTGTTTATGTGTTTATTTTATTTGTAATAATTTAATTAGTAAAATGTATGCGTGATTCTTTTATATGTAAAAATAAGAAACTAGTAGTTTATGATTTGTTTGTTTGTTATTTATAAATATATTTTAGTTATTTCTCAATACGTTTAATCAAATGTTGACGAATAAGTTAATTCAATTTAAATGAATGAATATGAATATTAATTTTAAATCGAGATTTAGAGGTTAAGTTCAATTTTCAATTTAAATCTTACTGATTTCATTGTAACACTATACTAATAAGGGGTGAGGATTGTAAAGTCTCAAATTTAACTCTCATATATACATGCACATAACATAACATTCATCAACAATATAATATTATGAACTTTTATTCATACCTTTATAAATTTCAACTCATCATAAACACATTTTCGCTCAAATATTTGAGTATCACTTTCTGCACTATCAGAATTAGCTCGATTAGAAAGCATATCTGTCTAATTAAAACAATTTTCGTCAGAGTCGGGAGATATCACACTATCACAGGTTCTATATGACATGTATAGCTAGACTCGCATATGCTACGTTAGTCCTAAAATTGACTAAAACGTAACTCTGATACCAATAAATGTAACACACATCACCCATATTCACTATCAGAATAGGGTTACGAGGTATTACCAATCAATCGACATCATTTAAGAAACATAACTCATACATTTATACCTTCATACTCAATACCATTCAATCATATTCACATTGTCCCTTATAAGGGCCTACGAGGCCTTAAACATGCTTTCAAAATGGTTTGAGACTAAACTGATAACTTATAAAAATTTTGGAAACTTGGAAAAATTTCAAACATACAAGGATCACACGTCTGTGTGAACAAGCCGTGTACCTCACACGGCTCCAGTCACGCCTGTATCTCAAGTCGTGTGAAAACAGGGCATACATACTGACTTGGGTCACGCGGCCGACCACACGCCTGTGTGTCTATCCCGTGTGCCCTTCAAAGTGGCCACACATGCCCGTTTGCCAGGCAGTGTGCCATTTAAAGGGTATACTAACTTGGCCATGTCCATGTTGAGCATACTGACTTCATTTTAATATCAACACCAAGGGACACACGGCCGTGTAGCATGACCGTGTGTCACACACACTCGTGTCTCTGCCCGTGTGGACAAAAGTAGGCCATTTGCAAAGCCAATTTGCTACCCTTTCTTATGCTCACCTAAACAACCAAAATGGTACCATTCAAATTAATTTCAAATCATAACATTATAGACCATTTCAATACCAATATGTTCAAAGCTTATACCATAATCATTTACTTAACTAAATCAAATACCAATCAACAAGATTCATAAGCCAAGATTCACATAAATATCATATACTATATCAACCTACTTTATTAACCAATTTGGCATTCAAATACCAAACCAAAACCAAGTACAACTCAAGCTATTACACAACACATACCAAATGGCCATTTGACTATCTTAAACCATCATTAAGCTTACTAAAATAACCCATATCACATAGGAATATATATGCTTTAAACCACATAACTTAATCATGCCATTTCAAATAGCCAAAAACACTTCCAACAACCAAACTGAAGTAACCATAGCCTATACTTATCAAACCTTACATCATTATCCGGCTAAAACTCACAGCGAAATACATATCAAACACATATGCATCAATCACCCAAATTACCTATACTCAACAAATAACCATAAAACCTATACATGCCATATAACCAATATCACAAAGCTTATAATTACCAAACCATAGCTGATAGTGATCATATGATCTCTGATGACTTCCAACCCGAGCGAGCCTCCGAATCACTATAAACATAAAAAAGATAACAAAGTAAGCTATAAAGTTTAGTAAGTTCGTGTGAAATAAACTTAATGTATTTACATAAATATAATTTAATAATTTCAATATGTCAATATGTTGACAATCAAACCTTTCCAGTGCTCATTCCCAAAACTATATACATTCGTCATCAATTCTTCGATTCAAAACTAGAATAGATTATACTTGAACCTGTACCAACTCATACCAACCTCATATACATTCTCTTCTTTCATTTACTTGTTGAACCATTCAGAATAGAAGTCAAATACTCAAGGATCTCAATCGATAAGTACATGTACCATGACCCTAAGCTAAATCAAGATAACTTATCCCGGAGAACCTATACTATGGCCAGTAGCCAAATCAAGGAATAACTAGCACCCGAAGTGCCAATATCATAGACCGAAGCCAACACAATAACTTAATGACATGTCATTGGCATCCTAAACTATTCCTAAGGTTCAACCGGGAAGTTTCACTTGTCGATTTCATCGTCGAACACATCCGTAGAGTCGTATTCACAATTCAAACATTATTCGTAATCTCATAATCACAATTTATGCAATATCATAGCATTTAACATATGTTTATAATAAAATTACCATACACGAACTTACCTCATTCGCTATAACGACGAGTTAGGTTGACTAATCTGATACTTTGTTTGCCTTCATTCTAGATCCAAATCTCGTTTATCTCAATATGCTTGGACAATAGGTGGTCGAACCTTGAATCTCATCCATGACTTCTTTTATTTCTTCATACGGTGGAAGAAATTAAGAAAGATGATAACCTTATGCATTATGCTATTATTTTACTATATTATTACAAAAATTACTAATTTAACCTTAAGTAAAAACCATGAATATCATCCATTTAAAGTCCATAATTGTCCACTTACTAAAACAATGTACAATTACCACTTAAGAACCTTAAATTAAGGTTCTATAGCTATTAAACACCTTTAGCTATTAGAACTCCACTTTTACACTTTACGCGATTTAGTCCTTTTTACCGAATTAAGCATTTAAACCGTAAAATTTCTTTACGAAACTTTCACGTAATTAATCTATCATGCTATATTGGATTTGTGGTCTTGAAACCACTATTCTAATTTGACCTTAAAACGGGATGTTACAACTCTCCCCCTTAGAGATTTTCGTCTCCGAAAATCTTATCAGAGAATAAAATAGAGATTTGCTTTCTTATAACCTTATCAATTTCTCACATAGCTTCAGATTTCTCAACTCTTTAATCTCACGAGCTAAATTCTAATCTATCTTTATCTATACATCATATCAAGTTGACTTTCAACTTCTGAAAGAGATATTATATACAAAGGGTATTATCTGAATTGTCGCATCATAGATATAAGAACCACATTATGGATATTCTCAAGTTCTGACAATAATATAAGTCGAATAAGCCATTTGCTTTATTTTCTCAATAATCTCATACGGCCCGATGAATCACGAACTCAACTTCTCTTTATAGTTAACTCAAGAAATTCTATTCTTATAACAATACTTTCACAAACACTCAGTTCACTAACTGAATCCAATGCTTTTACGTATCAAGTCTGCATATGTTTTCTGTCAATCTAAAACTGCCTTCTAACTGTTACGAGTTACTTTCACTTTCTCTTCAATTTCTTTGTTGAAATCAATCCCGTGAATCTTTTTCTCACAAAGCTTTATGCCATAACAATGGAGTTCGGTAATTGCAATCATACAATATTTCATACAATGCCATCTTTATACTCATATGATAACTATTAATATGCTTAAACTCAACCAACAGTAATTGTCTTTCTTAATTGCTTTCACTTCTAAAATACAGTAACAAACCGTATCATCGAGAATTTTCATCACTTTCTCATATTATCCATCAGTTGGAGAATGAAATGCGGTATTACAATGCACCCTCATACCCAAAACTTATAGTAGTTTTCTTTAGAAACATAATATAACCCTTGGATCTTTATCCGAAATAATGAAGATTGGCACTCTATTGCAATTGACAATTCCAAAAATGTATAACTTAGCTAGTCTATCAAGAGAGAAATTATACGTACTGAGATCAAATGTACAAACTTCTTTAACAATCAATAATAGTTCAGATAACATCTTCCTTTTACAAAATCCAACGAAATTCCATTTCATCTCTTCTCAGATAATAATACAAACTTTAACAATCCCGAAGGTACTTGATAATCAACTTTAACCTATTGATAAATCAGACATTTGGATTCAGGTTAGAAGTATCACATTTCATACTCATTCACTAGTAAAACTATCTCAGATTATTTTACATTTTAGTATTTCCCGAATGAACAGATAATTACCACTGTGAGCTAGATATAACAATTGTTGTATAATGTTTGGATTTTTCGATACATAAACTCTGTGTAGAAACAACCAATAATCATCGGTTTCAAATCTGAAGCTCTAATCAGAAGTCAATTCACATTGAACTCTTTTAACTTGCAATTCATTGATATATTTCAGAGCTTCATAAAATCACAGAATAAACATCCGTTTAGCTTTTAACTCATCTAATATCTATCCATCATCCGATAAGATTAATCGCGTATTCATTGCTTGTAAAGCACACAAAAATTTCTTGTTCAAATTATTAGTGACTATAATCGTTTTTCCAAGATGATAACCAATTATTAAGTCAAAACCTTTTGATAGTTCAAGCCATCTTTGCTATCCCAAATTCAAATCTCCATATAACATCAAATATTTTAAACTCTTGCAGTCATTCAATAGGTTACATTGCTCACTAAACAATTAATGTCATTAACTATTCAATGCAATTACAATGTCAATCATCTCTAATTCACGCGTCGAATAACTCTTTTCATGGAAATTTAACTGTATGGAAGCATAAGCCATCACTATACATTCTTGTACTAAAACATTCTCCAAACCATTCAAAGACACATGACTGAAAATCATAAACCCTTTACCTGATTCAGGCTGAACCAAAATTGATGCTTTAGTTAACAGTGTTTTCAACTGTTTATAACTTTATTAAAATATATTAAACCAAACCAAACTTCGCACAAATGAAAACTTCAACAATCGAAACAACTTTAATTTACAATAATATTTCTCAAATAGAACTGTTCTGATAGATATAATTCTGTATCATGTCTTCTAACATATGAATTCTTCATTCAGACTATCCATTTATTTACCGGTGAATGCACAAAATTTATTTCCAGACCCAAGGATAAACCCAAACATATATAACTTAATTAATCTTTCAAACAAATAACCCAATCAAACTAAACAACTGAATCGATCTTGGCCATCAAACAATAACTTTTCAAAGAAACCTTTCTTCTTGTTGTCAAGATAACTCAGACATACAATTTATCACAATTTCTTCAGGATACTAGTCAAAGATCTTCTTAAAAACTGCATAATTCGAATATGACATAACATTCCTCTTTACTCATTGACATATGTCAAGATTTACCTGAAAGTGATAACTATTATACAGATTTGAACTTGATCTTCTCTCGTCTATACTCTTTCCGATGTCAATTCCCTTTTCAAGAAAACTAGAAAGGATTTTATAATAAAGTTATCTCAACTATTAATCACCGAAGAGTTGTACTATACTGAAGCCACCTCTGTCAGATAAAAAAAATCAAAATGCCATAATAAGACCAACATCTCAACCATATAAATAGATAATATCCTAGTTGTTAATAATGCGTTTTGAACACAAAAGAAATTCAAAGATAGTTTCAACAGAAATAAATGCAGAAATATAACCTCTATAAATCCAATAACAATACCATTGTACTCCCATGATCAAATCAGAAATTATAATCATAATAGATATATTCATCCCCGTCAAAAGAACATCTCTTGTAGATAATCACTTAGAATCATAATAAAACCGAGGTAGTGAAATCTCAAGGTATGGAACTATATAGAATTTCTGGAAGTTATAACCCATATAGAATGATAAAGATCTCAATAGTGTCCCAGAGAAATTCTAGAAGAAAACATCACTCATAAGCTCTAAAATCAACTATGACAGAAGCAATATAATCTTCATGTTTATTCAACAAAACAATAACCAATAGAAACAGAATACTAACATCACACGAATTTTACCATCAACTTTTCCATCAACACAATAGAATAAAATACCAGGGAAAGATAGAGCAATACCGATCATAACCCAAACAGACCAACGATGCTTTCATCTATCAGTATGTTTACTAGTGTTCTCAAACGATAAGAGTTTCATTCGAAAATAAATAGCCACATATACCTCTGAGAATAATTGATCACATAGAATACCCAAATGAGATCATTATAAGTTATCCGACTAAATTGCTGTATTCAGATATCTTTACGATTCAAACATTATTTCACTATCTAATTCTGTCATTATTGATTCCTATTTATCCTATCACTAACAGAAATAAATTAAGTAGAACTTCCAGTTAATACATTCTTTATATAACATACCTGAATATTTTGTTTCATTGAAGTCAACTTCTTCTTTAATAGTGACTTTGCATAATCCAAATAGCCTTCAAAATGATCTGATATCTCTTCTATTATTGTCTTTACTGTTAACTCAATTCTCTTAACTGACCACAGTATTAATCTTTCAATCATGAAACTCTGTAATTCCACACTTGTGAGCTTATTCAATTTAAATCTTATGGATTTTATTGCAACACTATACTAAAAAGGGGGTGAGGGTCGTAAAGCCTCAAATTTAACTCTCACATATACATGCACATAACATAACATTCATTAAAAACATAATATTATGAAGTTTTATTCATACTTTTATGAATTTCAACTCATCATAAACACATTTTCGGTCAAATATTTGAGTATCACTTTCTGCACTATCGGAATTAGCTCGGTTGGAAAGTATATCTGTCTAATTAAAATAATTTTTGTTAGATCGGGAGATATCACACTATCACAGGTTCTATATGACATGTATAGCTAGACTTACATATGCTACATTAGTCCTAGAATTGACTAAACCGTAGCTCTGATACCAATAAATGTAACACACTTTACCTGTATTCACTGTCAGAATAAGGTTACGAGGTATTACCGATCAACCGACATCATTTAACAAACATAACTCATACATTTATGCCTTCATACTCAATATCATTCAATCATATTCACATTGTCCCTTATAAGGGCCTACGAGGCCTTAAACATGCTTTAAAAGTGGTTTGGGACTAAACCAATAACTTATAAAAATTTTAGAAACTTAGAAAAATTTCAAACATACAAGGGTCATACATCCGTTGAATAGGTCGTGTGCCTCACACGGCTCCAGACACGCCTGTGTCTCAAGCCGTGTGAAAACAGGGCATACATACTGACTTGGTTCACACGGCCGACTACACGCCCATGTGTCTAGCCCGTGTGCCCTTCGAAGTGGCTACACATGCCCATGTGCTAGGCCGTGTACCATTTAGGGGGTATACTGACTTGTGTCACATGGCCAAGTCACATGCTCGTGTGGAGCATACTGACTTCATTTTAATATCAACACCAAGGGACACACGGCCGTGTAGCAAGCCTATGTCTCTACCCTTGTGGACAAAAATAGGCCATTTGTAAAGTCAATTTGCCACCATTTCCCATGCTCACCTAAACAACGAAAATGGTGCTGTTCAAATCAATCTCAAATCATTACATTATAGACCATTTCAATACCAAACTGTTCAAATCTTATACCATAATCATTTACTTAACTAAATCAAATACCAATCAACAAGATTCATAAGCCAAGATTCACATAAATATCATATACTATATCAACCTACTTTATTAACCAATTTGGCATTCAAATACCAAACCAAAACCAAGTACATCTCAAGCTATTACACAACACATACCAAATGGCCATTTGATTATTTTAAACCATCATTAAGCTTACTAAAATAACCCATATCACATGGGAATATATATACTTTGAACCATATGATTTAATCATGCCATTTCAAATAGCCAAAAACACTTCCAACAACCAAACCGAAGTAACGATAACCTATACTTATCAAACTTTACATCATTATCCGACTAAAACTCATGGCGAAATACATGTCAAGCACATATGCATCAATCACCGAAATTACCTATACTCAACAAATAACCACAAAACCTATACATGCCATATAACTAATATCACAAAACTTATAATTACCAAACCATAGCTGGATAGTGTGATATGATCTCCGATGACTTCCAACCCGAGCTAGCCTCCGAATCATTATAAACATAAAAAAGATAACAAAGTAAGCTATAAAGCTTAGTAAGTTCGTATGAAATAAACTCAATGTATTCACATAAATATAATTCAATAATTTCAATACGTCAATATTAAGCTATAAAGCTTAGTAAGTTCGTTTGAAATAAACTCAATGTATTCACATAAATATAATTTAATAATTTCAATATATCAATATGTACTTTCCTTGACAATCAAACCTTTCCAGTGTTCATTCCTAAAACTATATACATTCATCATCAATTCTTCGATTCAAAACTAGAACAGGTTATACACATACCTGTACCAACTCGTACCAACCTCTTATACATTCTCGTCTTTGATTTACTCGTTGAGCTATTCAAAATAGAAGTCGGATTCTCAAGGTCTCAATTGATAAGCACCTATACCATGGCCCAAATTCAAATCAAGGTAACTTTTCCTAGAGTACCTATACCATGGCCCCTAGATAAATCAAGGTAACTGCTCTTCGAAATGCCTATACCATGGTCCGTAGCCAAATCAAGGTATAACTTACACCCGAAGTGCCAATATCATGGCCCGAAGCACCAATATCATGGCCCGAAGCCAACACAATAACATAATGACATGTCATTGGAATTCTAAACTATTCCTAAGGTTCAACCGAGAAGTTACACATGTCGATTTCATCGTCGAACACATCCGTAGAGTCGTATTTACAATTCAAACATTATTCGTAATCTCATAATCACAGTTTATGTAATATCAAAGGTTTTAACATGCGTTTATAATGAAATTATCATATACGAACTTACCTTATTCGCTGTAATGACGAGTTTGGTCGACCAATCTGATACTTTGTTTTCTCTCATTCTAAATCCAAATCTCGTTTATCTCAATATGCTTGGACAATAGGTGGCCGAACCTTGGAGCTCATCCATGGCTTCTTTTCTTTCTTCATTCGGTGGAAGAAATTAAGAAAGATGATAACCTTATGCATTATGCTATTATTTTACTATATTATTACAAAAATTACTAATTTAACCTTAAGTAAAAACCATGAATATCATCCATTTAAAGTCTATAATTGTCCATTTATGAAAAAAAGGTACATTTACGACTTAAGGACCTTAAATTAAGGTTCTATAGCTATTAAACACTTTTAGCTATTAGAACTCCACTTTTACACTTTACGTGATTTAGTTCTTTTTACCGAATTAAGCATTTAAACGGTAAAATTTCTTTACAAAAATTTCACGTAATTAATCTATCATGCTGTAAACATTATTAAAATAATAAAATAAATATTTTTACTTCAAATTTATGGTCCGAAAATCACTGTTTCGATTTGACCCAAAAATGGGCTGTTACAAAGAAGATAGGTTATGGAGTGTATAAGCTAGTAAGGGTCGAGGGCATAGTTGTACCGTGAACTTGGAACGCCTAAAATCTTAAAAAAATACTATGTATAACTCCTTATCCTATGAATGAAAAATTTTCCAAACAACATTCGTGTCACACAAAGACTTGCAAACGAAGAGCTACAGCTTCCAACACAGTTAGCGAGAACAAAGCTATCAGCTATTACATTAAGGCTCATAGGTGAAGAGTTGCAGCCTCAAACATAGTTAGTAAAAGCAAAGCTCCTAGCTAGCACATGAAGGCTCACAGGTGAAAAGTCGCAGCCTCCAACACAGTTAGCGAGAGGAAAGCTCCTAACTGTGACATTAAGGCTTTCAAGTGAAGAGTCGCAGCCTCTAACATAGTTAACAAGACCAAAGCTCCCAGCTGTCACACTAAGGCTCATAGATTCAGACATCATGGCCTATGAAACTTGTTTAAATTTTTAAGTTCACTCAAGATCATGGAAATGCAAGTTATCATTAAAAAATTCCATCTTCTTCATTCATCAAAAAAGTAAAAATACAAAGTTACATGACAACAAACATTTAAATCTTAGTTTGGTCGCCAGGGACCTCATCCTCTTTCTCTTCACCCTCCTCCCCTCTTACTTCACCTCTCCCCTCTCCCTCGACAACATCAACATTGGTAGCAACAAGAGCATCAGTAGTAACATTACCAACAGAAAAAATGGTTGGGTCGAGGCTTCCCTCAAGGTAAAAATCCTCCGAGTTCTTCCATTTGGATAAGAACTCTTCCCAAGCAGCTCCCGAGGGGAAGTGGACATCAAAGCCAACTGATCCATTTCCATCTCAGCGAGAGCATCGAAGTCCATCCTGTAAACATCAAAGAGCCCAACAACAACTTGAGTGTGCAAAAGGATGTTAGATTTGAGCTCCACAGTGATAGCTCTCAACGTCTTTAAGGTATTCTTCTTAAAACACTTCAAAGCTTCTTCTTGATTACGCTTCAACGTCTTCATTGCATCCTCATGATTTGTATTGATTCAGTTGACAGCCACTTTGTGCTCTTCGACGACCTTCTTCAACTCAGCAGGCAAAGCTGCAACCTTATTAGTTAGTTCATTATTTTTCACTTGCTCAGCCATTAACCTCTTAACAAGTTCCTCATTTTGCTTATAAAACACCTCATTCTCAAATCTCATTTCTTGTCATCGCTCCTCGAAAACCTTAAGGCTCACTTCAAGCCTTCTTTGGGTGGCTTCTGTTCTGCCAATCATCTTCTCAAGGCTTAAACTAATCACAGAGGCTTTAGTGAGAAAGGCCTGTAAGGAGGGGTTGAACCTCGACAATTTAGATTCATGTGAGACTATAACAACCCATTTTCAATGAAATCCATAAAATGGTTTTGGGACCACAATTTTGATGAGTAAGTTATTATTTTATTATTATTTTATTTTCCATGGGATTATAGTAAGGTCGTATTAAAATTTCTTTAAGAAATTTTAAAGTTTACATAGTTAATTAAGTAAAAAGGACTCAATCGTAAAATATACAAAAGTTGAGTTCTTTTAGTAAAAAAGGTTAAATGAAAATGAAATCTTAAACTAAAGGACTTGAATGGAAAATAGTCGATTTGAATGAGATAATGGATGTACATGGCAAAGTTTTGTTGAAATTATGAAGATTTTTAAAGGATAAAATGGTAAATAATCAATTAAACATAAATTAAATAAAAAAAAGTTAAACTTCATCTTCTTCATTTCTTAAAACCACCAAAAATACACCATTGAAGCTAGCTAGGGAATTTGGTTAAGCTTCATTGTTTGCGTGGTATGATTTTGAATATCGTGTTTAATGATTTTTATGTTTTTGAGATCGTTTTAGCTTTAATCTATCTAGCCTAGGGGTCAATTTGTAAAAATGTTAAAGGTTGATGGTTATTCCATGAATGTTCTTGAATGGTTTTTTATGTTAAATTATGGATTATGAATCTTCCTTGAAAAATAAATAAGTTTTGTTAAGTGAATTTTGTTGAATTTTGGAATTAGGGACTAATTTGTTAAAAGTATAAATTATAGCATTTTATTGTGAAATTATGGTCAATAGGAGTTGTTTCAAAGTCCTTTGCATGTTTGGTTAACATGGAATTAGATTATAATGGTTAGATTTTAAGCTATAAGCTTAAGAACTAAATTGTGAAAAAGTTAAACTGTTAGGGGCAAATTGGTAATTTTGTATAAATTAGAAATATGGGTTGAATTGAATGTTTAAGGTTAATTGAAGTACTTAGTTGAATATAATTATCTATTTAGACTAGGATAAACCACATATAGAATTAGTTTGAGGAAAAGCAAAAGTTTCGGATTAGCTTGATTTAACCTCCACGCCCCTAGTCATCGAGGTAAATTTGTATGAACGGTTATCATATTAATGTTATTATTTTATTTATAATTTGAATGGATAATTGTATAAACATATCAATACTATGACGAATATCGAGTCCCGATTGAACCTTAGGGATTCTTAGGGTACGAATAACATGTCATTAGGAATTTCATGTTTTGTGTGCTGGTCTTGAATGTCCTACCGATGGCTGAGGTCCTATATTTGTTGTGGATACTCCACATCTCATGTGAGTAGCATCGTTTAGTTTATATTTCGACCCACAGCTCGTGTGAGCAGACCCATTTCACAGCTCTTGTGAGCAATAATGTAAAGGAAAGGTTACGATTATATGTAAAGGCACACTTTGTGTGAGCTTTCCCGAGTATTCAATGAAATTCTAAATGGTTCAACGAGCAAGAAAATGAAATGGAAAGGTAAGTATGCAAATGAATTGAACCATGACTTTATGAAAGAATGCATGAATTAAATGATGTATTTCACATGGAAAATGATTTATCTTATGGTTAGTTCATTTGAATTATGTACAAGTGTACTAACTTGTGTATTGATGATGATACATAGGCTTATGTCAAGCTTATGGTTTGGATTATATTATACTTATGCTTATATTATGCAAATGAAAGGGTAAGTTATGTTTTGATTTATACGAGCTTACTAAACATTAATTGCTTACGTAGTTTCTTTCCTATGTTTCATAGATTATCGGAAGCTCAATTTGGTTGGAAGCTCGTCATAGATTTATCACACAATCCAGAAGTCTTTTCGGTAGTTTTTAAACATTTTGACCAAGGTTTATAATAGCATGTATAGGAGGAAGTGTAATGGTATATTAATAAATGTTTTGTTGGTGTTTTTGGCATGTATAAGTTTTGGTAGTTATCTTGGTTTGGTACCATTTGATGCATTGTCAAATTGTGTTATTTTGGTTATCTTACTATGCATGTTTGAATTGCTCATATGGTATATTTGACATGTTATGAAAACGGTCAAGTTTGTGGCATGTTTTGGTAAGATTGAATTAGAATTTGATAATTGAAATATGCTAAAATTTACATGTTTATGTAAGTGTTGTTGTGTGCATTTAAGGTGCTTTTGAATGACATACTGGTTAGTTGGTTTAGAACTTTGAAATGGTATTTTGGTATATGTTTTGTTCATGTTTAGGTTCCTTTGAAGTATGCTTAAATGGGTTGGAAGGTTATGTATGATATGGACTTGGAAATGACTTGATTTTAGGTAAATTTGGGTCCAAACGGCCTGAGACACGGGTATGTGACTTAGCCATGTGAAACATACGGCCTGGCAACATGGTCGCATGTTATTTAATGAATTCTTAAGTTGTAAGTCAGTGAGTTACATGGCCTGGCACATGGGCACATGGGGCAACTCAGAGAGTTACACGGCCTGGCACACTGGCATGTGACACAGCCGTGTGACTCTACTCAGAGAGTTATACAAGTCAGGACATGGGATGGGACACGACCATGTGTCCTTAGTTCGAAGGCTACATAGCCTGAGACACAGATGTGTTTCTCAGCTTTGTGAGGTACGCGGCCTGGCCACATGGTCATGTGACCCCTTTTTGTAAATTTTGCATGTTTTTCCTAAGCTTTCCAGATGGTTTCAATTTGGTCTCGAATTGCTTCTGAGGTATTTTTAGGGCCTCGAGGGCTCGATTAAGGGACGATATGTATGTACATAATTGGTTTATGATTTGATTTTTGTATTGAATGATATTATGTTTAAATGTTCCTAATTGTACGGTAACACCCCGTAACCTTAATCCGACGACAGATATGGGTTAGGGATGTTACAGAGCCCCTATACGACTCATCAATGCACAACTTCCTCTATGTAACCCCAGACATCAAAGCTCGTCACTTTCCCATAATATCTTGCAGCTCCTCGCCACTCAGAATCTCATGGCTTAGAGCTAATTCATCGTTGTTCCCAAGAGGTAGCTCTACAAGAAGAGGCGCACTAAGAGGAGAAACGTTAGGAGGAAGAGAATTACCATGGACAGGAACATGAGAACTCTCGCAAGCTACAGTTTGCAATCTTATGGAATGCGGAGCAATGATCATCATAATAGAGGTCCTAGCATGATTTATCCTTTTTTTGTGACAAAACTCTAGCCTGTCATTATTAGTATCCTCTTTACTATTACCCACCACGTTAACAATACTCGTACTAGTTCTAGGCCTCTTGCGTTGAGCCCTTAAACCAACTCCCAGATCCATCGACTCAGTAGCTTCCATAACCTTGTTAACTTCTCACAGATGTTGGTCATATCCTTAAAGTCACTTCCCAAACTGCAAGCTATCCATGCATCATCATCAACCCTAAAATTAGCAAGAACAAGTAGTAGATTATCGGAATGGTTACTTCCTATGTGCAGTAAACTCGATCTCATCCAAGAATGAGTGTTTATTCTACAATAATTGTAGTAGAAATTATTGGGCTCCTCCCTCAACCTTATCAAAATCTGGACCAGATGATCAAATAGGGGAACCCATAGATCGAATTAATACGACAATAAGGGTTTTAAGTAGAAAGAGATTTCAATTAATCAACCTAGAGTCAGTTGTTCTTACTCTTTGAAAGAAATATTACCATAATTTAGGGATTTCTCAGATCAAGAAATAAATGAATAAATTGTTTAATTCAGATTCATAATAATAAGTGAAGTCTAGGTGGATTCTTTTTTGGGAATTGTCTATCTCATTGGTTATATTCGTTTATTTTCCCAATTCACTCTTTGTTTCATTTTGAGTAATTAGTTTAGTTAATTTTAGATTAAAAACAATTCCTTCAATTTATCGGCATAATAATAGAAAAACAGTAATTACTAGTACTTTTAGACCTCGTGGATATGATATTCCCTACTCACCATAGCTATACTATTATTCGATAGGTGCGCTTGCTTTTGTTGTAATTTTAGTTAGTTTAGTGATCATCAAGTTTTTAGCGCCGTTGCCGAGGACTAAAATATTAAGAACACTTGATTTTTATTAATTTACCATTTATTTTTATTGCATTTTATTTTTGTTTTTAATTTTATTTTTGTTTTCTAATTTTTCTTTTATTTGCTTCTGGTAGGTGTCTTTAGTTTATGACTAGAAAAAACTCGTTGGGATCATTAGTGTTTGACAGTGAAATTGAAAGTACAACTCTCAGAAACCGTAGATAAGCAAGGCAGAGTCGACAGAATATAGTGGAAGAGCAAGAAGACGTTATAATTATTATTGAGGAGATGCCTGAAAATCAGAATAATTAGCTACCTCCTATGGTTATTACGAATCTTGCAAACCTGAATCCTACTCCTCGTACTATGTACGATTATGCCAAGCCCACTCTAACTGGGGCTGAATCGAGTATTGTGAGACCTACCATTGCTGTGAATAACTTCAAACTAAAGCCAAACACTATTCAGATGATCTAACAGTTTGTTTAGTTTGATGGTTTGCAAGACGAAGATCCAAATACTCATTTGGCTAACTTTCTGGAAGTCTGCAATACTTTCAAGATAAATGTCATTTTTGTTGATGCCATCCACTTACAGTTGTTTCCCTTCTCGTTGAGGAATAAAGCTAAACAGTGGTTGAACTCCCTACCACAATGTTCTATCACTACATGGGACCAAATAACCGAGAAATTTCTACCAAAGTACTTCCCATCGGCTAAAAAAGCTAAGTTGAGGAATGATATCTCTTCCTTTGTGTAAATTGACTTAGAGACTCTATATCATGCATGAGAGAGTTATAAGGATTTATTGAGAATGTGCCATCACCATGGGTTACATCTATGGCTACAGGTTCAAACCTTCTACAACAGTTTGAACCCCTCAATTTTGCAATTAATTGATGCAGTCGCCGGTGGTACTCTAAATAATAAAACACCTGAAGCGGCTTATTAATTTATAGAAGAGATAGCACTAAATAATTATTAGTGGCAAGTCATAGGGACAAAGCCTAATAGAGCAGCCAGTGTTTTCAATATAGATACAGTCACCATGTTATCAAATCAAGTAGAACAATTAAATAAGAAAATTGGTGGTTTATATGTTTCTAGCAGGTACATTCGGTGATACAATGTGATGTAAATGGAGTAAGAACGAACAATTCAGAATATTTATGCTACGGTCCTAGCACAGAGAACGAAAAAATCAACTATATGGGTATTAATTCTAGACCTTAGAATTATCCCTACAGTAACACTTATAATGCAGGTTGGAGGAACCGTCCCAATTTCTCTTGGGGTGGTCAAGGAAACCAAATACCACAACCCCCTCCAGGCTTTCAACTACCTTACCAACAAGAGAAAAAGTCGAACCTTGAGGAGATTTTGACGAAGTTTATTTTAGTGTCAGAAACCCAATTCCAAAATACTAAAACAGCACTTAAAAATCAACAAGCGTCGATTCAAGGGCACAAGAACCAAATTGGTCAACTTGCGAAGTTGATTTCAGAATGACCACAAGGTAGCTTGCCTAGCAACACCGAAACTAACCTGAGGGAGCAACTTCATGCAATTACTGTGCGAGATGAAAAAGGGTTAGATGAATCTGAACCAGAACCAAAGCAATAAAGTGTGGTAAGTAAAAGTAAGGTTGAGGTAAGCCAAAATGAGTAAAAACCGGTTAGTAAAGAATATAAACCTCGTGTGCTATATCCCAACACGACAAAGAAAGACCACATAAATGAACAATTTGGTAAATTTCTTAAACTTTTGAAAAAGTTACATATTAACTTACCGTTCATTAAAGCTCTTTCGCAGATGCCCAATTCTATTAAATTTTTAAAGGAGCTTTTGGCAAATAAATGAAAGTTAGATGATTCATCACATGTGGAGCTAAATACAGTTTGCTCAGCTATTTTGCAAAATAAACTACCCAACAAATTGAAAGATCCAGGGAATTTTACTATCCCTTGTTTAATTGGAAGTTTAAATGTTAATAATGATTTGGCTTATTTAAGGGCTAGTATTAATGTCATGCCCTATAAAATGTTTAAGCAATTAGGTCTTGGGAAACCCAAACAAACTAGGATGTCTATCCAATTAGCAAATAGAACCATTAGATTTCCTAGGGGTATTATTGAAGATGTTCTTGTCAAAATTGAAAAATTCATATTCCTAGTTGATTTTCTTGTTTTAGACGTGAATGAGGATAGTGATGTAACTTTAATTTTAGGACAACCTTTTTTAGCAACTGCCAAGACTATTATTGATGTTGGTACAGGTGAACTAATACTTCGTGTAGGTGATGATACGATTACACTTCAATCTCATGATTCTGTTAAGGCATCTAGTGATCGCGATGATTATACGAGTTCTGTCAATATGAATAACATTTTGGCTCAAAATTCTTTGCAGGAAACCCCTCGAAAAAGTGTGATGGAGCCACGTTCCAGTCCATACGACAAAAACAGAATGACTCATGAAGAACGAATGCTATAGATCGAGGAACTAGACGAATGGCGGGCACATGTCAAGGAGAAACCAAGAATACACGATGCAGAACCAAAACTACACCATAATGAGCATATGGATGAAACACATCAAATTAAGGTAGAGGACAAGGTACTACTAAATAACACGAATCCAGGTATTGCCACTTTAGAGCTTAATGTAAACAGAGCAACTCTTTTTATGGTACTAAATGTCTTCCCATACGGTACAGTCGAGGTAAATCATTTTGAATTCGAAACTTTTAAGGTAAATAGTACTCGACTCAAACCTTATTTTGATATTCGAGTTAGTAGCGAGAAATAGGAGTTTCAACTCAGCGAACCACCGTGACCGTGCAAATTTGAGGTAAGTCGAGCTTAGGTTTTAAATAAGCGCACCTCGGGAGGCAACTCGAGTGTTAACACTGCTAATTTTCTTATTTTCATTTCATGGTATTTTTAAAAATTAATTAAATAAATAAAAATGTAGGCTTTTGACCCACATGGCCTGGACACACAGGCATGTCCCAGGCCATGTGCACCAAAAGGGGTCTGATAGTGAGTTACATGGCTTAGCAACATGGTCATTTGACCCACACGGCCTAGACACACAAGCATGTCCTTGGCCGTGAGGATCCTGAGACTTAATTTTTTTTAAAAATCGACAAAGACACGGCCTAAAATAGTCTACACAGGCATGTGACATGACCATGTGAACCACATGTCCTAGACACATAGGCATGTCTTAGGCCGTATTAAACTTGGAGCTAAAATTTTCAATTTTAAAACAAGTCAAAGAGTTACACGGGTAAGTGCGAGACACGGTCGAGCCACACGGGTATGTGGAAGGTCACACGGGCATGGGAGAAGTGAAGGAGGTTGCACATGACCATACGACAAACCGTGTGTTCCATACAGCTTGGACACACGGGCGTGTCGAAGGCCGTGTGAAGACTGGGTTAAAAATTTTATCGCACACGGGCTGGGGAGAGCCACACGGGCGTGTGACACAGCTGTGTTGGCCAACATGAGCCTTTACACGACCGTGTCACCATTAAAAAACCTAATTCCCTTTTTTTATTTTTTCAATTTTGTCTTCTTGCTCCTAATTCCCCAAGCACCAAAACCCTAGCAGCCGCCACTCCCTCTCCCTTCTCACAATTTGGCCACCAGTCAACCCCCACGCTGCTCCACCATCGCCCGCACCAACCAACCCCCCTTTGTCGCTATTCGCTCATCTCTCTCACCTAAATCATAGCCCCACCCACTCAACCAACCCCCATATCCCTCTCCCATTGCCTCTCTCTTCCTTCACCCCCGTTACACACCATACCCTCAACCAAACCCCTACACCCTAAATCCCCATGTTTTCCTCATCCCCTTCCCCTCTCCTCCCTACCCTTCCGCCATTCTAGCCCGACCATGAAGCTGACCGAACACCTCTCCCACACTGGAGCCTACCTCTTGCATGCCACCACGAACCACCACTGCCCTCGTCAACCGCCGACCCGCAGAACCCACCACCACCCACTTTTTGTCTTTCCTATTCCTCACTTTTTTTAGTTCTTTATTTTATATTTTATTTTATTTAATTATACTTTATTATTCTTATTAATTTCTTTTTTATTATTTTCTATTTTATGTGTTTTTATTATAATTATTATTTTCTTTAGTTTCTTTCTTAGTTAATTTTATTTTACTAGTCTACTTCTTTTTATGTTCATTATTTAGTCCATTTCATATGTTTATAGTTTGATTATGTTCATTGATTCCTTACATTTATGTTATAATATTAGTTCTTGCTCTTAATTCTAATATCGTAAGTCTGCTTTAGGTTACTATATATATATATATTCTTTTTATTTTTATTTTTATTTCCAATATGTCATGTCTTTTAGTTTTGATTTTGTTATTTTTATTTTCATCATACTAGATTACTTACAACCATATTTTTGTATTATTCACACGTTTATTCATATGTTCCTCTATGTGTTTAATTGGTGATATTTCTGGTTTTGTTTTGCTGATATTGGAATGTTCTATCTTTCAGGTACACCATGACAAACACTCGCGGCAAGTCTAAGGTCATCGTCCCCGCTTCAAAAAAGCGAAAGGACTCTGGTGCGACCTCTTCCTCGAGTGTCTCCGCCGAGGCCCGCAACCCTTATTCTAGATTTTCAGCTGGCCCCTAAGAGGAATTATTTCAGCTACTGAGATTGCAACCACTCGGCCTAGGCCGATGTATTGACCGGGCCGTGTTGGAGCAGGTCCGACTAGCTGATGATGTTAGCGCCTTTATTACCACAGCCCCATGGGACCAATTTTTCTCCATCATCGAACCCACATACATGGATTTGACGTTGGAGTTTTGCTCAACATTTATTCTACAGTACGTCATGACGACTCATGACGAGCCAGGCTCCATCACTTTCAAACTCGGTGGCTTGGTGCACCATATGAGTATCCCCGAGTTCGGTGCTGCTATGAGACTCTACACTGAGGAGTTTATAAGTACTGATAACTTCTTCCTTCTACATCGGCATATTCATTACAACCCATCTCGTTGTTGGGCAGAACTTATAGCGAGTCAGACACTTTATGACGTGAGCCGCTCAAAGGCGACTTTTCTCTCTCCGACTTTACGGTATCTTTATGCACTATTATCTCACACTTTGACTTGTAGGAGAGAGAGCACCAGAGTCGTTAGTACTCATGATGCATATTTTCTATGAAGCATGGACACCAAGCATATCTTTGATTTGGCATATTTCACCTCCTTAGCCTTTCGCCATCAAACTTACTGCCACAGGAAAGGCCCCATCTGTTTAGGCCCTTATGTGACTCGCCTTGCTCGACACTTCGGTCTCTTCGACACACCGGAGCAGTCTTCTACACTTACACTCATTGGCCAGATGTCCCCACAGGGAATCTCGAGCATGATTCATATGAGGATGATCGAGTGGCGTCGTGGAGTGGATCATCTTTAGTATTGATTATTTCATTCTGATGCTCAGAATGAACCTGGGGACTTCACTGATGATGTTCCTCTCCATCACGAGGACCCACCACAGCCTCTATCTTTGAGTTACCGCCCTGTTTCTTCTGCTACTACTTTAGCGGACCTCCCCGAGCGGTTCGCTCGCTTTGAGCAGTACTGCGTTCAGAGGTTCGACAGTCTTGACGCGACATTGCAGCAAATCTATCAATATCTCCATATCTCCTCTTCAGCGCCAACGACTCACGACACCAACATGTTTGGTGATGAGTCTATTTGTTTTATTTTATTTTTATTTTTATTTTTATTTTTATGTTTATTATTATTTTCTTAGACTTATTTTGTTTTTATATTTTGAACTGTATTTTTATTTTTATGGTTGTTTCTAATCGAGTTTTAATCCCTTAATCTTCTTCACTATTTTTGATTATTTTCTTATTAGTTTGCTCGGAATCGTGCTCTGCATTTAGATTTGCCTACAATTTCGCTTTTCACTATTTTGGGGATTTCATCCAATATTCAAGGCAGTTTCAATTTTCTCCCTCTCTTATAATATTATGTTTATACTGTGATTATCTATGTTTGTACATT
This sequence comes from Gossypium arboreum, assembly GCF_025698485.1. Taxonomy (NCBI): domain Eukaryota; kingdom Viridiplantae; phylum Streptophyta; class Magnoliopsida; order Malvales; family Malvaceae; genus Gossypium; species Gossypium arboreum. The sequence goes on along the minus strand of NC_069082.1, from coordinate 11,381,266 downwards.
GAGGACAATGTACATCTTAAGTGTGGGAGGTTATTTATATAATTATTAGAAAATCTTTGAATTATGTCTTGTGTTTAAGTAATTTTCTCATACTAGTATTAGAATGATTTTTATCAATTTGTGATTTTTATTGATGTATTTTAGATTAAATTCATAGATATTTGTGCATTGGTTGTTTTAAATTTTAAGACATGAGAGAATCAAGCATGATAAGTCTATTTTCAAAATTAAAAAATTTTAGGTTGTTTCTCTGAATTGAGGTATTACCTTGAAGTTTGAGATTTGCAAGATTGACATCAAAAACCATACTTTTTGTGAGATTTTGAGCCTTTAGAGAATACATTTTTCTTGCTCATTTTTATTATTGGTTATGAGTGTGTCAATGTGATTTGTTATTCTAGAACTTGTTTCAATTATGCATGTCGAGACCGCACTTTTGATTTGATATACTGAGATGATAAAGGCACTTAGGTTTTAACCTACTTATCCCATAAAAAGTCTATCTTCATAATTAACCCTTAGTGAACCCTTTTGAGTCTAACACACCATTTCTTGATTTACCCATTCATGTTAACTCATAACTCACTATTTTGATTCGTTGAGAATTTTTCCCGTTTTATTGACTCCCTTTTTATCGAGATTTGATTTGGTTAGTTGTCTAACTATGCTCTTTTGTTTTATTTGTTGAGTTATTTCTTATTGTACTTGGAAAAAAATATATACATATATATTGATTGTTATTTATTCTATGTTAATTGAGCATGAACAGTTAAATTTATATTTTGAGAAGAAGTTCGTGTTATTCTTGAATAGTTTTTGATTGATGTAATTGTTTTTAATTCAACATTTGTTTATTTTTTCTAGTTTGGTAATTTATCAATTCGATCTCGATTTTAACCATCTTTTTCAGCCTTTCTCTACGCCTTTAACCGAAGCCCCATTACAATCGCTTAAAGACCTTTTAATTTGTGTATCATCTCATTTTTGTAATGGTGGAGATTTAATTTTCATGCAAGCTTATGGTAATGACTTTTCATGTTTGACTATTGAGTGCTTATTTTTTAACCTTAAACACTTTGAGTGGCTTGAGTGAATCTTTAGTGAGGATGTCAATTCTTGTTGGTTTTGAATTAAAGGTAATTATTTATATAAGGGGAAATTCGTATGTTTCCATGCTTTAAAAATGCTCTACTTGGATTGTTTGAATCTTTAGTGCTCTTTTAGTTGAATTATCAATGCATAATTATTTGTGAATTATTTCGAAACATTATTGATGAGAATTATAAGTTGAGAAAGGCTAATTTTAATTGAGAGTTGAGGATTTTGCTTGAGGATAAGCAAACGCTTAAGTGTGGGGATATTTGATAAACCATAAAAGTAACATGTTTTTAATCCCATTCTTGACACGTTTTTGGATGATTTATTATGTAGATTAGTGAATTTGATGCTCGTAATCCTTTAAATTCATGTTTCTACCCTTAGGTGAGTATAGGGGAGTGAAAATAGCAAAAAATGGGCCAAAATTGGACAAAAAGAGTTGTTTCCAGGATCCACACAGCCTGGGCATTTCCACACAGGATGTCCACACCCCATGTGCCAGCTCGTTTCGATTTCAATCCCTATTTCCCTTTTACGTAAAAAATTCTAATTTTTAGGGTTTCGAAGCAGTCTAAAGTATATAAAGACATATCAAAAGAAGACCTAAGAGAGCATACAGAGAAGAATGAAGAAAAGACTCGTAGAAAGCCATCAGATTCGAATCAGAAGTGGATTTCCTTCAAGATTAAAGATCTCCATTCAATTTCCTTAGAAGTTTTATTGGGTTTCTTTATGTCTTGTGCTATTCTAACTTTGAGATGATTTCATTCCAGATTATGAACTAAATTCCCTAGATACCTAAGGAAGATGAAACCTAAGATGAATCTTATTATTTAATTTCTAAATTACATGATAAATATTTGATTCTTGTTCTCCATTATGTATGCTTATTTTGTGTTTTAATATTTTCAGGATATTAATGCATGTTTAATGAGCGAAAGTCCCTGTTTAAGAGTAGATCTAACATAATTGAGTGGAGTTACATGCAATCCTAGAAATAGGATGACATAAATCTACCGTATTAGAGTCAAATCTAATAGGGGAATCCATAGATCGAATTAATGCGAAAATAAAGGTTTTAAGTAGAAAGAGATTTCAATTAATCAACCTAGAGTCAGTTGTTCTTACTCTCGAAAGAGATATTAACAGAATTTAGGGATTTCTACGAATCAAGACACAAGTGAATAAATCGTTTAGTTCAGATTCAGAATAATAAGTGGAGTCTAGGTGGATTCTTTCCTTGGTATTGTCTATCTTATTGGTTATATTTATTTTTTTCCTAATTCACTCTCTGTTGCATTCTTAGTAATTAGTTTAGTTAATTTTAGATTAAAAACAATTCCTTCAATTTATCAGCTAAATAATAGAAAAACAATAATTACTAGTACTTTTAGTCTTCATGGATACGATATTCCCTACTCACCACAGCTATACTATTATTCGATAAGTGTGCTTGCCTTTGTCGTAATTTTAGTTAGTTTAGTGATCATCAACCTTAAAGAAAAGTTTCAACCGATTCCAATAACGAAAATGCTAAGAATGTAAGTTTTATGGTTCTACAAGACCCCCCTTTTAAATAAATTTTTTCACCCCCTTTTTGATAGTTTAAATAACCAAGGAGAATCAATGATCCAAATGAAAGCTGAAAAAACAGTTCGATTTTCAACGATCAGATATAAGCACCCAAAACCCACTCGATATTCGTGCATGTACATGGCAAAACAACCATTGTGCATCACAGCCAACAGCGTGCCCAACAAGTTGCATTTAAGTTTAACACGATGGACTTAAGGAGCGTCATTTTATAACACCCCTTAAGCCCACTAAAGGGGGGACTAGATTATTATACATCAGTAGCCACAGACCTGAGCCCTAAAAAGGATCTGGGTTTTTGATCTGTAACCCGGATAGACCGCACTCAGAGATTATTTGTTAGGCGAATCACGAGAGGACAGCGAGTTTGTAGAAGTAGCTCCAAGAAGAGCTCGCAGACATGGATCGCAAGAGGGGGTCTGCGAGCATGGCTCACAGGTCGAGCTTGTAGGAATTTAGGGAACGTCATGACCTTAGTTCGCACGCGTTTAAAAAGTGTACAGAAAGGACTGCATATCCTACAGGTCACTTAAACACATGTGCAGCAGGTATGGAACCCGCTCAGGATGTCAGTCCTAGGAACAAAAAAGATCGCATACTCTGTAGACACATGTCCAACATGCTTGGAGTTCGTAAAGAATTTCAGTACTAGGGATAGAGAATGTCAGTATCAGAGGCAATAGAATCAAGACAAAGTAGTAGGGCCCTGCTATGAGCTGTAATAGTACTTGTAACAGCATGTATAAATACTCCAACATTCCTATCAATAAGATGTAAGAGAAATATTACTCAACAAGTCGTAATCATCATTCGAATCGAACGTAGGCTTACTGTAAGGCCCGTACGATCTAAAACAAGCTATAAGACTTTATATTCGTTGATTGGTTGATGTATAATCTGTTATCTGTACGTATGTCTGATATGTTATAAACTAAGCAAGTATGATCTATTAGCGTATATTGTGTTTTGTTGGGACATGTGTAAGATATGTAATTTATCCATGTATGATTTGTGCTTTGTTAATTTTGATGATTCGTTTCTATGTTACTGAGTTGGATGAGAACATATGGTATCCAAATATGATATTGTATCTGATACTGATTTTGATAAGTAACCATGTATGTGACTTCATGGCAAATCTGATATGATTCTGTAACACCCCGAACCCGAGACCGTTGCCGGTGTCGGACACGAGGGGTTAACAAGCCAAAACCACTTATAGCACCGACCAACTTGACATTCCCAGGCAAGCTGGAAAAACTGCGTCACTGTTGCCTTAAAAAGCATATCTCGAGTTACAAAACTCGGAAACTGATTCTGTAAATTTTCCCTGAATTTAGACTCATATATCCATCCTTGGATTTATTTCTAGAATTTTTGGTCAGGCCAATTGGTACAGTTTATTAGTTAAAGTCGCCCATGTTACAGGGGTCGACTACACTGACCTTCACGCGTTACAACTTGAATATCTCTCTGTACAGGGTTTCAATACTGATGCCGTTTATTTCTAATGAAACTGGACTAAAAAAGGAATCTGCACATATAAGGCATGACTTCTAATTCATTCTGGATAATTTATGGCAAATTTTCAAAGTCGCGACAGGGGACCCAGAAACCTTTCTAGCCCTGTCTCACGAGAACTTTAATATCTCTCGGTATACTGATCATATGATCGTTTTGTAACTTTCATATGAAAATAGACTCGTCAAGGTTCGATTACATAATTTATTAACTATTTAACACCATTCCTAAAAATTTTGGTGATTTTCCCCATCCACGTCACTGCAGCTGGCAGCATCTGTTTTTAAGGTAGGCTTTACCTAATTTGTAGTCTCCACGGGCCAACTATGGTCTTGCCATACATGGGTCCACATATGATCATATTTAGCCATTCCAATGGCTGATCATGTGACCAACACTCCCATTCCAATCCATAATCACATCATGAAACCATATATAATTACAAACCACAAATGGTCTAATTCCATACTCTACTATTACGAACCATTTTCGCATGGTCGTACACATATACATCACAAGTACTTAAAAATAACCGAGGGTAGTCCTATACATGCCATATCCAAAACTCAACTAAAGGAGTACCAAAAAGGGCTTTGATAGTGTGGTTGACTTCAACTTCTATGATCCCGAATCCGATCGCTAACGAGCAAAATCTATAAACAGAGAAACAAAGAAACGGAGTAAGCAATTTATACTTAGTAAGTTTCGAGCCATAATATACACACAACCAAAGCATAGCATTCAAGTAGCTAAACAATAATTCATATGCACAATTTCTCAAAGACATGCTTACTTCACAATCCCAACTCTTATATTCATACACAAATAACGGCCTAGTTAATGCCGATAGCTCATTTATCATTAGAGCGAATATTCGTACGCATTTACTCATAGTGTGCAAAGCACACACAAAACATACCTTGTTGGGAATTTCACAAGTGCAATAACTGAAAATTTTCCAGCAGCTTATAAATTTCAAATCACATACCTTCGGAGTTTATCCGGATATAGCTACTCGTTCAAAACACCTTCGGGACATAGCCCGGTTATGGTAACCCGCACAAATGCCTTCGGGACTTAACCCGGATATCACAACTTGCACAATTGCCTTCGGGCTTAGCCCGGATATCACAATTCGCACAATTGCCTTCGGGCTTAGCCCGGATATCACAATTCGCACATACATTCACATCTTTGTTTCAATTTCATAACAAACTTTTATGCACATTTTACTTAATCAAAAATATCATTTCGGCTCAATGGCCATATACAAGGCACGCTTGATTGCTTATTACTTCATTCAATCGAATCAAAATCTAAGTTTCGATACTCGAAAACTTACCTCGGATGTTGTCGAACGATTTCGATGGCTATTCGACTACTTTTTCCTTCCCTTTATCGGATTTGGTCCCCCTTTGCTCTTGAGCTTAATTTAGCAAATAAATTGATTCAATCATTTGAGTATCAAAAGAGGAACTCAAGGCACTTAGCCCACATATATTCACTAGACATTAAAATCACATAAGTACGAATTCATGAATCGACTCAACACACAAAGCCTTCAACATGCTTACTCATGGCGAACAACACAACCTCTTAGGCACTCATTCATGGCCGATTATGCATGTTGATGTTGAGGCCAATTACATGTTTAACACCACACATGAATGGCACACATTTTACTAGCTAATGCTTTATATATTGTAGCTCAATACTTATAATATAGCATCAAGCACTCATATGGCCGATTATACTTAGTCATTCTTGCACCAAATCAACAATAAATTCCAAGATTTTCACATCATATGTGTACTAGGCGAATGTACTTGCAATTTCACAACCATTCTTCAACATTTTCTTCTTTAAACAAACATTTTTATCACTCACTTCATAACCAAAACATCATGTGCAAACATATAACACATATAGGTGCAAGGTCAATCTCAAGGGTTCATACCCATCCAAACACAAATTTTACCAATCAAGTAACAAGCATAAATCATGCTCATGAATGCACCATGGCGAATACCTCACACCATGCTCCTTTTAATTTTGTTTTTGGTCATGGTTAAACAAAGAATTCAATGTCCTACTCAAGAATACTAAAAGAAATTTCAAGAGTAGTCAATCCTTCATTACATGCATCATCAACAAGCTTCACATTTAGCATGCAATGGCTTTAACACAATATCAACCTTGGCCAAACACCATTTTCATGGCATAACAAGGATTTGAACCATGGCTAACATGCACATCAAGTTAGCAACCAAAACAAGCATGAATTTCATGACACAACCTCAAACATACCTTAATCTTGATACAAGTATGACCAAATCTCCTTCTAGTTCTCTTCCAAGCCAAGCATGAAGCAAAACTCCTATCTTCTCCCTTAGTATTTTCGCCAAGAAGGAAAGAACAAGGATGAACAAATTTTTTCTTGTTTTTCTTTCACATACACGCAATGGGGGAAATGCCACACTCACACACATTTTTTTCTCTTCTCTTCCCACAACTTAATTATTAAATCATTTCCTCATCATCCATTAACAAAACATGTTTCAACATGTTTTCTTTGCCCATAACCCTTGTCATGGTCGGCCACTAAGCTTCCTTTTGGGGAAATTTGACATGCAAATCCCTTATTTTTTCATGCATGATTAACTAGTCATCACACATTTCCCCATCATACTTTCAAAGTTTACTACTAGGTCCTTTCTAGTGAAATTCACCTTTATAACACTAAATCGAATCATCAAAAATGCCACACACAAATTAACACATATCATAGGCATCAAAATAAATTTTAAATTATTTTTATGCCTCGATTTTGTGGTCCCGAAACCACATCCCGACTAGGCTCAATTTTGGGCTGTCACAGATTCATTAAGATTGGATTAATTTGTCCAGCAAAGCATGGAATCCCATGCCTTCTGTTTCTGTTATTGTACAACAACATATCCTACATGCTTATCATTCTAATTCTAAATATGCATACCATGACACATAATATGGGGTTAGGGATGATATGAACGGATGAAGTTTCTGTCAGTTTAATGATATGCTTTATCTAGTGGTTTATCGACAATTCTGTTTGGCAATTTGTCTGCATTTATGGTGGCACTGTCCACAATTATCTGTTGGTTTGATTTGGTTGGATGAGTTCTGCGAAACTCTATTTTGGTGTGTAACAAAGTTGGGTGGGATGTTTTTTGTTAATCTGTATTTTAGTTTTCGAAAAAACACCGCATTGGCATAATTAAATATCTTCTGTTTTGTTATATGACTATTATGAAAATCTCTGTGATATTTTGATTTGTTCCTCTCTGGTTAAATGATCGTTATGAAATTCCCTGTGTTACTCTAATTTGTGTATTTTGTTTTGTTTGATCTTTGTTTGAGTATAGTTATACACTCAGCTCGATAGCTCACCCCTTTGTTTTATCTTTGTTTGTTCAGGTAAACCTCTAACTTAGGACCGGATGGCGTGTGAGAGCTCGGATTTTTTTTGCACTTAATATAAATATGGTGAATTTCGTATTTTTTTGTTTTGATCTTTTGGGTTGTAATCTATTTTTGAATTCATCTTAGGTTTTTGATTAACTCGTCAGTAATTGATATTTTCTAACGCGGGACTGTAAAATCCCTTAAGTCTACGAAATAGACTTCGGTTTTCAAAACTAAAACTCCGGAAAAGGTTTTCCACTACAAAATTAAGTAACTTCTTAAGTGTTTTCTGGAAGCGAACAAATAGTTTTCTAATGACTGTTTGTGAAAATTGTATTTGCTAAATATTTACTAAAATTAGTTTTCCAAATGAGTTGATGTAATTTCCCCCATTCAGTCATAACTTCTAAGCTGGGTTTAGGGTATTACATAAAGTACATCAAAACTTATCTTGATCTTGATAGACATCTACTTAATAAGATATTCATATAATTTTTTATATACTTTTCTTTATATATAATATTTATATGTCAAGAATTTATTTTCTCCATGTATTGTGGGTATGGTGATTTCTAATATTATAAAATGAAATAATTATTTCAAATATAATTATTATTTTATATGTAAAATATTTCAAATATTATTTTTTCATCTAGATTGTGAGTATGATATTTCAAAGATTTTTATATGTGAAATATTTTAAATACACATACAAAAATATTTACTAAACTCATGATATGGATTGAAAAAATATTACACATAAAAATTATATTTAATAAAAATAATCATATTTGTAATAATTATTTGATTTTATGAATAAAAGAATTATTAATTAAAAAGATAAATTAGAATAAAAAATTAAAAACAAAATATTTATTAATTAAAAATTTGAAACAATATAAAATAAAAATTACAAATGTGTTTAGAAAATGAGAATTGAATCTGAGTCTCAATGATGAAAATATTATTATTTAGTCATTTAGCTAAAGAAGTTAATATGTTAAAATATTCATTAAAAAAAGTTTAAAAAAATATAAATGTGAGTGGGAGATAAATTGAACCTGAAACTTAAGAATAAAACTATAAGTATTTAATAATCCAATTAAAGAAACTAATTGTAATAAAAAAGTAAAAAACTGTATAAAAAACACATCCAACTAGACGCGCTTTTACATTTTTTAAAAATAACTTATTTCCCTAATTAAAGTTAAAATCCACGTAAAGAGCTAATTAAAAAAATAAAATTCACCTATAAGACTTATCTAGCGTGATATTTTGAAGATAATAATTCTTATTTTAAAAATGTGTAAAATGTTAATTATATGCATAGTGAGTGTGCAAAGGTTTTAGTCAAAAAATAAAAATGCGTGTAAAGGAGGTCAAACCAAATCATGAAGTCTAAGATATCATCCTTTTTTTTCTTTAATTTTTGTTTTAAAGTTATTGTCTTTAAACTACACTAAATGGCTAGTTCTCGAAGAACTTAGATCATGGCTTACCTTATTCATCAAATTTAAGGTAACTTATATTTGTTCACCTAATTTTTGGGAAGCTTACATTTTGATTACTTAAGAAAATTTTTTTGTAATTTCGTTACTTAATTTTTAAAATGTTTTTGTTTTGGTTATCTAAGTATTAAATCTTGATTTCTATACATTATGTTTATACTTTTATTTTAGTTACTCAATTTTTAGATCACTTCTATTTTGGCCACTAAAAAAATATTTATTGGGATAAAATCATTAAAAATTGAAGTGAAAAAATAAGTATCCATTGTGGTATTTTTTAACGATAATTCTAAATAAATTATAAATATATCAAAAATTCTTTAAAATAGAAAATTATTCAATTTCTTTTTATGTAAAAATTTAAAAACCATGATATCCTTTAAAAATTTAACCTAAGTTGAGGTTAAATTTCAAAATTTATAAAAAAATAAAAATAAATGTAACACATCTTACCCGTATTCAACGTTGGAATAGGATACAAGGCATTATCGGACTTATTCACAAGCAAACATTCAAAATCGAGACAATAATTTCCACTCAAATTTAAAAATTTCCAAAAGCATACATATTGTCACTATTACGAGCCGTCGAGGCTCAAAACATGCATTGGAAATGATTCAGGATTAAACCGAGAATTTCGAAAGCTTTTTAGAAAAATTAGAAAAATTTTCATGTAAAAAGGGTCACACGCCCGTGTGACATGGGACATGCCCGTGTGGCGTGGCCGTGTAGCCCACATGGCCATGCCTCTAGGGCGTGTACCTCTCTAACTTGCATCCATGAAGAAACTTAAGTCACACGGCCTGAGCACACTCCCGTGTTGCTAGGCCATGTGGTAATTAAATGCAGACTTCACACGGTCGTATCACACGGCCATGTTAGAGTCTATATGTGTCACACAGCCAAGCCACATGGCCGTGTGCTAGGCCGTGTATCTAAACCTGGACATTTTGTTTCTCATTTTTAAGATGCAGGGGGCACATGGCCTTAACACATGCCCATATGGCAAGCCGTGTGTCACACACCATATATCATCATAAAGCAAATTAGAATTAAAAAGTATTAGACCAACCAAAACATGAAATCCCCAAACCATATATCATCATATGGTTGCAAAATAGAGTAAATCGATGGACATTACAAGGAATTGTTTTGCATCCACATTTTATTATATAATACAATATTTTATCAATTTTGTAGCTAACATCCCGACCCACAGCTCGTCTAAACGAGCCCATTTCACAGCTCATGAGAGCATATTAGAAATGCTATAGTTACATGAAAAGGCACGCTTTGTGTAATATTTGGTTTTGAAATGGCTTGTTTTGGGGGCAACTTATGCTGCACATGGCCTGGGACACGGGCTGTCAAACAGTTGTGTGCCCCACACGGTCGTGTGTCTCAAGTCAGGTTGTAACACAGTCTAGCACACGGCTGTGTGACCCAACATTGAATGCACACACAGCTTGCGACACGGTCATGTGACTCTTTTTCGAATACCCACACGAGCAGACACATGGGTTGGGACACGACCATGTGTCCATACTTCAAATGTTCATATAGTCTTGGACTATGTTACACGGCCGTGTGACCCTTATTTTCCAAATTTTCATGTTTTTCCAAAATTTTATGTTTTGTTTCAAATTTATCCCTAATTGTTTCCAAGTTATTTTTAAGGCCTCAAAGGCTCGGTTTAATTTTACTATGATTTTATAAAGTTGTTAGATGTTGAAATTAAGTTGCATAATTGTTTCTGTTTTGATGTTAAATGTTTTAATTTGTATGGTAATGCTCCGTAACCCTAATTCAGAGACGAAGACGAGTTAAGGGTGTTATAGTTTTTTTTGCTTAATGTTTAAGTGTTTTGTTTAGTTTTTTTAGGTGTTTAGTTTACTTGAGGCACCATTCATAGTAGGCAATGATAGAGTGACAATTGTTTGGCTTAGAAACGGAGCAGGGTTTAGGAAATTGTAATCTTTTTAATATTTTCTTCATTTTTTATGCATCGGGCGGTTTAAATTAAAAAAAATGAATATTACACTTTATTCAAATTCATCTGTATTTGTAAATAGTTAATTTAAATCTATTTTATATGCATTTATATTTTTTTAATTTACTATTTACTTTATTCACACAGCCTAGATGACTAGCCTGTGTGGTCCACACGGCTCGGTACACGCTCGTGTGAGAGTTACACGGTCCAGATATACACCCATGTCATTTTCCCATGTGACTCACAGTCAAAACAGTCCCTCACACGACCTGGACAGACGCTCGTATGACCCAAGTCAGAGAGTTACATGGCTTACCATATGGCGTAGAACAGGGCCGTGTGGCATCAATAGCCATGGATTCCAGCTTTCGCCATTCATAGAAAACTTGATTATCGTTACACACCTTACACGGTTTCGATGTAAAAGCACCGGAGATGAACCCAAAACCTAAAAATGACAATCCAGCGACCAATTAAACAACTATTTGCAACAGAATCGTTAGAATTAGCATACAAAACCAAAGATATGTCGAAAAGCTTCAACCCAAAATCCAACTCGAAAAATCAAACACTTACTCTCACATGCTACAACAATTCACGGACCTAAAGCGTTTGGAGATTGTTATTCTCAAGATTTTCACCTAAAATAGAACCAATTGAACACTTCAAACAGAGAAATCGAACAAAACAAACAGAAGAAAAATAAAAAACCCAATTTGACAAATAAAGAACGAAAGCGACATTAACAAAATTTCGACAACAAAACTTACGTTGAAACCTTTCAGTCGAACACAACAAAATACACAATTCCCTCGATAGAACAACAGTAAAATTAACGGAAAGAAAATAAAAGAAAAAGAAGAGTAGAGGAGAAGAAGAAAACAATAAAAAGGAAGAGAAATAAAAACATAAAAATTAAGAAGAGGGAAATAGGGAAACAATTTAATTAATTTTAAAAGCAATCAAATTTTACAAAATAGCACAAAAATTATATTTCCTTTTTGATTATGTAGAGACTCGAACACAAAACCAAAGGATATAAAAAAGCTTAACCATTAAACCAACAAACTCATTCTTGACACAAAATCACACAGAATTAAACTTAAGTTGAAAGCTCAATGATAAAGGTTTAGACACACAAATAGTAATTTTTTCCAAAAATGAGACTTAAACCCTTAATCTCAAACACCTAAATAAAACAACTAACCATTAAAGCAAATACTCAATTACAACAAGATTTAACAATCAAACGTTCAAATTTTGGGGCATTACAGTGACAACAGTTTGGCTTAGAAACGAACAAGGTTTAGGAAATTGTAATCTTTTTAATCTTTCCTTTATTTTTAATGCATCAGGCAGTTTAAATTCAAAAAAAAAAACATGAGTTTTACACTTTATTCAAATTCATCTGTATTTATAAATAGTTAATTTAAATCTATTTTATATGCATTTATATTTTTCTTAAAAATAGATTAAATTATTTTTAATTTAATATTAAATAATATTATATATTTTTATTAAAATTTTAAATATAAACAATTAAACTTTGGGTAAAATACTAAAATAGTTATTTTTGTTTGTCTCAGGTTACATTTTAGTCAGTTATGTTTGAAATTTTACATTTTAGTCACTTATATTATCGTATTATAACATTTTAGTCACTCAGGGTTAATTGTATTGTAACGGTAAGCTAAAGTGACACGTTAAATCATCATTTCAAACAAAAAATTTAGGTTAAATTATGCAATTGGTCCCTATATTTTTTTCATTTTGAACAATTTAATTATTTTTCTTTTATGTTCTTTGAACTTTCCATTTTTATTCTTTATTTTCCATTCTCCCTCATACCTTCTCTGTTTTCCTCCCTTCTCGATTTCTTTTAACATAATATTTCTATATTTTCCATTTGTTAAAACAAGTCCCCATACTTTTATTTTTCTTTTATGTTCTTTAAACTTTCCATTTTTATTCTTTAATTTTTTCCTTTTCCTTTTCTTCTTCCCATTTATGTATCTCTCTTCTCATATTCTTCACTAAAAAAATATAATCTTTGCCCACAAAATAAACCAAATCCTTGTTTTTCTCACATGATTCCTAAATTAAATTTCATTTAAAACCAAATATCAATCATTCTTAATCAAATCTCAATTTGAATATAACCTAATTTTGAAACAAAAATTGGATCTAACTAATCAATATAAAAATTATATCCTTAATCAAATCTAAACATAAATTAAATTCTTTATGTTCAAAACAATTTTTTTCCATTTCCAAACATTTACAAAATTGTGTAGATTATTCCTTTCATTTTCTTTTATTTTCTGACAAATAAAAGTAAGCATGCAATAAAATTGATTTAAAACTTCTTGGATATCCCCAAACAAGCTTGATTGGAAGTCGAGCATAGATGAACCAAAGAGAGAAAGGGAGCATGGAACCAAACTGGTTTGGGTAAAGTTGAGGATAAGTTTTGTATGGTAGCCATTTTAGTCATTGAGAGTGTAGAGCTCGTTTGACGAATCCGTGAAAGAGTGTAGTTTCAAGAGGGAGAGAATGTTGTAGGTAAGATAGATAAGGTGGTCGTGGGGGTTGGTTAAGAGGTTAAGGGAATGAGCTTGAGAAACTTTGTTGAGGGTAGACTACCATAAGTCACCACTGGCGAGGTCTTCAAATGAGGTGAGCTTGTGGGCTAGGTCATTGAGAAATCCAAATTGATTTGTTAAAGCGACGATGGATGATAAGGGTTTGTAACTTTAGGGTGAGAATATGCGAAACAAGTTTATTTTGGTTTCAACTTTAGGGTGAGAAGAGAATGGAAAATAAAGGAAAAAAAAAGGGGGGAAATTAAAAGAACATAAAAGAAAAAAAATTAAATTGTTCAAAACGAAAAAAATATGGGGACCAATTGTATAATTTAACCTTTTTTTTTGTTGAAATGATGATTTAACGTCCTACTTCAACTTAACGTTACACCATTAATGATAATTAGCAGCTCGGTGACTAAAATATGTAAGTCATTTTTTTCTCATTTAGTATCGTTTTCCTCTAAAATCACAAGCATAAAAAGTTTGAAATTATTGTTATTTTCTCAATCCAATAACATAGCCACCTTTGATGCTAGTTTATTATCGAATTAAGCATGAACAACACAAATTTAGTTCATTTATGTTCATTAACACTCGTTTATTAAATCATAAAAATATATTTATTATTTGATTATTATATAATTAAATATTGTTTATGTGTTTATTTTGTTTATAATAATATAATTAGTAAAATGATTGTATGATTCTTTTATATGTAAAAATAAGAAAGTATTTATTTATGGTTTGTTTGTTTGTTATTCATAAATATATATATATTTAATTGTTTAATTAAATGTTCATCAACAAGTTTGTTTAATTTAAATGAATGAATATGAATATACATAATTTTAAAGAAGCATACACAAATAAAATTCCGAAACTCTAAATCAACATGAACAATTTTAAAAATAAATAAATGAAAATGATCAGAGATTTATTTGTTCAAGCTCGATTCATTTACAAACCTATGCTAGGAAATAACAAATGTCTTAGCGGTATTTAATTAGAAAGTCAAATTTTATTATTAGTCCATATAATATGCGTAAGTCACTAACTTTAGTCTTCGCACTTTTAAATTTTAAAATTTCAATCTTGACCCAAACAATAGTCATTAGAATTGTCAAAACTCTAATTTTTTTATAATATTATGTTGTTAACATATTATCATGTGTAATACCATGTAAGTTTGCTATTTCCACATAATAATTACAAAGAGTCGATTATTTTAGTTAATGAATTTTAATGATTGTTGTTTGAATCATGATTAAAATTAAAATTTGAAAATTTGAAAATTTGAAAAGAATAAAGAAAACTAAAAATGATAGAAATTAGAAAACAAAAACTAATAATAGAATTAATCTTAACAGATTTAATTACTACAATTTAAGTTACGATTAAAAATTTAAAACTAAAAATATATATATAAGAGTTAAAAGTATCTGAATTAAAGCATATGAATTAATTCTATAACTTAAAAAAAAAGTTAAGATGAACAAATAGTAAAATTTAACATAATTTCAAAAATAACTAAAATTTGTATTAAAATTGAAAATATGAATCATAAGAAGGATTTTGGGTATTGTAAAATGTTTTGTAGGATTTGAACATTCTAAATGATTTTGTCAAGATAATAATTCTTATTTTTAAAAGGATGTTAATTATAAGAGTAGACATTTTAAAAATTTTCATTTTAGATTATTATAAAAGTTTAAAGTAGTAATAATAAAATTACACTTTTATCTTTTCAAAAATAATAATAATTTAATTTAATCTCTTAAAAACTATATAAATACAAACTATTAAAATAATAAAATTATATATAATTTAATTTCGATTCTCCAAAAGAAAATTCTAACTTCCCTATGTTAAATATAATTGTCACTTTTATTTTAACCCCAAATAGGACAATTATATTTCTTCAAAAAAAGTAGTACAATTATTAGTCAAAAAAATAGTGCTACAATTATTGTCACTCAGAGTGAAAATTGCCACTCTCATTAAATGCATGCAATGGACATTGGTGGGGCAAAAAACACAAAAATCAATCTACCTTATCTTTTGTACAATTAATTTACTTATAAAGGACCATTTTCAAGTATATTTATAGAAATGAGCTAATTTCTACATTATTTATCAGAAATGGCTGATTTTGGCAAAACGTGTCCACGTAGGAGTGTTTTAAGGGAAAATTTCAACAAAAAGCGCCCTTAGGGGAGCGATTTTGCCATGTCAACGCAAAATGCGCTGACATGAACGCACCTTGCTGATGTGGCAATAAAAACACATTGACATGGACGCGCTTTTGCTCGTTTTCGGATTAAATTTTCAAAAAAGGTATTTTTTTAAAAAAAATTATAAAAATAGACCAAATTTTTTGAAAATTTATGAGAATAAGCATTTATAAAGACCCAAAGTGGCAACACCATTTTTTTTTTATTTTATGGTGTCACCAATTAATATGGAAATAAAACTAAGAAAGCAGATCTTTATATAGACCCAAATTCTCGTTTCCCTTTTATTAAGCAATGTGAGATATGACACATGTGTATATATAGACTCATGAATAAGTTTGCAGTTTGGTCCTAAACAATTTGGGATATGACACATGTGTATATATAGTCACTAAGCGTTAACTGTATTTAATGGTGTAAAGATAAGCTGATGTGGCACATTAAATTATCATTTCAAATAAAAATTTAGGTTAAATTTTACAATTGGTCCATATATATTTTTTCATTTTGAATAATTTAATTTTTTTCTTTTATATTCTTTGAACTTTCCTTTTTAATTCTTTATTTTCCATTCTCCCTCCTTTCCTCTTTGTTTTCCTCCGTTCTCCATTTCTTTTTAACATAGTTTTTCTATATTTTCCATTTGTTAAAACAAGTCCCCATACTTTTATTTGTTTGAACAATTTAATTTTTTTTCTTTTCCTTTTCTTCTTCCCCTTTATGTATCTCTCTTCTCATATTCTTCACTACAAAAATATAATCTTTGCCCACAAAATAAACCAAATCTTTGTTTTTCTCACATGATTCCTAAATTAAATTTCACTCAAAACCAAATATCAATCATTCTTAATCAAATCGCGATTTGAATATAACCTAATTTTGAAACTAAAATTGGATCTAACTAATCAATATAAAAAATCATATCCTTAATCAAATCTAAACATAAATTAAATTCTTTATATTGAAAACAATTTTTTTCCATTTCCAAACATTTACAGAATCGTATGGATTATTCATTTCATTTTCTTTTATTTTCTAAAAAATAAAATTAAATGCGCAATAATATTGATCTAAACCTTCCTGGATATCCCCAAACAAACTTGATTGAAAGTCAAGCATGGATGAATCAAAGAGAGAGATAGAGCATGGAACCAAACTGGTTTGGGTAAAGTTGAGGGTAAGTTTTGTATGGTGGTCATTTTAGTCACTGAGAGTGTAGAGCTCGTTTGACGAATCCATGAAAGAACGTAGTTTCAAGAGGGCGAGAATGTTGTAGGTGAGATAGATAAGGTGGTTGTGGGGGTTGGTTAGGAGGTTAAGGGAATGAGTTCGAGAAACTTTGTTGAGGGTGGACTACCATAAGTCACCACTGGCGAGGTCTTCGAATGAGATGAGCTTGTGGGCTAGGTCATTGAGAAATCCAAATTGGTTCGTTAAAGCGATGATAGATGATGAAGGTTTGTAACTGTGGGGTGAGAATATGTGAAACAAGTTTATTTTGGTTTCAACTTTTGCCTTTTCTTTTTTCATAAACATAAAAAAGTTTTAAGAAATGGAAAGTATAGAAAATTTATGTTAAAAAAGATAGAGAAGGGAGAAAAACAGAGGGAGAAGCAGAAGAGAATGAAAAAAAAGGGGGGAAGTTAAAAGAACATAAAAGAAAAAAATAAATTGTTTAAAACAAAAAAAAATATCGGGGGCAATTGTATAATTTAACCTAAAATTTTTGTTTGAAATGATGATTTAACGTCCCAAAGTCAGCTTGTCGTTATACCGTTAATGAAAATTAACAGCTCGGTGACTAAAATGTCACAACAGGTTAACATAAGGGACTAAAACGTAACATTTCAAACATAAGTGACTAAAATGTAACATGAGAGGTAAACAAAAAGTGACTATTTTAGTATTTTACCCTTAAACTTTTTATGTTTAGATTTACTTTTTTATGTGATACAAATTACATAATAAATAGAAATAATATAATATAATATATTACTAAAGCAAATTAGAATTAAAAAGCAAAAGAGCAGCCAAAACATGAAATCCCCAAATCATATATCATCATCATATGGTTGCAAAATAGAGTAAATCGATTAACATTAAAGGAATTGTTTCGCATCCACATTTTATTGTGTAATACAATATTTTACCAATTTTAATCTAGTGAATGAAACAATAAGTGAAGCCCATGTTGTGGCTTGAGTGAAAGATTTGGTAAAGGTGCGTGAACATAGGAAGGGGAAAGGGTGAAAGTGTAGCGTTGCAGAATCATGGAAAGGGGGATTTTAGTTTTAGTGATTGAAAAGCTCATTCCAACACAAGATGGAGGTCCCAATCCAAAGGGTAGAAATGCAGCTGCATTGTTGTAGGTAGCTTTGGCAATCCCTTCAGCAAACCTCTCTGGTTTGAAAAGATGAACATCATCTCCCCATAAATCAGGGTCATGGTGGAGGGCTATGTATCGGATGTTATCTCTAAATTAGTAGGTAGGACAAGTTCTCTTAATCAGACTTCTCTTTCTACCTTTCTTACCACGCCATGTACAGGAGGATAGAGCCGTAAAGTTTCATTAATAATCATGGTAATCTGTTTGAGAAAAAAAATCAAACTATAATAATTTGTAGTTTAATATAAATGGTCAATGCTAGTTTTCAAGCTTTAGAATTTGTATAGTTTGCTTACGATCTTTAATTTGGCGATCCCTTGAGAATTTGGGTTTTGATTACCAAAGACCTCAATCACCTCTGCTCTTGCTTTGTCTTGCCAATCTGCATGTATTGCTAAAAGCAGGATTGTCCATGCAAGCAGGGAATTAGTTGTTTTTTGGCCAGCAAAATAGGAAGATTTACACTCACCTACCACATATTGTATCGAAAGCCTGTTTTTCTCGTTCGGATCATGATAGGCATTTAAAAGTAATCCCAAAAAATCACGGCCGAAGTTGTCAGCTTCTCTGGTCATTACTTTCTCTTCCTTTTGTTTAACAATCTTCATCACAGAATCATGTATCATTTTCGCAAGTTTATCTGATTCAATTTCATCAGCAGGTTCCCAAAACTTGCTGAAAAGGTAAAAGCAGATTAAAATAAATCCATATTTTAAAACCAATTTTCTATTTAATCCCAGGTTGGTTGGACAGTTTTACTATTTTTTATTTTAAAAAAAACACTACGTTTTAAACTGGAACGGCAACAAAGAATTAGTCCCTAAAGAAAGGATTAGATGAAGTTACCCGATGAATAGAATCTTTGCTTTATACATATTTCTGCCTGTAATTGCGGACAACTTCATCAACATGTCAAAAATCTTCTCTCCTTCTAAGTAACTGCTACTAAAGGCTGTTCTGGATATCATTTCTGAAGTCAATAATCTGAACTCTTGGAACACTTCCATCTCTTTGCCTTCCTTACCTTTCCATTTCTCAAGCATCGTTTCAACGCTAGCAATTATTGCTGGAATCATATTCTGTAAAAACCATCATGCATTATCAATGTTCCACTACAATAATTAGATTAGAAACTAGTGATTTACTTTTAAGCTCTCCCCATGGAAGGCATAATTGGCCAATTTCCTTTGCCTTGCCCGTTTCTCACTTTCGCTTGTAACAAGGCTGTCACCTTGTAGTTCTGGGTCTGTTATTACCAGTTGAGCTTGAACTCCATTCCAACTAAGATAATTCTTCCCTAAAAAAATGATTTAATTAAAATCTCTTCATGGAAATCCAAAAATACTACCAAAACAACATATTCTCACCGTATTTCTTGATGTAGGAGTAAACATGAGGCAACACTCTGGGAAATATATCGTGCGTCAAGGCCATAGGTTTGCTATATGCTTCCTTCTGCATTTGAAGAATTTGTTTGTTGTTTCCATGGATAAATTCATAAGGAGGTCCTCTGATCCCCTGTGAACTCATGATGAACTGTACACGATGAGGTACCCACCAATAGTTGTACAAAACATAGAGCAAAGCTACGAAGAGGCAGAGGCCCAAAGAAGCTATAAAAAAGATTAGAAGATTTCCCATGGTCTCTATTTTCTTATCTTCACTGATGAATCCACCAAGTTTTGAAGTGTTATCATAAGATATCTGGTATGGTTATTTGGGTTTTGGAGGTGTTAAAGGCTCAACTCCGAACACTTGAAAAGTGTTGAAGTTAGTTCCCATGCAACACATGCAACAACAAAGATGGATATGCAGCTCATGCAGATAAGGAGTTGATCACAAAGCTTAAGTTATCTAGTGGAAATATGAGTTAACCAGATGAAGATGAAGAACCATGCTACTGTTTCAGTTTTCATGGTTTAGTTTGTTTAGTCCATATTTTGTGTTCTAGTTCATTTTGAACTTAGTTTAGTTTATGTTTGATGTAATTTGATGGTGATAGAGCTGATCACCAGCTTTGTTTATGTTTGCAAGCAAAATCACCTAGTTCCTATGTAACTAGTGGAGTTAGGTAATGTTTAGGTGATAGAATTTATTGTTTTTGACCAGCCAATGTCTGGTATATGTATTAGCTTTAAGCCTATGTTTCTTTTGAATGAAATCATTAGATTTTCCTTCCAAATGCTCCACTTTTCTTTGCTTTCTAAATTTTGTTTCTATTCCTGCTTAAAGCTCAAAGCTTGAATTTCTAGTTTTTCTTTCTTCATTCTTCATCTGGATACATTACATTGCTGTTAAAGTCCAGATTAAAGTTCATACTTCATCCGGATAAAGTGTGTCTAACACTAACAAAAAGTAATGTCCAAGTCATTTTTTTCTCATTCAGTATCGTTTTCCTCTAAAATCACAAGTGTAAAAAGTTTCAAATTATTGTTATTTTCTCAATCCAATAACATAGCCACCTTTGATGCTAGTTATTAACGAATTAAGCATAAACAACACAAATTTAGTTCATTTATGTTCATTAACACTCATTTATTAAATCATAAAAATATATTTATTATTTGATTATTATATAATTAAATATTGTTTATGTGTTTATTTTATTTATAATAATATAATTAGTAAAATGTATGTGTGATTCTTTTATATGTAAAAATAAGAAAGTATTTATTTATGATTTGTTTGTTTGTTATTCATAAATATATATTTTTAATTATTCATTAACATGTTTAATTAAATGTTCATCAACAAGTTCATTTAATTTAAATGAATGAATATGAATATACATAATTTTAAAGAAGCATACACAAATAAAATTTCAAACTCTAAACTAACATGAACAATTTTAAAATAAATAAACGGAAATGATCAAAGACTTATTCGTTCAAGCTCGATTCATTTACATATCTATGCTAGGGAATAACAAACGTCTTAGCGGTATTTAATTAGAAAATCAAATTTTGTTATTAGTTCATATAATATGCGTAAGTCGCTAATTTAGTACTTATACTTTAATTAGGTAATTTTAATTTTCACACTTTTAATTTTAAAATTTTAATCTTTACTTAAACAATAGCTATTAGAATTGCCAACACTCTAATTTTTTATAATATTATGTTGTTAACATATTATCACATGTAATACTATGTAAGTTTGCTATTTCACGTAATAATTACAAAAAAAAATCAAAATCATTTTAGTTAATAGATTTTAACGAGTTTGAATCATGAAATTTTAAAAATTGAAAAGTAAAAAATAAAAAAAAAGATTAAATTAGAAAAAAAACTAATAATAGAGTTAAACTTAACAGAGTTAAACTAATTATAAGCAGAGTGAGTAGACATTTTAAAAAAAAATCATTTTAGATTCTTATAAAATTTTAAATTAGTAATGATAAAATTATATATTTGTCTCTTTAAAATTTAATTTAATTTTTAAAATTATAAATATATAAACTATTAAAATAATAAAATTATAATTTTATTATTATAAAATATATAATTTAATTCTCATTCTCTCAAAAAAAAAATTTGAGTTACCAATGTTGATATAATTGTCACTTTTATTTTAACCCAAGTAGGACAATTATATTTCTTAAAAAACGTAAGTAGTACAATTATTAGTCTAAAAAATGGGTGATTTACCTAAAAAGGCCCATTTCCAAGTATATTTACGAAAATGGGCCGATTTCTAAATTATTTACTGGAAAGGGCCAGTTTTGGCAGAACGCATCCACGTAGAAGCGTCTTAGGGGGAAAATGCTAGCAAAACGCGCCCTTGGGGAGCGTTTTTGCTATGTCAACAAAAACGTGCTTCTGGAGGAGGATTTTTTCCATGTTATGAAAAACGCACTGACGTGGCAAAAACGCTCCCCCAAGGGCGTGTTTTGCTCCTTGTTTTTTTCTAGGTTAGGGATTTTTTCATGTTTAGTCCCTAGGGTTTTTAAGGTTTTAAAGGTTAGGATTTTGCAAAAATAATTTAGGTTTAAAGTTTAGGTTATTGTTAAAATAATTTAGGGTTTAGGGTTTTAATGGATTTTAGGGCTAAATCAGGATTTAGTGTTATTTTATAAAAATTAATTAAATTAGAGTTTATGATTTTTAAATAAATTAAGTAAATTAGGGTTTAAGGGTTTTAAATAAATAAAATAAATTAGGGATTAGGGTCTAGGGTCTAGAGTCTAGGGTTAAAATTAATTAAATTAGAGTTTAGTTTTTTTAAAACAAAATTGACTATTTTTACCCTGCAAAAATAATTTTGAGAAGATGTTTCTGAACAAATAGTGTCAAAAATGCTTCAAGCAGGATGCACAGTCAACAAAATTACTGAAAAAAAGCTCCCACGTGGATGCTCTTTTTCTACAGTAGTTCTTGAAAAAATAATTTTGAGAAGACATTTTTGAACAAATAATGTCAGAAACGCTTCAAGCAGGACGCAATATCAACAAAATTTCTAAAAAAAGCTCCCACGTGGGCGCTCTTTTTCTACAGTAGTTCCTTAAAATAATAATTTTGAGAAGACGTTTCTGAACAAATAGTGTCAAAAACACTTCAAGCAATATGCAATGTCAGCAAAATTTCTGAAAAAAGCTCCTACATGGACGCTCTTTTTCTACAGTAGTTCATGTTTGGCCTTAGGGTATAAATGAGGCAAATTTCATTATTAGGTTGCATGAGTTACAGCAAAAAAAAATAGAGAGGCTAAGTAGAATAGAAATTGAATATGAATGAACGTATTAGTGTTGTTGTTTACTATGATGGTGAGGTCCGTGACACTGAGAATGGTATTGTTTTTTTATTAGAGAACACAACGCAAATGGTTTTTAGCTAAAGCATAGATTTGACAGAATTTTGTAAAAGAATTAGGCAAAAAATCTTCGAAACGACGCCAAGTAGGGTTTCTTCTATTAAGTGTCAATTTTGTGCTTCGATTGATCCCATGACATATGACTCATTTGATATCAAAGGTGGTTGTAGCTTTGAGGCGATGGTGCAGACTTATCTCGCTAGTGGATCACCCTATCTTGAGTTATATGTATAATTTTCATCACCAAATGAAACATTTGTAACTTCAACATCAACTGCTATTTGAGAGGAATCGATACTCCATTTGTGGGAGGTAGAACACAAAAGCACTCGTGTTTGGTGTCAGTATGGAAAACACAACTCCTATACGACACTCGGTTAGTGGATGGGACATGCACATTGGTGGGTCGATGTTTGATGCTGGAAATACGTATTGGGAAATAACATCAGCTTCTAGTGGTTTGCAATCCACATCTTATTGGGGACGTTACGAAACGTCCACAAGAAGGGATGATGTACTCCCTACAAAATCCACCAGAGAAGGGGTCTCGTACGTTGCAGATGATGGTGAGTTGGATTATGAGTTTGATGTGGATCCACCTCGAGAGCCCGGCCATGATGGTGCAAAAATTGCATTATTTTTTGAACCAGCGCCTGTTCTATCTGAACTTGAAAACGTTGAAGGTAGTTCATATAAAGAAGAAGAAGATCCGTGATTCAGGGCGTACTCACCTTCAGCCTACATACATAATATCGATATATCAACAGATGATGCGTTGGAGTTCCAGACCTACCACACAGAATGCGCGACCGTACAGGTTCATCATTGAATTCTGGTGAATTAGAAGTTGGTAAGGAGTTTCCCAGTAAAGATAGTTTTCTTGGTGCTTTGAAATAACATAGCATTAATCACGGGGTTAACTACAACGTGGTTAAATCCAAATCCAAGAAGTTCGAGGCCAAGTATGCAGTGCAAGACGGTACATGTTCATGGAAAATCATGGCTTCTTTTAGGAACAATACAGGCTTGTGAGAGATAAAAAAGTACAAAGGTCCATATACCTGTGTTGCTGGTACAGTATCACTGAGTGTTTAGGGTTTTTGAATAATAATTTTATCACTTAATGTTGCATTATTTAATGTACTTCGTTGACAGGTGTTCCACAAGATCATCCCACGCTAGATTCAGGTATAATAGCTAGCCTAATACCACTGATGTTGAAGATGAATCCCAGGACTTCTGTGTGATGCATAATTGCCAGTATTCGTAGCCAATTGAGCTACATGCCCTCTTATCGCAAGGCTTGGATAGCTAAGCAGAAGGCGTTGGAAAATATGCATAGTGGGTGGGACGTTTCATATAATGAGGTTTGGCAGTGGTGTCAGGTACTGGTATGGTACTTCTCAGGTTGCATAACAGACCTTGAAATGATCCCGCATACTACAATGACCGATTGCTCCATGGATGCCTAATGTTCAAGCTTCTGTTCTAGAGCTTTAAGCAATGTCAAGACGCATTTGTATACTGCAAGTGATTGGTACAAATTGATGGTACCTTTATGTATGGTAGATATACCCATCGGCTATTGCTAGCTGTGGCACAGGATGACGCTGGGAAGATCCTTTCAATTGCATTTGCAATAACACAGGGGGAGTCAGCTGATGACTGGGATTTCTTTCTTTCTAGGTTATAGAGGCATGTATGCCCCCAACCTGATATCTGCGTTATATCAGATTGAGGCACTAAAATACTAGTCACAATTGAACGACGGGAAAGTTTATAGGATCACACACACCATCGGTATTGTCTAAGGCACGTTGCATCCAACTACTACGGGTAATATCGGTCTACGACTGAATGACGACAAGTGACCAACATGGGTATTTAATCTCTATTAATATACTTTCGTTTGTAATATTCAAATTTATTCTCAATGGAATATTGGTATGTAATTTTCGCTATCAAATTATATCGGCAGGGTTCGAGATCAATAAGAACCGTTTTCATGAGATATTGGGGATTTTGCGTTCAGTTAACGATCAAAGCGCAGACTAACTCTATAACATGCCTTTCGAACAATGGACACAAGTATATGACGACGGCCTACGATATGGTCATATGACCATAAACCTAGCTGAAAGCATAATTTCTGTTCTAAAAGGAATACGTCATTTGTCGACAACCTCAGTTGTATGAGAGACATATTTTTGTTTGGCTATACTATTTCCAATGTGAGTAGCAAGTCGTAAAGGCTAAATGCAAGGAGGTCATGTATGGTTCCAGAAGGTATGGCAAGAAATTAACAAGGCGAAGGTGCGGGCCAACACCATGCACACAGTGTGTCACGACCACGACAACATATGGTTTTGTGTGATAGAGTTTGACAGACGGCCTACGATATGGTCATATGACCACAAGCCTGGTTGAAAGCATAAATTCTGTTATAAAAGGAACGCGTCATTTGCCGATAACCTTGGTTGTGCGAGAAACATATTTTCGTTTGGTGACACTATTTCCAAAACGAGCAGTGAGTTGTAAAGGCCAAATGCAGGGAAGTCATTTATAGTTCTAGAAGGTATTGTAAGAAATTAACAAGGAGAAGGCGCGGGCCAACACCATGCACATAGTGTGTCACGATCGCGACAAGCTATGGTTTTGTGTGACAGAGTTTGACAGACCGAACTAATATATTACTGGAAAATAATATTGTGTACACCTGATAATAAAGACTTACGACTGTGGGACGTTTGACACACTTCGTTATCCATGCGTTCATGCAATTGCAGCTTGCCAGAATCTCCATTTGGATCCCATGAGATATGTTTACGAAGTGTACAAAATAGAATACATGTACAATGCATAGAGACACGTATTCCCACTAGTCTCAGATGGACGTAAGTGGCCATCTGTATCGCTTGCTCCATTTAAGTTATTACCAGATAGAGAATTGTGTCGCAAACCAAAAGGTCGACCTTGCTTGATTAGAATACGTAATAATATGGATATCCGGGAAAGAACGAATCAACATAAATTGTGTGGATGGTGTAGGAACCCAGGTCATACAATTCAATCATGTCCAAACCGAAATAGTTGATAATTCCTATAATGAAACTATGTTGCATTATTTCTATTCCGTCTTATTCAAAAGAACTTCTATTTTATTAAAAATATAATATTAATTTAATATTAAAATATTAAAAACAACTTTATTTTATTAAATGAAATAATATAGAAAAATTTTGTACAAATATATTAAAAAAATCAATATATATGCCGGTCGGAATTAGTGCCACATGGGGGTGATCGACAATTACGCGCTGGATTCCTCCTTGGTTGCACTTCCGATGGGGTTTGTAGTTGCTCCGGCGGAGGTTGTGGTTGCTCCAGTTGTGGTTGTTAGGAGGATGAACCACCTTGGTAGAATAAAGAATGTGGAGGTGTTTGCATCACCTACGGCGAATGTGTTTGAATCCCATAAGGCGATAGGGATTGGTAATAAGATGAGCTCGCCGATGGTGCCTCGTGCAATCCCTACGGCGATGATGACCTATATATCATCAGTTGAGTTGGAGTCATCAGGAAAGGAGATATACCGGGCCATGCATTCTAACCTGGCATGGGAGGAAAATGAAACATATAAGGGTTAGGATACATAGAAGGGCTAGGATACGCACCTGGCATAATCTGAAGGGGTTGTGGTGTGGGTGTTACCGGTTGAGGCGTTAGGCCCAATGATTGTATGGGAGCTGTTGATGGGCCCGTGCCGTCATCCATTGTCCTTGAATTTAAAGTGCCCTGTCATTCCCTTTCAACACAGATTTACCGACGTCTCTGCTCTTCCAACAGCAAATATGACTTGCCATGATCCTAAATCATGGCATGTACTCTTCATGCTAACTCTGGGACGATGATCAGTTCATGATCAGGTATATGATCATACCAGTTTTCCCAAATTTTGATATATTCTGAGAAGAATACCAGCCAATTTGTATTCGTTTACCGTAAGTGGATTTTATGTTGGTCATCGAGCACATCAGGTTCCTCAGGAATCGGTTGTTGGAATCCAAATTACCCCAACACTCTATCCGTCTAGTGCATCTCGACAGTAGCATAGTTGACCAATGAGACCTTAACATGCCAAATGTTCAGATTTTGAAAGAATTCTTTCGGAATTACTGCCTGTATTGTCGGATCCTCGTATGGTGTCCATTGAAACTATATGAATGTGATAAAAATATTAGTTATATACATAATACTAAATATTAAATACTAAATACTAAATATGAAACGACTATTTTATGTATATATATTTTATTTAATACTTACTTGCGCTTCCGACCGTTGGTCTAATAAAAGCCATATATCTTCAACAGCAGTAGGTATTCCAACATAACTCGCCGGATGGTTCCATCTAATTAAATAAATTTTCAGCTTACAATTTTATTTTAAATCTATGGAATAATTGTAAAATTAAATAAAAAATTTACCTCATTATGAGTGGGAATGTATATGAGTGGTTCACTCGATGACGTAAAAATGGAAAGCGAAACCGAGCCCATGATTGTAGTAGTGATAGGCAACCTCTGATTTTGACTTTATTTGGTCGCGTCGCCCCGTACATCTCCCTATACAATGTTGCCAACACGGTAGACCCCCAACTTAATTCGCTAGCTGCTCTAAAATCAACGAATTTCAACAGCCACCTTAAATGTATAAGGTTTCGTGACAAGTCCAGCATCAAATAACCTCCAATCATCTTAAGGATGTATGCCCGAGCATACCGTATTCTTTCTACTTCAGTCGAATCATTCCCCGGCTCCGGGAATGTGTCTCGTAACTAGCCCATCTCGATTTGACCTCCGTAAATATTATCCGGAATTGCACCCAAAAGATTATAGCATATGGCTCCCCAATAAGCAGATTGAACAAACCTGGTGAATGTGGACCCATCCACCGGCAATCCTAATTGTAACTGGACGTCATCCAAAGTGATAGTACACTATCTGCATGGAAGATGTAATGTGTGTGTCTCGAGTCTCCACCTCTCTATTAACGCGCTGATGAGTTTCGGGTCTAACTTGCACCCCCGGCCTATAGTGGTCGCGTGCCAAAAACTTGCTTCCCTTAAGTAATTTTCTATCAATGGTGATGGAGCATATTACGAATATAACATTGTAACACTCGATCTACGATTGTTATAAAAATTATAAAATACAAATTAATTAAAATTACATAAATGAAAAAAATATTAAATAATATTCAAAAATTAAAATTAACCCTTACCATTTTCATTTCTTTGACGGAGATATGTTTATTATCGAGACGAAATAATTCCTCGACCATTGCTAACACGATCAAATATTTTTGAAATTATAAAAAAATAATACTAATTTAGAAAACAAATTAAAGTAAATAACTAATTAAAGAAAGCTTTGAGAAATTTAATAAGAAATTTGAGAGCTTTAGGGAGAAATTTTAGAGTTTTTTGCTAAAATTTTAAGAAATATTGTGTGAAATAATACGAGGGGGTTTTATACTCTCTCTTTTTTACCGTTGGACCCCCAACGGTAAAAAAAATAGCCGTTGGGGTCAAAAACACGGAGCAAAACGCGCCCCTAGAGGAGCGTTTTTGCCACGTCAGCAAAGCACGTCCACGTCAGCGTGATTTTGCTGACATGGCAAAAACGCTCCCCCAGGGGCGCATTTTGCTGGCATTTTTCCCCTAAAACACTTCTACATGGATGCATTTTGCCAAAACAAACCTTTCCGGTAAATAATTTAGAAATCGACCCATTTCCGTAAATATACTTGGAAATAGGCCTTTTTAGGTAAATCACCCCTGAAAAATAGTGCTACAATTATTGTCACTCGAGTGAAAATTGCCATTCTCATTAAATGCATGCAATGGATATTGGTGGGGCAAACAAAAACACGAAAATCAATCTACTCTTATCTTGTTAACACAATTTTTAGAAGTTTTCATTTAGATTATCTAATATAAAATCTTTGCAATTTTATTATCCAATTTTTAGAATGTATTTATTTTAGTCATCTAAGCGTTAAATCTTGATTGCTACATGTCATGTTTATACTTTTATTTTAGTCACTTAATTTTTAGGCAACCTTCATTTTAGTCACTCAAAAAAAAATTAAGTATTTGTTTGGATAAAAAATATTAAGAATTAAAGTGAAAAGTGATAAACTAAAAAATTATTAAATTGTAATTTTTATTCCACTGCCAAAAATTTTTTTAAAAAATTTAATATTAAAATTTTAAATTTGTAACATCTAAATCAATTATGCAAATTATTGAATTTTCTTTTCACTCGATAATATCAACTAATTTGATAATGAAATCTTGAAGTTAATAATTTAATTAATTTAATCTCCTAAATTTTAAAATTTTGTTTTATTTTTCCAAACTATCCTTAACAAAATCAAGTCAAGTAACTTGAATTTAATAATTTTCTATGAAATTTAAATTTCTTTTGATTATATAATCTTAAATCTTCCATGCTAAAATGCTTGTTGTACCAGTAAAAAAAATAATGACAAAATTTTAGGATTTTGTTTAGCATGAAGGATGAAATTAATAAAGATAACCTAACCCTTAGGCAACATCCCTAAAAGAATATTCATTACTCCTTTTCTGCTCTAAAAATTTTCTTATATAAAACCTAGAGTCTCCTCATTTGCACCTTCCAGTTCAACCTTCATCACTCAAACCCTACGACACTTTTCTCAAGGCATTTCTTTTAACAAAATGAAACAATAAAATTTCTGTCCTTTCGCAAACAATGGTGCCATATCAAAACCTAGGTATCAAATCTAAACAAGATAGATTCAATTCAAAAGACACACAAAACCCTGATCTAGACAGAAAAAACCTGTAATAATAGATTGGTTATTATTATGCAACTTTAAATGGAAAAGCATTGAAATGCTAGGGAGTATGTTTTTGGATAGATGAAATTCTTTTAGTTTTATTTATTTATTTATGTTAATCGAAATTTTATGTTTTTATTTTGTTTTGGTTAAAATAAGAATAAAATATATATAAAAAAAGATAATGTTTCATTTGACTAGATTAACCGAATTAACTAATACCTATAGTATATAATATTAATTATTAAGTTCAGTTAATTTGGTTAATTACTCAATTCGATAACCAACCTCCAAAAAATTATTAACTGACCTCCAACCAAATTAGATCGATTAACCGAATTAGATCAGTTCGGTTGATTAATTTGATTTTAACCGAAATTAAATACCCATAATTCTAATCACAGACTCGTTAGTTTCTGCAACTTATTCAGAAGTAAATAATATTTCGAAGACGACAAAACCTCCGAAATCAATACCAGATGTGTTGAGGAGTTGAAAATCCTTCATCAGACCTTTTCTATTCTAAGACAAGAATTGGACAATTGGGAAGGGGAGGTTAAAAGCAAAAAATAATAATAATAATAATAATTGTATAGCATATGTACTGATTCAAAGTACAAAATTTGGGGAGGTTACATTTAATTTTCCTTTTTCCTCACAACTTCACAGTGTTTTATATTGCGACATTATCTATTTCCTGCATATACATGGTACACTATCCTCTTCCCTTTTTTTCAAAAACTTTTTCTCTCCTTCAGAGGCCTTAAAGAGAGGAACAACTTGCTTCTGCTACTGACCCTGCTACTTCAAGCAATTTCCCTTTTACCATTCTTCATAGATCATTTCATCTGCAACTAAAAAAAAACAGGCAGAATAAGAATATACAGTACTTTAAAATATGAAAGAAATCAAAAGGACAAATTGTGACCAAAATTCTACTCCTTATTTCAATTTGATGACCAAGGATCAGTGTTTTTATTACATGGAATGGAGCTTGTGTTGTGCACCAATAAAAAATTTGTTAACCAAAATTAGCTTGCAACAAGGGTTTTGCCTTGTGCAGTGGCAACATAGATGATTAGGAAAAAGCTAAAGGAAAGGGTCTAAGAAAAAAATATGCACCAATGGTTTTTTACTTCAACGTTCTTCAAAGCCAGCTGGGACTTCTTGATGTGTGTACCTTCATAATTTTTCCTACACATATACCAATAGAATAATATCCTCAGTTGAGTTTATGCGGTTAATGAAGCATACAAAAGTAGCATGTAATGTAAGCAGTAATTTTACATGAATAATTTATTGTTAAGAGCCCCCAGTAGCAAATCATGTGGAGCTATAGCATCAGCATAATTGAGGCAGTTCATAGATTATCAGGGATGAACTCGGTTATAACTCGAGTGTTCACAACTCAAATAATTTAAGGTGCCTACAGTACAATAGACTCGTGCATAAGAAACAGGCTTCTGATATGAAGCCAAATAATGCTCATAACAAATGGAAATAAAAGCACCTTCATACACTAAGGAGGTTTACTGCCAATTCTCCATCATCAAGAAAGACCAAGTAAATCAGCAATAGTAAGTACAATTGAGAAGGCTTAAGTCGAGTAAGTGTACAAGGAAAGGACACCCTGAAAAGTACACCAAGGGAGGAAATTTATAAAAAAGCTGCATTGCTGCCTAATATTGAACAAGAGAAATGATAATGTTGTTAGCTATTGGATCCTAAGCAACAAAATTAAAGGGTTAAGACCTGAACTTTGAAAGTGCATGCGATATCTGTCAATACTGTGATTAACCTCTACTGCCATACTCGTACTAGTCAACAATGGAAATTTTCCAAAAAAGAAGAAAAAAAACTATGTATAAGATCAATTCTAGCAGAAAACTTGTTTCCTACAGCTGTCTTATCTGAATATCTGTTTGACTTTCCCTATAAACCAAAAAAAAGCAGGCTAATCTGAAGATGACTAACTTTCAGTGTTCCTTTATATTTCCTTCGCTCTAATGTTACTGATTTCTTAATTTCTTCAATATAGTATTCTACAATAAGCTCTTTATTTTATCAATTGATCCATTGTAGACCATTTCTTTCTTTACTGAAAATAGGCTAGAGTCTCGGTTCAATGCTTATCATGCCATTATGATTAACATTATTTACAAACATTTTTAGATGGACTAATTATCGTCTTATTAAATCTCTTACCTTCATGATCAGGGGCATGATTCCATAATTCGCCTTAGAAGTTCCGTGCAACGAGAGGATCATAATCATATTCTTCGCCTGCTTTCACAAATCTGCCTTTCACACGTTTCCTAGTGTCAGCCCTAGCCTTTCGGGAGGCATATCTTATTTGCTTACCAAATCTGTAAATAGGAAAATGAAAAAACAATTGAAGAAGAACTTGTCATACATCATCCTGACCATGTGAATTAATAGCTATTTAAACCAAATATTGAAAAATAAAATGCAAAACAACCTCCTTCCATCTTAAATTGGGAACGTAAGTAATATTCATTATGCAGAGATGTATTCTGTTTTTATTGTCAAACTAATTGTTTTGTTTCAGGAAAAGTAAAACAATAATCATGCCTACAAATTACAACTGATGATTTCATATGTTGAAGAGGCAATCTATATTATTAAAGACAACAGACAATGTCATCCCAAAAGAAGTAAATCTACAGATTATCAGGTATTAAAACAGAACAATTTTGATTTCAGGAAAGTGTCCTCCAAACATTTTTAACCAGAAAATGAGTTATCTCAGTATCATATTAACATGAAAACAGAAGATAAACATCAATTTCAATGTAACAGGGATGAAAAACATACATTCGTGTTTTCTTTTTTTCATTGTATCTTATCTTCGCTTTATCCCTAGCTTGTGGGCAACTAACTTCCAAATTTTGGAAATGGGAGTCACCGGTTAGAAAACCTGGTGGTAATCCACAGTCTTGAAATCCAGCAGGGCTAGTTTTCACTGTAATGTTGGATGGTGAAGGAGCTAAGTTTGAAGGAACTTGGCCAACAGGATATCCTAGATTGATGTTTCGGTTACAACCCGGATTCATAAGCATGCAATTAGAAGTGCCAATCATGGTAGCCATCATACTAGCTGAGCAACCAACTTGAGGGGATGGAAAAGGCTGGCACTCCTTTTGTCCCGATGGTAATGCCTGTTAAGATACACAACAGTGGCTTGTCAACCATGAAGTGATTTAAAATCTCTTCTCAACTTCAATAAAGAAACATAGATAAAACAAGAACACAGTTATGTAGTTTTTCAGGTTTATAATTACTCCAGAACATCAGCAACAATAAGTATGCTCGAGAAATAAACATGTAACATGGTAAAATGTCTTATTAACACAATAACATGAGTACCATGGAGCTGAGTCTTGATCCTATTAGTTATGAACTTAATTGTTCCTTACCATATGTCTATTATTGTTTGATTTGTAGAGCAGAAGGTAGTAGTATTACAAAGTACGATTTGCACAAGTCATGAGTTGAAACTAATGCAGTGAAATGAATTGATTTTCAAACAAATGCTGCAAATGGAGGCCACTTAGGACATAAAATAAATGGTGTTCTATTGCACAAGGACTTCAAGTTTCAGATTTTACTTTATCAGAAACATATTACTGAATAGAAACAATAGCTATATAGCAGATGGATTTTTGGCCTATTACCTCTCACATCACAGTTGATGAAGTACCAAAAAGTTAGGATTTAAAACTCAAAGCATCAGCTGATAATTTTCTAAGTTTTATATGAAAAACAACTCAGATGCTCATACAATACTACAAATTAGATTAGAAAATGTGGAAAGGAAGAAATAGAATATAAATATATATATATATAACCATAGATGTATTTATAAGATAAATTTTGCAATTGAAATTAGAGAGAGAAAAGAAAACCTCTAACATGTTCTTGCTAGGACCATTAGATTCGATTACCGGTAAAGTTTTGTCCATAATTAGGCAGTCTGTCCCAACCTTCTCAAACTGGTACCTAGTTTGGCCTTGTGAACCACCAAATATCTCATTGGCAGTTTCGAAGCTGAATTGAGCATCATTGATGTTCAGGCCCTCACAAAGGTCATCACCATCAGGAACTTTGAAATCTCTGAGGTCAGAATAACCCTGGAACAAAAGGAGCCAAAATCAAGCATTCAAGACAGATCAGTCCAAATGCGGCTAAACAAAGAATGATTCAAGAGTCGAGCTATTACTTCAAATTCAATACTTTCCATCACCAATTCAAATAAATATAGCAGCAAAAGCCATACCTTTGGCATATTCGGCTCCTCTGAGAAAACAGGTTCTCCATCTTTACAGTAAGGGACGTAATTTGCATTTGGTGATATCAGAGAAGATGAAACCATACAAGGCTTTAGCTTAGGACATGAATCTAGTTCATTTAACTTTGTACCAGCCAGTTCAAATGAGCCCCCTTGATCTATTTGATTCAAACAGTTAGTGAAACAATTGTCGTTAGCAGCTGAAGCACCGACTGGCCAATCAACATCAAAAACAGCAGGAGACGAAGCACCAAGAACCGAAGACCAGATTCTTCTAAACTCAGCCAAAGAAGGACAATCCGTATAAGAATTGAGGGCCTCTCGCCAATGCCCCAAACTCCAGCAACCATTGCCATTACCATCACAATCCTGACAAAGAGACAATTTCTCATCCAAACACCTAACAACTGCAGATTGAGAATTGCATTTCTCACACAAAAGTGAACGAACGTGTCTACGTGACAACAAATTTGCAGAGTGAACGCACCCATCACAGCTCAAGCAAAGCCGAGCCGAATCCGATTTACAGTAAACCACTGCTCTTTCTCCTCGACAAAAATCGCATACAGGTTCCATCCCGTTATTCCTCCTAACTTTACAGTAAACCACTGCAGTTGGGCGGTAATTCGGCTCTATTGATTCCTCAATCCTAACAGAAACTACCCTTCAATAATCAAAATTAACAAAAACCGATTAAAATTATACCCAGATCATGTGCAAAGAACAAGGAATTGAATCATTTGAATGATTAAAATTTAAAATCATAGAAAAAGAGTAAATTGAGATTAAGCTTTACCTCTTCAATGAAAAGAACCCAATCCCGGCTTCTGAAATCAGCCAATGTCGAAGAACACATAAGCCATTAATCGAAGCAAATACGCATCAACATTGATAACAGAAAAGCAAACATTTCTTTGAGCTAAAAATACATAATAGGGGGAACAGTGAAGAGCTGTCAGCGTTGGTAACTGGAAGTTTTCTTTTTTTTTTTTCAGTGAGCAAAAACTGGTTTATTTATTCACGTTTGTCCGAGGTTTGATGGGTGCTTGCCACGTGGTGCGATGTTAGCTTTGTGGATGGGACACTCTAGGATGACGTGGACATGTGATTTTATTGCGGTCATCCGTTTTGGTCGGACGATGGCGAGGATGGTAAATAAGTGGAAAGATTGAGGGCGGTTTGATAGAAGGATTGGTCACAAATTGATCACCACGTCATCACCCGAGATTATGTGCGGGTTTCTCATTTTGACTTTCGAGACGAAAATTTAGCCCCGCATCTCGAGATATCACAGATAGACACGTGGCTTATGTGTCTGAACAGTTTCTGATTTGTGGTGTGAGACGATGCTGATGTGGGCGCTTAGCTGTGTTGAACTGTCTGAATCTCTTTTTAAAATGGGATAAATGGTAAGTTTAATACCCAGTTATTTAGTGGTCAAATTTATGTTTGATTTTATTTTTAGATTAAATTTAACATCATATTTTTTTACGTAATTAAAAAATTATGTTCAATTTGAAAAAATAGGAATCATAATTTGAAAAAATTATGGTTATCGAGCATCAGTGGTACTTTTTAAAAAACGCCGCTATAGATCGAGCATTAGTGGCGCTTTTTAAAAAATACCGCTATAGGTCGACCATTAGCGGCGCTTTTTGAAAAATGCCACAAAAAAATTAAGCACAACGCCGTTTTATATGAGCTTTAGTGGCATTAGCAGCGGTTTTTGAAAAAGGACGCTATAGATCGAGCATTACCGACGCTTTTTAAAAACATACAAAAAAATCAATTTAATTTATGGGTTATGGTTT
This sequence comes from Gossypium arboreum, assembly GCF_025698485.1. Lineage (NCBI taxonomy): Eukaryota > Viridiplantae > Streptophyta > Magnoliopsida > Malvales > Malvaceae > Gossypium > Gossypium arboreum. The sequence continues at coordinate 11,345,093 of NC_069082.1, read as the reverse complement.
AGGATTTATGGTTTAAAGTTTAGGGCTTAGAGTTTATGGTTTGGGATTTATGGTTTAGAATTTGGGGTTTGGAGGTTGGGGTTTAGGGGTAAATATGGTGAACTACTTAATTAATTTGTATATCTTAGAATTTTTATAATATAAATTTAAATAAGATAAATATAATTTATTATTTTTAAAAATATATATCAAAATGGGTTAAATCCTAGAAGCATACATGAACAATGGTTTAGTGTGCAATGGGTTAAATCCCAAAAGCATAAATTATGAACACAATTATTGATATAACATCATTTTATATTTATATATTGCATACATAAATATTTGTATTTATTCAATATAAAAATATATTGATGTATTTATTTTTAAAATGTGTATGATTAAATCAAAATTAAAGTTTCAACTATACATTTAAACCACAATTAGAATTTCACGTCTACAATTACACATTAAATTGAATTTCATATATAATTAGAGATGTATCTTTATTATAATTTAGGTGTATACATATAATTAAATATTTAATTATGGTTTAAGGTTTGGGGTTAAGGTTTTAAGGTTTTAATGTTTAAGGGATATGGGCTATGATATAATGTTTATTATTTTGGGGTTTAGAGTTTATGATTTAAGATTTAAGTTTTAATGTCCATGGTTTAGGGGTTTAGGGTTTATGATATAATGTTTATTATTTTGGGTTTAAAGTTTTTGTTTTAAGGTTTATGGTTTAGAGTTTGTGGTTTTTTGTTTTATAGTTAGGGTCGTAGTACTGTTCATGGTTTTAAGGGTTAAGCTATTAAGGTTTAAGGGTTAGGGTTTTTGATAAAATAATAAAAATTAAATTTTTTTAGGGTTTAGGTAAGCAATAAGATTATTTTTAATTACTTTTATCCCATGTAATATATATTTAGGGTTTAGGGTATATATTTATAGTTTGGGGTTTAACATTTAGGGTTTCTTGTTGGAAAATTGAAGTAACATTTGGAATTTATTGAGAAAAATTTTGAAAGTAAAAACATAGAAAAATACATGTCAAAAATAAAAAATAAAATACTATTAATTAAAATAATTTTAAAATTTTTTTGGGGTATATGACTGATTTTTTAATTTATATATTAATTAATTTCTTATAAAATTGTAAAGAAGATAATATTTATTTTAATATATTAAAATTATCAATATAGTTTAAATTATTTAAGAGATAATGATAAAGTTTATATATATTAAACCAAAATAAGGGATTTTTAGCGAAGCAAAACAGTGCTATTGCAAAAGATAAGCAATAGCGGCAAGCGGCGTTTTTTAGTCTTACACAAAACGGCACCGTTTTGTTACCCTAAATGCCTAAAGACTTTTTCCCAAAATCGGTTCCCCCCTTCCCCCTGAAATCCCAAAATTTGACATGAAATATCTTCTTTTTTCCCTCCTTTCTTTTTCCCAAAATCGGTTCCCTCCCCCTCCCCCTCCCCCTCCCTCTCCCTCTCCCCCTTCCGCTGCTGTATCTCCATCGACATATGTTGTCAAGTATATTGAAAGAGGACCCAAGGTACGTACTAGGATTTTCTTTTCTTTTCTTTTTCCTTTCATTTCATATTTACAATTCTGATTTCTACGGTTAATGTTCATGATCTTGTATCTGTTTGCATTTTCTTTTTATTCATGGGTAAATTGGGCTCATTTTTTCTTGTTTAGACTCAATGGATTGATTTCAAGGGTTTCTTTGACTATGCAGATGATAAACATGTGCAGAGGGAGATTATGAACCATAGGTCTTTCAAGCATCCAAATATAATTAGATTCAAAGAGGTATATTATTCTTTTGCAAATAATTTGTTATATTTTGTTAACATATTGCTAAATCGATTATGTGTATTGAAGAAGCAAATCTGTCTTAAAAAATGTGCTCATTATGTATGTATATATGAGTGAATGATGATGACTTACTTTAATTTGTTTGAAATCAAAATTCATTTTGAATTGCGCTTTCTTGATGCACCAGTAAAATTAGGAGTCAACCGATAATTGCTTGGCATTCTAAGGTTAATCTTTGGGCACTTAATTTGGTTAATTGGCATTTTAACGCTGACAAGTTAAACTTTAGGTTTCGTTTATAAGAGATTGGGTTTGGGCATTAGGCCTCTTTTGGCGAAAACAAAATTTTATGTTACACATGTTATAGTTGTTGATGTTATTTTTATGCGTCATTGGAACATATCTTGGTATTATTTGGTTGCAATCTTTTGCAGTGACTACTTGTTCAAGCTTCTGCTTATTGGAGATTCTGGTGTTGGAAAATCTTGTCTTCTTTTGAGATTTGCTGTAAGTTTCTTGACTTACGTTGTCATTTGAAACCAAATGTCTACATTATAGAGATCTATTTTCCTCGTCGTACATTCTTAGGTTCTTATATGATTGCCCTGAATGCTTATATCCATGTATGATGTTAGATTGTAATAATGATTCATTAAAAATTTTTACTGCATATAACATGTGTCTTGAGATAGTAAAATGTTCATTTCACGTGTTTGGACATAGGCAGTTGTGGCCTCGGAATCTTGTCACTATATTTAGTTGTATATCAAGATATCAAACATGTGGAATTTTGAATATTTCCAGATGGTTATGCAGGACAAAATCATGAACCTGAGATTTTGTAATTTCTTTTATGCAGGATATCATATGTAGAAAGCTACATAAGCATCATTGGGGTTGATTTTGTAAGTGAACAGTCCTTAGTGCTAACTTGACCTCTAACTCCCAAAACTTGTAGCAATTATTCTAACCTCTTTTGATTTCATTTTCTTTTTTGGTAGAAAATACGTACTATGGGGTAGGATGGGAAAACCATTAAACTTCAAATTGTATGTTTTTACATACTTTATCTTTGATTTGTTTCTTTGAAAATTTTCTGACCTATGTTGTTCCGAGTAATGCTCCTAATAAGATAATGAGTTGTCTGCTCATTTTCTTCTTTGGCTGCTACTTTTTCCCTTTCTGTATATTTTTATTTTATAATTAGTCTTAAGAAGTCACTCTTAAATCTTGACACATAATTTTGGCTTCGTGATGATAACTAATTAGTTTTCTTATGGTTCAATGTGCAGTGGGATACTGGTAGACAAGAACGGTTTAGGACAATCACTAGTAGTAGTACCGTGGTGCCCATGGCATAATAGTGGGTGATCTCCCTTCTAGATATTTTTCTCGGTCTTTATTTGTGCTACTTATGAAGTTTTATTTTTTTGATCTTTTTCTTTCCCTTCTACTGCTGGATCCTCTGTTAGATCGTTTATGATGTGACAGACCAAGAAAGCTTCAACAATATCAAGCAATGGCTGAGTGAAATTGATCGCTATGCTAGTGATAATGTTAACAAACTACTAGCTGGAAACAAGTGTGATCTTACAGCTAATAAAGTTGTGTCATACGAAACAGCCAAGGTATTTGCCAGTTTATCTCTAGGAAGAGTTGTGTGATTATTGAATTGTAAAATGTAATTGTTGGTGCTTTACAGCACTCTTTGCCCCCATGATATTGCTACTTTCTTCTTTCAAGCATTTGCAAATGAAATTGGCATACCTTTTTTGGAAACCAGTGCAAAAGATGGCACAAATGTTGAACAAGCTTTCATGGGTATATATCTGTATAATATTGCTTTCACATTTCAAATGTTGAATTTTGCATTTAATTCTACAACCAGACTATGGCTTTAGAAAGGAGATGGCATGTGCTAGAGCTATCACTCAGGTCTTTGGTGGGCTGATATCGAGCGGGCAGCAGTTATACACTATGATGGAGTAATGAAACGTTGGTTAGAAATAGGAATTGCTAAATATAAAGGCTATTGGAGCAAACATATGTAGTATGACCACCCTTACTTATAGCAGTGCAATATCCATGAATAATTGACATGATCACGGCATAGAAGTGGAATTATTTGATTCATTGATGTACCCAATTTTACATCCACAAGTATTAGCTAATTTTATTATTTATTTTAGTTTTGATTCTAAATTCTTATTTTTATTTTTATTTTAATGTTTAAGATAACTTGAGTTCTAACTTTTGGATTTTAATTGTGTTATTAATTTATTATTTTAGATTCTAAATTTAAATTCATTAATTTTTATATTTAGTTTTAAAGTTAAAATTTTAATAGAAAATTTTAATTTAATTAATATTTTTATCGTTAAAAGTATATAGTTTAAAGCTCAAATTTGAAAAATAAAACATAATATAATATTTATCATAGAAATAAATATTATTTAATTAAAATATTTTTTAAAGGTCATGTTCTTTAGCGGCGTTTATGGGAAAAGTGCCGCTAAAGGTCTGTTTTATAGTGGCGTTTGTGGAAAAAGCGTCGCTAAAGGTCTGTTCTATAGCGGCGTTTGTGGGAAAAGTGCCGCTAAAGGCCATGTTTTTTAGCAGTGTTTGTGGGAAAAGCGCCACTAAAGGCCATGTTCTCTAACAGCATTTGTTGTAAAAGCGCCGCTAAATGTCATGTTCTATAGTAGCATTTTTTTACATAAACGCCGCAAAATGTTAGCGGCATTACAAGCGCCGCAAATAGTTTTAGTGGCGCCGCTATAGGCTAAAAAAACGCCGCTAAAAACCTGTTTCGTTGTAGTGATTATATAAAAATTTCAAATTTTATCTAATTCTTTTAAATATTACTTAAATTTTTTAAAAAATATTTATTTAAAATTGATATGAAAGATATAATAATTCAATATAAAAATTGCAAAAAAGTCAAGCATTAGCGGCGTTTATGATAAAAACGCCACAAAAAATCAATTTATTTTAAAGAAAACGGCGTCGTCTTGATATAAACACCACTAATTTTTAGTTTTGATTGAAACGGCGTCGTCTTGATATAAACGCCGTTTTATTTCTCTCCCTCCAATTTCCTCTTCTTTCCCGATTTCCTTTTCTTTCTCAGCCATTCTCAGCCTGTTCCTCTATTTCTCTCCCCCGATTCCCTTTTCTTTCCCAATTTCCATTTTTTTCTCAGCCTTTCTCAACATGTTCTTCTATTTTATACCCGAAAATCCTCTCAACCTGTTATTTTATTTTATTTCTCAGTCTGTTCTTTGATTTTTCGAAACTCTAAACACCCAGTTTCCCAATGCCTAGCCACTCTACCCAGCAGCGAACTCAGTCTTAGCGAGTATGTAAGGTTTTTGATTTTTTTTGTTTGGGTTTGTTGAAATTTACTTCCTTTAATTTTCAGTCGTCTTAAAATTTTAGAAATTTTAATTTGGGTTTCTTATTTCTATTATATTAGTTTTCAATCGTCTTAGAAATATTTGATTTTTTTTGTTTGGGTTTTTTATTTCTATTATATTAGTTTTCTAATTTCCTTCTATTGCTTCGATTTGATGGTGCAGTTCTATGTCATGCGGTCAGTTGTTTCTATTTCTTTTTTCTTTTTTATCTTGTATGTTCTATGCCTAAAGTAATATCAACTGTCTTCTTGTGAAATGTCTTAATTGTTCTAATTTTGCCTTTGTTCTGTCTTTCCTGAATCTCTAGGTTTTAAAAAAAAAACAACAACAAAATTCTTTCCCTAGTTCATTTAATTTAGTTTAGGAACTTTTGAATTTCATATAGTGATACACTGGTTAATGCTACTGGTTTCAACTAATCATTGTTCTAGGTTGGCAAGAAGCTATCAGAACTGATTCGAGATTCAGGTGGCCTAGCACCTGGAACTGAACAAGGCAGGTGGCAATCTAAACTTGCTCAAGTGGCAATTGAGCTAATTGCTATAAGTATCCTTACCTGCTACTTGAGACTGGTTGTATTTTGCAATTTGTTAAAGGGTATTTTCTTCTACTGCAATGTCATGCCTGTTGCCTAGATGATTAGAATAGCATATTTTAAACGCTATTCTTATCATCTTCTGCTTGATTTCTGTAAACAGTAGTGGTACAGAGTTGCTAGTTTACAACTTGGTTTTCTTCAATAGGAGGTTAAAACTTAACGAAAGGATTGCTAAATTGCTCGGGTTTCTTTGCAATACATTAATTAATATTTTCTTTCTTGGAACTGAATTTGATTATTAGATAATAGTATGTTTCTTCTTAATAAATATTAGAAACTATTCCCTAGGAACTATTTTTCCTTTAATTTGCCTTGATATGGTGTGCTTGACCATATTCACTTGACTTACGATTTCATATGCAGATGAAGATAGGATGTTTGGCCCTAGTTTTATGTTTAAATATCAGTGTTGATCCACCTGATGTAATAAAAATATCTCCTTGCGCAAGAATGGAGTGCTGGACTGGTATGTTTTTTGAGTCAATTCTCTCTTATTTTTGCATTTTTGCAATTTAATGGTTATTAATGCTTTAATGCTCATGATTATTCCTCAAGAAATCTTTAATAAGTTTCGTGTTATTTTAATATGTGACCGAACTAAATGCTTGTTGATTCGTTGAGCATGCATGAAATAGTTTGTGCATCTATTTTGTTTGAAGTCTTGAATTCTGAAATAGTTCATGTATAATATATATACAGTTTAAGTATTGGTCTCAGGTCAGGATCTTTGTTTTGTTTTTAATTCATTTTTTACCTTTTAGTGTCACTTGGTTGGTTTTGCTAGTTTATAGATTTTCTTCAGGGAAACTATTAGGGACTGAAACACATTGTTTTTCACCTTAAATTACTTTGCAATAGCATACTCCAGTATGTTTTGAGAGAATGGACACTCATCTAACTATATGTATGTATATATATGCATGTAGGTATGTATTTATGCTTATGATATCTGCTAATATAGCTATTAGTGGGATTTTTAGAAAAAAATCTATTTTTGAAAGATTGTACTATTTACACATCATGTTCAAATTATGTAAAACAAGGATGATTTAGATATTATATAAATCTTAAAATATATATTTATATCCAATACTCCTACTCAAATTACATTAACTTAGATTTGCAACTAGCGGGCAAAAAGCTTGACATTCTATTTGAAAATGATATTTTAAAACTATATACAATTGTTAACATAAAAAGTTTTAGGATATCATATTTGAATTGAAACCATTTTTATAGGTTGAGATAAAAATAAAAAAAAATAAAAACTGATGGTTTAATATTTTGACATGAAGCATGAAGGATATACTAGAAAGGCACCATTTGCGCTCAAAGAACCTTGAGAAGCTGGAACAACCTTGTCTTGGGCTGTAGGTTAGTGGCTTTTTATTTCTTCTTGTATATATGTAGACATATTTCTTTACTTTTAGTTCTTACATTAATATGTAATCAATCAATTGGAAAATTACTTGGGGATGAATGAAAATTTGGATTATTTTATAGAAGCGATAGATGTGAAAGTCTCACTGGTGAGCCTCTTGTTTCACATTATTTTTGTTATTTTTATTCGTTGTATTCGATACATATGCATACATATTTAGGTATGAAGGTATCAGTGTATGGTTTTTTTCGAATATATGAAAATATTTAAAAAGGATTAAATATATCTATTAAAACTAAATATTTGTATAAGATAATACGGGCCTTTGAATATGATTATTGTATCTTCACCATTAAATTCTATCTATTTAAAAATGATATTGACTTTTTCATCCATGGATTTTGCCTTGAAACAGGCAAAGGAGAGGTGAGGAACTCCATGGATTAAATATTGAAGAACTACAGCAGCTAGAAAAATCTTTGGAAATTGGGTTGAGCCGTGTGATGGAGAAAAAGGTTTAATGGAAATGTGCATGTTCTTGATGTGTTTGTTTGCAGGCTTACATGCATCTGTTTGCATGTTTATATTCATATCTCTACTATGTCATCATACTCATGTTTCAAATGGCATTTAGTCAACATAATCATTTACCAGTATCTTACTTGTCGTAAAATAATCAGTTTAATGTTGCCGTAAATTAAAAACAAAAACTATTTAGGTTTTGATAACTTCAATGAATCAGTATCTCTTGGTTTGGTTAAGTTTCATTATATTCATTTGATTTTAATTATAATTATTTGTAATTTTACTTTTTTTATTAAATATTTTATAATAAAAATCTTATATAACTTTTTTTTAATTTTTTAATAAACTGCTTACAACCCTCAATTTCTAAAGTAAAATGTTTGAAGTATATTTTATAATTTTTTAATTAAGCAATTTCATACTCTAATTAACATGCTAGTGTATCACTAATGAAGGTATCTCAACTTTGATTAATTACTTGTTTTATATGTTATCAAGATACTGATGCAATGATCTTGGTTTTACCAACTTTATATTGGTGAATGCAAATCTATCATGGTAACACAATTGTTTTCTATTATTTTCACTACAAAGTAATTTTTAGTTAGTAATCCGGTACTAGTGTTTGAAACCTTTCTTGGTCTTTGTCACATAAAATGCTAGTGTGAGGATCTCAGCACTTTGAACAAATTTTTGGTGAGCTTTTCTTGGTCTTTGTCACATAAAATGCTCAAACCTTGGTGGTTTAATCTTACTGTTTCCGGTTGGAAGAACTATATGAAAGAAATCAGTTAAATTGCTACTGTTAATGAGATCAGGAAGTGAGTAAATTGATGTTTGAAATATCTTTGTATGGTGGATTGAATGCTGCTGTATATCGTTGCTCATTACCGAATTAATGCTAAAACTAAGCTAATTAAATGGTGGATAATTTGCTGTCGATTATGATGGAAATGACTATTAAATGTTTAAAATTCTTCTTATTTAATTGACGGTTGCTGGTGTTTAAATGTTGTAAATTGCAGTGTTTAAATGCTGTAAATTGAAGTATTTAAATGCTGTAAATTGAAGTATTTAAATGTTGTAAATTGAAGTGTTTAAATGTTCTTTGTGTAGCATTTTAAGAACTTCAAAGCTCACAGATGATTTGTTATACTCTATATGAGTTCATTGATTCTATGTTTTTGCAATTTTAGGTATGATCATGGGTGCAACAGCTTCAACTAACAAGGACTTGTGCAGGTCTGGAGCAGGTCAATCAAGAAGCTCTGCTGGAATTAAACTGACAAGTAATTGTAGTATGATTGTAGTTGAAGTTTCTTATAGTGAACATCATGTTGTTTATTAGACAGAAGTTTCAAAGATTTTACTTTTTAGAAGAAAGTGTATTGTAGCCATTAGATTGGGTTTTCAAAGATGATTATGTTAACATTTTGATCAAACATTATGATAAGTTCTCTTGTTAATGTTTTTGAACTCAAAAACAATTTAAAATGTGTCCATTGTTTGGTCATTTAAATTTTGTATGATCATTTAAGGTAAGAATGTAAATGAGATGATTAAAATGGAAGTTGAATTTGATATGGTCTTTAGTGGCGTTTTTGGGGAAAGCGTCACTAAAGACATCTTTAACGACGTTTGAGGAGAAAGCGCCGTTAAAAATCATGTATTTAGCGGCGTTTTTGAGGAAAGCACCACTAAAGGTCATGTTCTTTAGCGGCATTTTTTGTGAAAGCGCCGGTAAAGGTCATGTTCTTTAGTAACGCCGCAAAATTTAGTGGCGTTATCTATAGCGGCATTTTTTGCGGCGCTTTTATTATTTTAGCGGCGCTTATAGGCCCTAAAAAACACCGCTAAAAACCTGTTTTATTGTAGTGCATGATAAAGAGTTAATGGTTATGGGCAAAATGATCACCTCAGGTTTTCAACCTGATTTTCGTACTTCAAAATCTTTGAGTAAGACATTTTTTAATAGAAAGTAAGCTTTCTCGAGCGGTTATGTTTTTAGGTGATGGGATTTAAACATGATGTTAAAAAATATACCACTTGTAACGCCCCAAAATTTAAAAAGTTTAATTGTGAGAATTTGCAGTAATTAATTTCTGTATTTTTGGTTCTATGCTCTGCTTTTATGTTTAAGGTTTCGGATTCGAGTGGCATCGTTAAAAGTTTTGTTATTTTTTTTAAAACAACCCTTATCCATATGTTAGGTGGTTAAATGCAATTCTAGGTAAATCGATTTCAATAATGAGCCTGCTAGTTCACTGGTTAATAATCTGTTTGTATTCTGTTTAGTTTCGAGTTTGAGTCCTATCGTATGCATTAGGAAATATTTTTTGTAATTGCCGGAATGTGGGATGGTGGTTATTTTAAAACATTCTGAAGAATTCTATCGTTCTTTTTCTTTTTTATAATTTTGGTTCCTTGTCTTCCTGTTTTCTTTTTATTTTTATTTTTGTTCTTCTTACTGCAATTGATTTTTGCCTGAATTGGGAATCCTTCGTTTCTTGTAAGGTCGATATTGTGTAAGTTTCGTCGCTATTTCTTTTCATGTCGCTTTTTCCATTGTGTTAACACTATTTTGTCGAAACAGGATTTACACTCGATTGGTTACTTTTTAGGTGAGGATAGTACAAGAGTCGTGACTTCGCCGTGTTAGTCTGATTCCCTTTGTTTCTTGCAATGTAAGTATGCGATTTGAATTGAGGTTGCGTCGAAACTTTTGACATAATCTTGACGGTAGGTGATTTTAGTAAAATATTGAAAACGATGGTGTTATTGATTATTGTATGGTTAATTAGGTTTCGGGTAGTCTTTGCATTGTTTTTCCGTCAAACGAAACCAGGTGCATATCAGAAACCTTAATTTTTGTAATTTTTGGTAACCGGAAATGGTGCCTATCTATGCCACACGGCCAGGCACATGGACGCGTGTCTAGGCCGTGTGGCTCACACGGCCGTTAGGTAGGCCGTGTGGTTGGTTGTGTAACTCATTATTCGTTAATTTGGGGCCACATAGGCAGGATACGTGCTTGTGTCTAGGCCGTGTGTGACCATATTAGTTCAGGGTTCACACGAGCAACAGACATGGGCGTGTGTTGGAGCTGTGTAACTCACTGTTTATAGTACAAGACCACACGGGCAAGGCACACGGGCATGTTTCTTGGCCGTGTAACTCACTGTTTGTAGAATAAAACGACACAGTAAGGGACACGAGCATGTAACCAGGCCGTGTGAGTCACACGGGCAGGGACACGGGCGTGTGTCTAAGCTGTGTAACTCACTATTTTTTCTTCAGAACCACACGAGCAAGACACATAAGCGTGTGACCAGGCTGTGTGTCATGTTACTAGGGCCTAAAATCTGTTTTTGAGACCGTGAATTTTATTTAACACTGATATTGGCTTCCTCTTTATGTGAATGATTGAATTTGATTATATGGGAGCTGTTTGATATTCTGAGACTGATGTGTGCATAACATAGTTGTATGTATACCATGATGCTTATTCTGAGATGGCATTGTTTTATCTATTTGGGAAATAAATTAGAATGATTGAATAATTGGTACGAATATTTGTGTTCTGCATTTACATGGGTTGGGGTATTGCGAAGAAAGAAGTAATCTGTACTGAACTAGTGGTTAAGCCACAATGTGTATAAATTTAATTCTGGCACTTCGTTGCCTTCTAATCTACCAGCTAAGTTACAACCCTGTAAAAGTGTCAAATGGATACTCTAAAGTGTATAGGGTTGGATGGGCATTGGATGTCCTTAACGGTGTGTAGCGGTTAGGGGTAGGATTATCGCATATGAATTAACCTTTACTGTATTTGGAATTGAATTTGCATGTATACATATGTGTAACTAATCTGCTTCGAATTTGAACTGAAACTTCATCTGTATCGAAGCAAATTTTTGAATCTGGAACTATTCTATAAGTGAGCACTAGTTAAACAAATTTCTTTTACACAATAAGTTCACAACTCATTTTGTTATTGATTGGATTTCAGGTGGATCTCAGTCTTGAATGGGTCGTTGCCGGGAGTTCAGTCAAGCTTTTAACTTCCTTTTAAGTATTATGTTAGGACTTTCAGTAATCTATGATAGTAGGACTTTAGAAGATTATGCACTAATTAA